>NW_028262336.1:43743600-44047500 GCF_047370975.1 Nipponia nippon | reverse complement strand
GGCAAACGTGGCCCTGATCATCAACGGCCTCTGTTATTTTGTAGGACTATGTGGTTTAGAAGTTGGTTCGAGTTGGGAGGTTTATTTTCTTCAGCAAAAACAAGAATCATTTAAGACTTAGGTTAGTAAATCTCCTTCTTTAGGCCAGTGAACTGGCATCGCTGATAGAGGAGAACACTGTCAAGACAGAATAATTTAATTGCTCTATAGCCTAATTTGATTATATTTAATTAGAGATAAAAAAGCAAGTATGTTAGAGTCTTACAGGTCTGTTCATTAAATTGCTGTTGACTTTTTTCATTGACATTCCATAAATGGCAAAGTTAAGGTTAACAGTATAAATAGGGGTGCTGAGGATTATGAAAGGGGAACCCATGCAATTAAAAAAAATGGCTTACATAACCTGATATCATAATAGACAGAATATTTATTTAACTTGCAGTAAATTGACACACCTCTAGACAGAGACAATTATGACTGACTGTAAAACATCTGACAGAACCAATTATGACTGACTGTTGTTTGCTACCTTTGCACAGAAATAAATGAAACACAGATATTTGGAACAGAGACTGCTGCCTGTGTGTCTAAGCTTGCTGTAATTAAAATACAATAACCAGTAGGCGACGTAAAAAATTCAGTAGCTAATTTAGTATGTTCTTTAACTCTTTAAATAAAAGTGTGAGAGAGACACGATGCTGTACATAAATGATACTCAGTGGCTTTTTTTTTGCATTCCCAGATAAACCAATATTTTGGCACTGTGCTCATAGGCACCTACATTGTTTCTCATGTACCCAGTACAGGTACATGCACACAAATACAAAGGAATGTGAATATATTTTTACTTCTCCCTCTGAAGAGCAGGCTATCAACAGAATAATCAGGGGGAGAGAGTTTAATAATATGACACAGTTCGGTTGTCCAATCAGTAGGAGAAAAAACAGACGACTTTCACCGAGCCACATCTTAGGGAATCCAAGAACAAAAGTTCTTGATCCTGACTATCAGGTTATTCGGTGTCATTTTAATAGGAACGAACAGAAACTGCAATAAATGGAAAACACATGGGCAGGTATAGATAATCTCCAAATATTGCTATCCTTGCTTCCAGCATCAGTACAACAGTATGGGGTAAATGGATTTCAGGTACCTTTTACTTTTTTTTTTTTCCAAATAATATAAAAATATACTTAGATAGCTAAACAAGGACTTGGAAGGGGTGCTGATTTTGACAGGGACATCCAGAAGTTCAGCCTGTGTTTTGTGAAGGGAACAAGGGAGCAGTTATGTTGAGGGGGAGAGGGCTAGCTGCATGCTTGGTGATATGATTCTAAAATCTTTACCAGAGTCAGTGATTTATTAACTTCAGAGAATACAGTACCTGAATTTTAATTATATACAGTCAGAAATAAGTCTTCCTTTTTCTTTTTAAATTTTTATTAAAATAATAGTATTTTTCACTTGTATATTTGTTTTGGTAGTATCTCTTGTATGCTCTGCATGTGTATAAATATATCTCTTTATGTATAGCCATATATGCATTCTGCAGCAGTGGTCGTCTTAAAAGATTGCTTGCCACTGAACTTGGATATTATTAAAACAATGATGGGGTGATAATAGGTATAGAACTATTTTGGAACATGACTGACTACTGAAAGGCAATTTCAGTCAGTTTGTATAGCTTAGTTTTCAGAAGGCCTTAGGTGCATTATTGATTAAATTCTCGTTTAGGAAGAAAGTAGGAGCTTTTATATGCATCTCTAAGTTGGGTGGTATGGTAACTCGAAGGTATTGACTGGCTGTGTGATATACGACGGTCACAGTTGTCTTTTACTCAGAGGAGCACAGAGTGATGCTGGTTGTCATTCTTACTCTGCTGTGTGGCAGCGTAAATAGTCCCTTTCTAACCAACCTGGTGGGAAAAGTCAATATCCCATCAGCAAAGGAGGTAAACACATCAGGAGCTGTGTCCTCTCTCATCTTACCCTGCTCTGTATTACTGCAGTTCTTTAAATCTCTTCTCCCCAGTCATCAGATGCACTTGTGTCATTCAAATGCATGGTGTGGCTGTGCTGCAGACACAGCCGCTGCCTGCCTCTCCTCCCGGAGCTCCCAGCTCCCATTCTCTTATAATTGAAACTTAAAATTGGCCTCATTACTTCAACGAGGCCCCTCATATTTCTCCTTTTTTTTTAGTCCACCCTTTCCTGCTTGCCTCTACGAGGGTAATTGCATCTGAGAAATGTTTGAAGCATACTGCCAGAAAGGTTATTGCATAAAATTAAAGTTTAGATTTAAGGGGGGGGGGGGGACACGACTAGGTGCTCTGTTAGTGGGACGGCTGGAGCCTGAATTGGCACTGTACGCAGATCTCTGTTTTTGTTCCCTGCTTCCAGCCGTGGTTTATTGTTTGCCTCGTTGTTCTCATGATTAATGTGCCTTCCTGCTCTGTTCACATGTGCCAGCTGTTTCTGCGCATTGATACGTTTCACCTTGGTCCCTTCTGAGCTCCAGGAATCTTTAAACTATTTTAGCCTAGTTTTGAGCTATGAGGATGGTATTTGCCACAGTTCCTTGGTATAAAGAGGATGGTTTTGCTAACATGTGAGCAGTGGCGAGTGAACCTACTTACTATATCATTTATTTTCTCATTCAAGCACTGGAATGGGCTGCCCAGAGAAGTGGTTGAGTCCCCATCCCTGGAGGTACTTAAAAGATGTGTAGATATGGCACTTAGGGACATGGTGTAGTCGTGGACTTGGTGATCTTAAAGGTCTTTTCCAACCTAAATGATTCTATGATTCTGTGATCTTGAAAACGCGTAAATTAGTTAGCGCTGAATTTGTGGCTAAGTGGGTTTGGTGTTTTTAAGGATCTGGTTATTACAATTTTCAAGGTTTGTTTAATTAAACCTACATTTAAATAATTTCAGGATCATTTAATGTGTTTATGCCGTAGTGACTTCAGTCTGTTAATGAACAGATTCTTACAATTGAAGTTTTTATTGTATTGGTGGTGTAGTTTAAGGAAATTTTACTTCTGCTAATAGATCTAATGTCATTACTGTCTGGGTAATGCTGAGAATGTGGTATCTTCAACTAGGCATCTTCCTCTGTTCGCCTACTGCCCGAAGCTGGCAATATAAATACCCCCAACTGAATATGACAGCACAAATACATACCTTCTTCACAAGGATGCATGAAAGGTGCTTACCGAAGTGCTTTTAATCAACGTATTCAGTTACTCAAACCGGCATCGTTAATTTAAATTTTAATTTAATTTTTAAAGATTTGATAGCATCATGCAGAGCAATTGAGTTCAGTGGAACTTCGTGAATAACACGGGAAACCTAAGCAGGCGGCAATTGCTCAGTAAAACGTTACTGTTTGTATCATATCCAGTAGTTAATCTGCTGAGCTCATCTAAAAACATCTGAGGCTCTGCAAAAATATTCGTGAATCCTCAGGGAGGAGGAATTCACAAAGCCAAAAATTGTAATAGCTATTTCTGTTCCCATGCCTCCCTTCCCTGCCGTCTCCACGTGTAGCAGTCCTTGACTTGGCTGCTGAGGCGAAGGTGCGTCCGATGGGACGTCTTCATCTCAGTCACATTGCAGAAGTGATTCATCGGAGAAGTGAGTCATTTCTTCCCTCGCACGGGTGGACTCAAAAAACCAGCGTGTCCCTCGCCTCCAAACCCTTCTCTTAAACAAACTCAGCTGTTCTAGAGACGGCTGGGTTTTCATCTTACCTTGTGCCCTGTAGTAAAAGCTGTTGGAGAGGGGATGGAGGCTCCTTTGTTACGTGTTCAAAGCGCAAGGAGGGCAGTACCAGCATTGCAAAGGTGACAGGAAGAGATGCGACAACAGCTTTTAGGCAAAGCTGACGAGCAACAGAAGGATCCTGTTGGTTGCTCACGAGACACACGCTTACACTGCGCCTAAATGGCTTGAAAGCTCGACCTTTCAGTACCTGTGCCATGCTCTCATGGTTCTGCTTGACCTGGAGTCCCTGCAGCCCAACGGGGGGGAAACTGTCTGGGAGAGCACCTGGTTTTTCAATACCTCCTTCTTGTGTGCTCCGTAATGCAGACTGTCCAGCGCTGCCTCTTCCAAGGTGTAGCTGCAGACGCAGGCTTTCGGGTAGGAGCTGGTGCTTCTAGAACATGGAGTTGGTTGGAAAGGAGGAGCACAACTGCACCAGATCTGCATCAAGTTGGCGTTGATGTGTATCAGTAGAATATTTTGCTCTTTTAGTCTTTGTCCACAGCCTTTGTAAAGCAAAAGTCTGACAACCACCCAAATAAAATCCCTGGATTTTTTTTTGGATGGCATAAAATTTAACAACAACAACAACAAAATTCGAACAGTTTGGGCTTCGCTGCTGAAATATGTACAAACTCATGCGCATGCATGTGAGTTTGCGCACACACAAACATACAAGTGACTAAATGTCTTGCACTCCAGACATTTCTTCACAGGTATTATTGATCAAGCATTTGGGAACGCCTCTCTTCATTCATGTGTCAGGTGAACCTGATGCCTCCTGGTTGAGATACCAGGCATCTTCTCTCCATTTTAGGGTAGGGTAGCATGGAATTTCCCCTGTTGGTGCTACTGCCCTTTTCCTTCCAACGCCTCCGTAGTGGTGAGCGTCAGGATTCGCATCCTGCCCACGAGGTGCATGTGAGAAGGCACGAGACGGGTGATGGCTGTGTCCCAGGTTGTGCCAGTATTAGCAGCAGCAGGGACGAGAGAAGTGAAGCCTGGTTTCCTTCACTTCTGAAGCCAGGCGTGGGCAGGATCTCTCCCTGCCTCAGCCCCCCGGGGACTCTGAGTAGTTCTCACTAAGTTAAGGCACCTGCTCATTTTAAATGAGATACTTTCAGAGCCAGCCCTGCTATCGCTTATTTTCTCTGCTGTGACTTAGTGAACCCCCATTTCACTCCAGTTAGCCCACACGACCGGTGCTTCTTGCCAGCTCCTGGCAGGAGCCGCTGCCCCCGCGCCGGTGGGGCTGAGGGAGCCTCAGCCTCGCCACCGCGGGCAGGTTCAATGCGGCCTCTAGCCGGCTGGTACAGCGCTGCGGCCGGGCAGGCAGGGGGAGGGCAGCAGAAGCTGGGAGAGCTTCCCGTAAATGACATCTTTGCTAGCTACGACATTCACCTCGTTTTAAAATACCATGATTCACAGCAGTAGTGAAGGCAAAAGTACTGTCTGTGTGCGTCTTTTAATATTTCTCTGTTGTTTTTTTTTTTTTCTTTGTTCTTTTAGAGTATTTGAAGAAGAAGCCACTCAGGAAGGAAGTCTCTGAGGCCTACAAAAGACTGAAGAGCACCGTAGACAAATGTCTGTCCATGAGTGGCTACTCAGAAGTGAACCTTGGCAAACTCTTTACCGTGAGCATAGGAAGATCTGCGGGAGAGTCCAATAATGACAGACAGTGATTGATTAAACATGGAGGGAGACGAGAGGCTAGTTCCTTGTTTAAGAGTAACGGTCTCTTAAGCAATACGCTATTTCAGTATGCACAATGATGTTTCCATAATCTTGTCTCTTCGGAGGAGGAAAAACGGAAGATGAAAACGGGATGTATGATTCACGTGGACGTGAAATGTTCGAGGTGTTTTTATCTTCCGTTCTTTTCTTCATTGCAAAGCCAGGGCTATTAAAATACGGAGTAGTTGATTTTTGCAATATATTTTGTTGTGTATTTAGACCTATGAGGGAAAAGGGGGTGGGGGAATTGCTGCTTTAATTGGATAATTCCCAGTGAGAGTTGCTGGAATGTAAGTGATCCTAGACTTTGCTCCAGGGTATTTAGTAGAGGTGCTCTCAGGAAGAGAGGTTAGTAGAGGTCTCAGTAGGAGCACTAATGTTTTGCCTTTTCACAGTTTATCTTCTTCCTGATCATAAACATACCAATTAAAAACAATACCAAACCTAAATGCCTTTAAATGTCCTAATACCTTCTGAACGGAGGTAGGGACACTTTACTTTCAAATTTATTCGAGGTAAAGAACGACTGAAAGCTGGAGGTGCTAAAAATAGGGACCAGGTTTTTATTAAGAGTCTTTCCGTGCATCTTTAAGCATCATATTTTGCCACGTTGGAAATGTCTATGTGGATGTAAAGACGTGCACATGTACAAAACCTGTTTCGTACATACCCAGGATATAAACGTATTGCATTTCTTTCTGTGCAAAGTGTTTGAAAGTAAGTAATCGATAAGGAAAAATATGTTTGGGATGGCATTGTAACCAATAACGGGGGAAGGGAAAGCCGAGAATCATTGTTGCTGTTCTGTAATAATTACTGTATTGGAGGTTTTAAAGGTTTTATAAACAAATTGTATTTTTCATTTACTGTTAATAAAATGGCAAGCAGATATGACAAGAAAAGAGTGTACATTTGGGTACATGCTTTTGTACACAAAATATTGTTGTACTCATGTTTGCTGTTAAGTTTGCAATGTGATATATTAATGTAAGGTTATAAAAAATGTTCTTTTAAATCTTTAACAGTATAAACTGTAAAGTTTTCCTAACACTTGAAGGAAAAAAAAAATAAAGTTTTCTAGCAAAAGAGAAGTTGATTCGATCATCTAACTGTTGAAAATACTCCACGCGAGGTCGTATTGCTCCAGACTTTTCCCGGCTTTACGGACGCGGTCGTGTGTCCGTTCTTAGGATGGCCGGCCATTAACAAAGGGAGCTTGAAGAAAAAGTAAGAGCATCAGCACGAAGGTGTTGGGCGCCGAAGGGATACGTCCATCTGTCGGCGTTCATTTGTCCCTAAAGCAGCACGGGAAGATGCTGTCTGTCAGTCTGGGTGACGTCTGTTCGAGTAGGCCTAAATACACGGTCATCTTCTGAGCAAAGGGCTTTTTGGGGGGCTAAATCCTTTCATTTTTACTCACATCGAGTCACAGTGCACGGGAGATGGAACCTGGTGTCGATGCCTGGTGTTGTGCTGGCGGGGTCCCACCCCGGCGAGCTACCGCTTGGTGTGGGGGCCATCTCGGAGAGAAGGTGTTGCTGCCCAGGTGCCACGTGGATGTCGCGGCTCTTGGAAAGAGCCTGGTGTCCTCTAATTTCATGCAGGTTTGGTTTTTTTTTTAGCTTTTTCGTGTCCAACCCAATTAGGATTATGAAGATATTACTGATATTAACGGGGTAGAATGCCTTAGGAAAGTGAAAAGTGTGACCTTCTCCTCCAAACGTGAGGTATAGACATAAAATGGATAGTTACGGCATAACCTGACCCCGTGGCACTTGTATGTATCTGTATAATTACAGCTGAAGAGCCTGTTAATTTGCAAGTTTAGGGATGTTTAGATTAAACGAGAGTGTTGTGGAACGACTGCGCAGGGCGCAGCAGCGGGCCCTGCGCGGGGCTGGGGGGCAGCGCCGCTCCCCCAAATCCCGCGGCCCCCCGCAACCCCGGCCGGGGTCGGGGGGGGGGGGGGGGAGGAGGTCGGAAATGAGGGCTTTTACCCCGAATCCAGGCGGGTTTTGATTCCTCCCAGCAGAGTTGGTCAGATCAGAGCTGAAGTCTTGGCAAGGAGTGAACTGAATTCCCCCCCCCTCCCCCCGTCCCTAATCAGCTCTGGGCAGCCTGCCTCTTCTTGGCCCCGGAGAAAGGCTGGGAAACGCAAAGTCATCTTTATAGCATTTAATATTAAATGGAGCCGGTAAATGCAGCGCTGTAAATAATTTGGGGAAGATGGAAGTCCGGGAGGTTTGCGTTTTGAGACCGATCTGGCTCCAGCCGCCTTCCCTTCCCTCCTCTCGTCCCTCGTCCCCTGCCCCCCCGCCCCAGCGCTGTCAAAATGAAGGTTTGTGTTTATTTGTATGCCTTTGCAGCTGGGGACGAGGCGGCGGCCGGGGTTCGCTGGTGAGAGCCGTGGGGTGCGGGAGCCCGGCCCCTCCGCCCCGGCCCCGGCCCCGGCCCCGGCCCCCGCCGCTCGCCGCCGCCGGCGCTTCCCGGGCGCCGAACCGGAGCCCGGCTTCCCCTTCGCGCCCTTCCCCGGCCGCCGCCGAGCACCTTAAACGGGCCTTAATTGAAGAGTTCTCCCGCACCCTCCTTATAGCAGTTTAATAGATTAACTCATCTGTGCCAGCTTCAAATTTCAGATTAAAATTCCTTCATCCCGAAGGCAGCATTATCAGGTTGTTGGAGGCTGTTTTCAAACCTTGGTTTTGAATAGCAGCGGCTCTGCATTAATTTAACCACTAAGCTAATAAGTAGGTTTCGTTTTGTTATGCTAAGCTTTATTGCTTTTCTTTTGATCAGAATGGTGTTGTTGAGCAAAGCAGCAGACAAGGCATTCTTTGATGAGGGAATTAGCGCTCTATTCTCCCTCTATTATTCATAGCACAGTGGAATATGTAAGTACCTGAGGGTGTCAAAGGAGAGCAGGCTCTATTGCAAAGTGTTCGCCTTGTTTCTCTCAATAGCTGACTATGAGATGATAAACCGCTTAATACACTGCACTAATTGGATGAGAGCAAAAAGAGATGGGAATTAAGGCACGGCGAAAGGAGAAAGTGCTACCAGCCTTCATTCACTCTTTCAGCACTTTAGCAGCACCAAAGGAGGCACAAGCTTTCTATAAGCAGACTAGGGGTTTTGTGCGGAGATAAAATGAACCTGTTAGCGGATTCAAGTAATACACTAATTATTGCACAGTATAAATACCACTACTGGTTTTATAACACGGAGGTAAACTTCTTTTGAGAAGGTTATAGGATTGCTTGGCAGCAGTATAGATCCTAATAAGGGACCAGAGTAATAACCCCCTGGATTAACAAAATTGCTGCTTGCAGAAGTATGATTCGGGCTTTTACGAAGATTTCAGCGGAATGAATAAAAATGACTGAATGACATTTCTTAATGCGTAATGGCTTGATAATGATTCCCTTTTCTTTAAGGCAAAAATGTATATTTCAGCCTGCACTGTTAATAACGTCCAGGGAACAAGCCTTATTTTTCCCATAAAATTTTTTCGCGCCTATGGAGGGTTTTAGCACTCAAAAATACGGCTGGGGGCGGGCGGGGGGTGGGGGGGTGAAGCGCCGTGGGTGGACGGGGGGAGCCGCGGGAAGGGTCGCGGCCGGCTCCCACGCGCGGCGGCCGCTCCGGCGGCGCTGCCCGGCCGAAGGCTCCGGAGCCGGGGCCGCCCCAGGCAGCGGCCCGGCGGGGCGGGACGGGACGGGACGGGACGGGACCGGACGGGACGGGGCGGACCGGCCCCCTCGGTGGGCTCGGCTGGCCGCGGGGGGCCGGGGCCTTCCCCGGTACCCGGCTGCCGTTGTGCAGCGACGGCGCGATTAGACAAAAATCATCCCAGAAAATCCACACCACCCCCCCCGCCCCAACCCCACGATCGCGCTCGGGCGGCCCGGCCCGCACCCACGCCCGCTGCCCTCGGGGGGCCGGGGCCGAGCGGGGGGCCCGGGGCCCGTCGAGGCCGGGGAAGGGGCACCGGGTTTGCCGCTGCGGGGGCTTTCACGCGTTTCTGCTCCGTGGAAGAGGCAGACGAGAGCGCTGCGTCCAAAAACAAGAAAAAAAAAAAAAAACACAAAACAAAACCGGGGGGAAATAAAGGAAAGGGGGAAACCCCGGCAGCTCACCCCCGGGAGAAGGGGGGGCAGAGGCAAGAAACAGGCGCGGAGGAACGTTCCTGCCCCCGGGCGGGACGGAGGGGTGCGGGGGGTTCAGCCAAGCGCTCCCCCAAATGCTCCCGTTTGTCCCCCGCCCCCGGCTGCCGGCAGCGGCGGAGCCCGGGGCTGCCCCGGCCCGGCCCGGGGCTGCGTGGGGCGGCTCCCCGCGGTGCGGGGTGGCCGCTGCCGAGGGGCGACCCCGGCACCCTCCTCGGCAGCGCCCGGGGGGGCCACGACCCAGTGCCCACGGCGGAGCGCGGGCGGGTGCCGCCGTGGGTGCCCCCCCGGCCCCCGCGATCTGCAAATCCCCTTGCAAACGGGGCCGCCGGCACCTCGTCCTCCACCCCCCCCCCGCGCTCTGGCAATCGCCTCCGGCCAAGCCACCCGCGCCCCCCCGAACCCCGGGGGGGGGTTCCCCGGCGGCGGGGGGTGGCGGAGCGCAGCCCCCGGCCGCCCCCGGCCCCGGCGCCCGCAGCGCGGCGCAGGCGGCCCCGCAGCCCCCGCAAGGACCGGGCTTTTTGCCTTTTTTTTTTTCTTTTGTTCCTTTTTTTTCTTTTTTGTTAAACATATATTTTTGTTTATTTTCTGAACGTGGCACTTCTCCACCGGATAGCAAGGAAAAGTGTTAACAATAACGACATTACACGAAAAAGTACTGTACCATCGCCTCTTGAGGGTTTCAGAAACCTCTACAGTTAATAAGTTAAATAAAGGGTTTGTACATAAATATTTGTCTAGGAACCCTATTATATCTATAACACAGTAAGAATCTACAGAATGACAAACTTTTACAACACTACACTGAGTGCAATTGTTTTATAACATTTCAAATATACAAAGCTCTGTTCTTTTTTATAACAATGGTATGTACAGAATCAATAATCACAGTTTAGTGACTTAAACAGTCCATATTCTAGCAGTGTATTTCCCTTTGGTTTGATATAAAAACCTTGGTTGGTGTAGTGATAAAGAATATAACAAGAAAAAGATATACCCTTTCCCTTAAGTGCACTGGTTATCTTACAGCATCGCATGTACTTTCAGCCTGCACTGGCAGCATCCTTGGGTAGCGTACGCAGCTCGCTGCAGCAACACGTAAAATAGTTCTCCAGTGCTCCTAACAGACCAACTTCACATCCGAGGATGTTATTTTAAGAAGATGTGGGTAGCTTTCCCCCCTCCCTTTGCTTTTCTTTCCTTTTTTTTTTTTCCCTTTCTTAATTACATTTCTATTTGTTTCTTCCTTTTTTTTTTCTTGCCAGATAAACAGAAGGAAAAATATTTAGTGTACGTAACGCTAATATATAATAACTTTTATTAGGGCTTTTTTTTTTTTTCTCTTTTTTTCCCCTTAATGCTCAGCGAGGAAACGAACAGGTCGTACATTTCAGAAATGTACCAGCCAAGGAGTTCCTTATTCCGGAGCTTGCAAGTGTCGGTTCTCTCGTCTGAGGGCTGGCGCGGAAGGCGCTCGCTGTCTCCAAGCGCCTAACCCGACAGCCTGCCCCAGACTCAGCTGCTGGTCCGCTTTTTTTAAAAAATTATTATTATTATTATTATTATTATTATTATTTTTCCCCCCGTTTGGTCTTGATTGGTGCTGTCTGAGGTGACCTTTACTTATTCGTCTGTTCTCTCCTCTCTCCTCTCCCTCTCCTTTTCCTCTCCCCCCTAGAAAAACCAGCCCGAACCCCGCGGACGGCGGCCGTCCCTTAGCACACCTCTTTCCCCGTGCTGTTCCCGGGGAGGATGTTGAGCTGGGTGAGCTGGGCGGCGTGCTCCTTGGCCTTCAGCCGCAGGGCGGCGATGCTGGAGGCCCGCCGGTCGGCGGCGGCGCTGGCCGGGTCCCCCAGCCCCGCCGAGCCCACCGCGCCCTCGGCGGCCGGCGCCGGCTGCCGCAGCAGGGCCGCGGCGCTGGAGGCGCTGCCCAGGGGGGCCATGGTGGAAAAGAGCCTGCAAGGGAAGCAGAGACGCCCGTCACCGCCGCGCCGGGCCCGCACCGGCTCCGCTCGCCTCCTTCCCGCCAGGCGGGGACGCGGCGGGGGCGGGGGGAAAGACACGACGGGGAAAAAACCCGACGCTGGAGGGCAAAAGATTTGAGGGGCAAAAAAATATAAAAAAAAAACGGAGGGAAAAAAAGTCGCCGAGGCTGGATCTCCCCGGCTGCCGGGGCACAGCCGGCGGGGAGAGGCTCCGGGGGGCTTTCTCGTCAGCCGGCGCTAAAAAATACGGGGAAACCCCCGGTCCTACGGAGGCTGCGCTCGCCCCGTCCAGCAACGGGGCCTCTTCCCCCGCCGCCCGCCCCGGCGGGCCGGGCCCTGCGCCCCGCTGCGCGCCCCGACGGGGCGGCCCCGGCCCCGGGAGCGGCCTCCGCCCGGGGCTCCCCCGCTTCGGCCGCGGGCGCTCAGCGTGGCAGCGCGCAGGGACGGGGCGCGGCGCCCGCGGAGGCTCGCCCCGACAGCAGCCTCCCGAAGCTGCTCCGACCCACTCGTGCCCGCGGCTAAAAATCTGCCCGTGCCGGACCTCACGGGAGCGGCGCGGCGGGCGGTGCTGACGGCGCCCGGGAGGCCGCGGCTGCAGCTCGTCCCGCACGGCCGAAGCGCAGCAGAACCCCGAGCGAAGCAGAGGCCGCCTGTGCACGCAGGGCGATCCACGCCTGTTTAGTTTCTGCGTGGGGGCACCGGTTTCCGCCCGCCCGCCCGCCCCGCGGGGACCCTGCTCCGTCCTTGCCCCCCGCGCGGGCTGCGCAGCCCCGCGGGGACGCCCGGGCTCCCCGCAAACGCCGCCGCCCACGGCCGCGGTGCCCGGGGACCGGCCGCCCCCACGGGGGACCCGCCTGACCCGCGGCGGGGGGGGCGGGGGGCTGGCGGGAGAGCCGCCCTCGCCCAATGGGAGGCCGGGGCGGAAGCACGTGACCCGCGCGGCGCCCAATCGGCGCCGGCCGCCGGCGCTCCAAGTTCGAACGCCGGGGCGGCCCGCGCGAGACGGGTCCCGCGTGGGGCCGGGCCGAGGCGCGAGCGGCGGCCCCGGGCGGCGCGGGCTGGGTCCCCACGGGCGACCGCGGCCGGGGCGGCCCCGGCCGGTGCCCGGCGGCCGTCGCCCCCCTCCCCCGGGTCCCCCGAGGCGCCGTTTCACGCGTGGGCGGGCGGTACCTGCCGAAGGCGGGGCTGATGAAGGCGGGGTGGCGGAACACGGCGGCGCCCAGGAAGGTGCCGAGGCCGAGCGGGGTCCCGCCGGGGGGCAGCGCCGCGGAGCCGGGGGGCGGCGGCGGCAGGCTGGGGAAGGCGGCGGCCGCGGCGGCGGCGGCGGCGGCGGTCCAGGCGGAGTCTAGAGCTGGGTGATGAGGAGGGAAAGGACTAGCATCAAGGTATGGACTGAGGGGGTGAGTTGCTGACAGGGGACCAGGGAAAGGCAAACCTGGGGGGTGTGTCTGAGCCCCAGCCTTTTCCCTCTTCCGCCACTTAGCCCTACGGTTCTGGAACCATACCTGAAAGCCAAAAGAAAAACCGGTTTTAATGTGCCTGCCCGCGCCCGCGGCGGGGCGAGCCCCGCGGGAACCACGCACCGGCCCGACGGCGCCCGCTCCTCCGCCGCGCCCCGCGGGCTGCCGGTGGGCTCCCCCCCGAGGGGGCGGCCCGGGGGGGCCACGCGTGTCAGCGCCGCGCTGCAGCCCCGGGCGGTGCCGGCCGACCCACCCCGGGGGCCCGCACCCCGCTTTCGGGGGGGGCGGGGGGGGGCCGACACTTTACCCGCCCCCCCCCGCCCCGTTTGCCGGCGGCCCGGGGCTGCGGGCAGCTGCCGGCGCAGGGACGCTCGGCCGCAGCCTCTCGCTGCGCTGGAACAGCGGGAAAATGATTTCCCCGTGGGACTGTGCGGGTTTCGAGCCCGCTCGCAGACCCACACGGGCAGCTGCGCGGCTTTTTTCGCCGAAGGCAATTATTTACAAATGATGTCGTTTGGGGATCATGGACTTTTTTTTTTTTTTTCCCCTTCTCCCCCTTCAGATTTAGAGCGAGGAAAAAAATCGTGATTTCACTAACGTCTGAAACGAAGAAATAATTTGCGAGGCAACCAAAGCGGCAAATGTACGTTTCCAGGCTGCCCTTTTACGATCTATTTTACGCAAGTTGGTTAGGACGCCGCGGCACCGCCGTCCCTCGCCTCTTCTCCCCCTCCCACAAAGCAAAAATCGTGCGCTTTAAAACGGGAGAGAGGTAGAGGAAAAAAAAGCTAAAATAGCGCATTTCAAAGGAAAAGAAAATGTTCGCTTAATAGCCAAGAGCGAGGCATCACACGCGCCTAAGGAGAGAGACACGCGTTTGTCAATTTTTTCGGGCTGGTGTGGGCTGAGTTTTCCCCGTTAGGCTCGGCTTTGTAAGGTCAGCGTGAGATGCCTGCTCTCCGGGCCCCGCGGTAGGGCTGCCGAGCGAGAGCCCGTCCCCACGTCTGGGCACCCACGCGGGAGGCGGCACGGCGGCCGCGGGGAAGCCGGCAGCCCGGCACGGGGGGGAGCCGCGCTCCCAGCTAAAACTCAATTAGCAAGCTGTCCTCGCTGCAATTCCCCCTTATTGAATTAATAAGTCTGAGCACACCCAAAGGTAAACGGAGGGACTCTCATAATTCATATTCCCTTAATTACATCTTCTCCCGTGAATAGCGGGGAGAGAAAGGGGGTGTCGTTCTTTTTTAAAAGTTATTTAACTTTCCCACGACTTGTTCCCCTGAGCTGAAAATACTGATTTGCTGTCACATCTCTGTTTGACAATGGAGAAATGTGTCAACAGAAAGGAGGGGACAAATCTCATCATTAGCCCCTCTAATGCAAGAAGCTGTTGTGTATTAAATGAGCCATATGGAATTTATTATGCTTTATCAGCGCCCGATTTTAACTGTAAAGTGATTTGCTCAGCTTCAAACCCAGAGACATCTGTTTTCTGTTGGCAATCAGGGCATCCCAATGTTTATCGTCTCTTTGGTTATGAGACCCGGGTTGGGAAATGCACTCTGGTATGGGGCGGCAAACACCTTTAATAGCATTGCACTCACTCACTATTAGATCAATGCAGGCTTATTGCTATCAAAAATGGGAAATCAAATAGCATTAGCCAGCTCCTTGTGCAGGCGGGGAGGAAATCAAACAACATTTCGCCTTCAAATGGCCCTGTTTGTTCTAGCACTAAGTGGGCTTTTATGAAGCCCGATTGGAGATTTGATGGCAGCCAAATACCCGGCTCGCGGCTGAGCGGGTCTCGCTGACAACCCAAGCCCCGTGGGGCCCCCGCCGTTTAATCCCGCGGGGTTTCGCCAGCCGATGCCTCGGCCCTGCCGGGGCCGGGGGGCCGCCGGGGACTCCCCCCCCCCCCCGCCCCGGGCGCCGCCGAGGGACGCCCCGGCCCCGCCGCCGCCGCCACTCACCTGCACTCGGGCTTCGGTCAGATCGAGCCTCATGGCCAGCTCCTCCCTGGGGGAGACACAGACCCCGCCGTCAGCCCGGGGCGCCCCGAGCCGCCCCCCAGGCCCGAAATCCCGCTGCCCGGGGCGGGGTGGAGCAGGGCCGGGCGGACACCGCCTGCCGCCGCCCTCAGCCCGGCTCCGGGACGCCGAGCCGGCCGCCCGTCGGGACTCCCGACTTTTGGCACCCCCCGCTCCCCCAATTCCGCCGGTCCCCGCCGCGACCGCGGCGCAGGGGGGACGGCAGCCCAGCCGCCACACGCCGCCGTTTGCATCGCCACAATTAAGGCAAATCGGAATCTACGAAAGGCGTTAGAAACCCGCTCGTCAGCTCCGCTCCCCACAGAGGAGCGCTCCCGGCTCAGCCGCGGCCCCTCCGCCGCCGGGCCGCCCCCGCAGCCCCGCGCCGCTCGGGGACGGGAAGCCCCGGGGGAAAAGCCAACGCCGTAGAAACACCAACCAAATAAAAGCGCGATGTGTTCGTACACAGCCCCGGGCCGCCGCTGCCGGGGCCGGGGGGCGCCCCGAGGTGAGGCCCCGCGGGCGATGCCCGGCACCCAGGGCGGGGGAACAAAACGGCCTCGCGGACCCCCCCTCGCCAGCCCCCCCGGTAAAACAAAGGAGAGACCGGGAGGGTCTCCTTGATCGAAAAGAGCGGGATTTGGGGGCTCAACGCTCCGCTGGGCTAAAGGCCGGGGGGTGGGTGCTGTCGGGCAGGGGCAGGCGGCTCTGCCTCGCTCCCTGCCTGCCCTTCCCGCGGAGGAGCCGCCGGCCAGAGCCGCCGCCGCGGGGCTCTCGTTTTCGAGGGGAAAATGCCCGCGAAAGTGCGGGCAGAGCCGGGCCGGGCCCCGCCGGGCCCCTCGGGGGCAGCTCCGGGCAGCGAGGGGCCCCGACGTGCCGGGCCGGTATTTTTAGGCAGCGGCGCTTTGATCTCTGACCCTGCCGGGGCTTCCCCGGGCCGGGCCGGGGTCCAGCCCCACGGGTAGCGCGTAACCGATCCCAGCGGCGGCCGCGGCGAGGGCGAAGGAGGGCAGCGGGTAAAAATAGCCCCCGGCGGCGGCCTCCCGGCGGGCCTGCCCGGCGCTGCCGGCCCCGGATCCCCCCGGGAGCCCGGACCGGCTCCCCATCCCCTCCCAGCCCGGGGGTGCCCGCGGCAGGATTCACCCCGGGGGGGCGGTTTGGAGGCGGGGGTGCAGCGCACCGCCGCCCCGGCCCGGCCCCCCGGGGCTCGCCCGCTCCGCGCTCGGCCGGGGCCCCGGCGCCGGTACCTGGTGAAGACGTCGGGGTAGTGGGTTTTCTGGAAGGCCCTCTCCAGCTCCTCCAGCTGGTAGCTGGTGAAGGTGGTGCGGTAGCGGCGCTGCTTCCTCTTGAGCAGCCCCTCCTCGGAGTCGCTGCCGGCCGAGAGGCAGACGCTCTCCTCGCCGTCCTTGCCCTCGCCGTCCTCGGGGTGCAGCAGCAGCTCCTCCTTGGGGGACAGATCCCCGCCCTCCGCCCCGGGGGCCGCGGCGGCGCCCCGGCGGGCCTCCTTCAGCAGCCCCCCGCCGTCCTCGCCCAGCAGCTCCTCCTCCTCGTCGTCCTCCAGCTCCTCTTCCTCCTCATCCTCCTCCTCCAGCATCTCTTCGTCGTCGTCCTCCTCCTCCTCCTCGGCGGCCGGCGCGGCGGGGCCCGGCCGCTCCTCGACGTGCGCGGCGGGGCTGCCCAGCTCGTCCCGGGCGGGCGGCGGAGCCACGAAGGGCGCGTTTTCGCGGTAGCTCTTGCTGCGGCTGATGCTGACCTGGGGGGCCTGGCTGATCTTCAGCGTGTCCCACGGGGCGGCGGCGGGCACCGGGCCGGCGCCCCCCTCCGGCCGCCCCTCCGGACGGTCCCCCCGCGGACCCGCCGTCCCCGGCGGCAGCAGCCGGCCCCCGCCCGGCCCGTAGAGCCGGCGCAGTTTGGGGGGCAGGTGCAGCTCGGCCGGCTCGAATGGGGGGCTGCCCTTGGGGGACCCTGCGCCGGGAAGGAGCGGGGGGGCAGGGAGGCGGCCGCAGCAGTCGGCCAGGGCGGGCAGGCGTGGGGGCAGAGGGGTGCGGAGGGAAGAGAAAAAGGGGGTGGGGGGAGAGAAAGAGAGACACGGTCAGTGGGATCAGCGCGAAGAGCCCGGCGGGGCAAGACCCCAGCCCCGCAGCCGCCCTTCGGGCCCCGTTTTCCACCCCGCACCAAGACAAGAGCCCCCCGCTCCGTACCCTCAGACCGGCCCCCGCCCGCCTCGCTGCTCCCGCTGCCGGAGGAAATCCCGCCCGGCCGCAGGGCCCGGCCCGGCGCCCGCTCAGCGGCGGGACAGGCGCCGGGGGGCTCGGGCAGCCCCGGGCCTGCGCCGGCGCCTCCCGGGCAGCGGCCACCGCCGGGCCCGTCCCGCACGGCGGGGCTGCGCGGGGACACGGCGGGCAGCCCCGGTCCCGCTGCCCCTGCCCGGCGGCCCGGGGCTCCTCCGCTTTTTTTGTTGTTGCTTTTTTTGTTTCCCCTCTCCCATCGTCTCCCCTCGCCCCCCAAGTTTCCTTTTGGCTTTGGAGGAAAGGAACCCGCCGGGCTGGGAAGGCCAGAGAAGCGGGCGGGACGCCGCCCGTGGGAGCTGCCCGGCCGGGCTCCCCGCCGCCCCGGGGGGGCTGCTCCCAACTTCGGGCCGGCGGCGGCAGCTGCCGGCGCCCCGTTATTGCCGCCCTGCCCCGCCGCCGGGCGCGGCCCCCGCCTCGCTCGCCCAGATCCGTTACGGGTTTCGGGCGAACGGGCGAGCCCTTCCCCGCACGGATTTGTTCCAGCTTAAAAAAAATAACACGTATATCGAAAGCCGGAGCAACCTAACGCGGCGGCACTCGACCTCCACGGGATTAACCGGGCTGAATTTCGGGCAGGGCTCTGGCCGCGCTCCCCGGCAGCGCGGCAGCCGCCGGCGGGCAGGGTAACGGGGCATCGGCGGCCGCGGCTCCGAGGCGGCGCGGGGCCGGGGAGCGGGGGGACGCAGCCGGCCCTGCCCTGCCCGAGCCCGGGGAAACGGAGCGGGGCGGGCGGCGGCGGGGCTTACCTTGCGCGGCCTTGTCGGTGTCGGGGCGGGCGGCGATGGCGGGCAGGCTGGGCGCGGCGCCCAGCAGCCGCACCTTGCAGGGGCTCCGCCGGCCCAGGATGCTGTCGATGCAGTAGGAGGACAGCAAAGTTGGCGATTTACTTTTGCACTCGGGGCGCTCGGCGCAGCTCTCCTCCGGGTAGGGGCCGCTCATGGCGGCGGCGGGGCCGTGGGGCCGGGGCGGCGGCGCGGACGCCCCCGCGGCGCTGCCCTGTGCGGCGGGACGCCCGTCACGGGGGGAGTGAGCGGCGGCCGCGGCGCTCTTGAGTCCCCTCGGCTCCACGTGCGGGCAGCCGCCCCCTGATTGGCTCTCGCCGGAGGCCGGGCGGCCGCCGACAGACGGCGCCCGGCAAACCCCGGCTCGGACCGCCCCGGATCGGCGCCCGCCCCGAGCCCCGGCGCTGCGCCCCCCTCTCGCCCCGCCCCGCCCCGCCGCGCCCCTCCCGCCGGGCCCCGCCCCCGCGCCCCGCGGCCGCTCGGGGGGGAGCCGCCGGGGCGGCCGGGATGGGCGGCGGCGGAGCACCCGCCCCACGCCGCGCCCCGGCCCGAACCCGGGGCGATGCCCGAGCGGGACGGGGCGGGCCCCGACGGCGGATCCGCGCCGGGTTTTCCCCCCGGCACCCCCCCGCCCGGCGCTGCGCCGCGCGGCGCAGGGGCGCGCAGTGGCCGCGCTCGCTGCCGGCGTTTGAAACTCCCGGGCCCGCGGCCGGGGTTGTGCCGCCACAGGCGCCTGGGCGACGCCTTCGGGGCCAGGGCGCGGCGGGCTGCGGACGCCGGCGGAGCCGGGGGCGAGCGTCCCTCGGGCAGGGCAGGGCAGGGCAGGGCGGCGCGGTGCGGTGCGGTGCGGTGCGGTGCCGGCCGGCCTCCCCCTCCCTGCCCCGTCCCCCGCCGCCTGCCCCCGCACGCACATCTCCCCTCCGCAGGCGCCTTCAACGCCGCTCCGGGGCCGGAAAATCTCTGAGGGTTTCTTATTCCCCGTCCTGTCCTTTCCCTGGCGGCGGTCACGTCCCGGGCAAGTTCAGGCTCCCTGCTCGGGCAGCTCGGGCTCAGTTTTGGTCAGCCGCCTGCGCGGCCCCCGCTCACGCACACCTGCGCTCTGGTCCCGGACTCCCGCAAGCTCGGGCCCGTCGGAGGAACCGCTCCCGGCCCCCTCGACGAGCCCGTCCGCTCGCCCGGGTGATTCCCGGCCCCGAGCGTCGGAGGGGAGGCGGCCCCATCTCCCCTCTTCGTGCCGCAATTCCGTGCGCACCCCGCGTCTCCTCATGACTCAACCAGCGGGAATTAAGAGAAAAGAGCAGCAAGTGCCTGTGTGTCCGGGCGGGCGCGGGCACGACGCTGCCCTGGCGGCGCCACGCTCTGTGGGTGCGTGTCCCTGCGTGCCGTGCGGGGCCAAGCGTGACTCCCCGGGCCGTGCCCTCCCTGCGAGCGGGCCCCCGCAGGGCTCCTGCCCGTCCTTCCTCCCGCCTCGTTTCCCCCTGCGCCGGCGATGCCCGCGGCCAGGCGGGGAGCAGGGACCGCCCCGACGTGCGCGGCCGGCGGGCCCTGCGCTCCCGGCGGGGCGGCCGCAGCCCGGCCCGGCTGTGCAGGGTGCGCCTGGGCGGGGGAGGCAAAGCTGCCGTTTGCCGTCGCTGTTCGGCTCTCGGGAGCTTTTGCCATCCCCGGCGCGAGTAGCAATTAATTCATTAACTCGGTAACTAAAAAAAACCCCAAAACAACGACCAACCAAACAAAAAGAAACCCAAGAAGACAAGGAAGACCCACAGGCACCCTGGGGGAAGCTCGGCGCGCAGAGGAGCTGCCGCCTCTCCCTCGCCCTGGCCGTGCCGGGGTTCCCCCGCCGGGGCTTGCCCGGGAGCAGAGGCGCGGAGCCGCGGCGCGGCCGGGCCGGGAGCGGCGCTCCGGCAGCAGGGGAGGCCGGCCCGCGTCTGCCGGCCCGCTGCCTTGCCGGGTGCCTGCCCGGCCGCTGCCGGCGAGCCGCCGCACCGCCACTGGGAGAGCGGGGCCGGGTAGGGGCTGCCGCGCCGCCGGCCCGGGGAGGGGGGCCCCGAGCCCGCCGGGGCGCGGGCGGTCGCCGGAGGGGACGGGGGACCCTCGGCGCGGCGGCTGCGAGGGCTCCGGCAGCGGCGAGACCCGCCGGCGGCGGCCGGCCGTGCGAGCCGGGCTGCGGCGGGCGGGCGCCGGGGGCGGTCGGGGACGCGAGGAGCCCTGCCGCGGCCTTTCGGCCTGCTTCGTCGTGGTTTCACTCCCTCCTCGCCCCGTTCCCTCGCCCCTCCATGTCCGCGCCGGGCCGGGTCCCCCCGGCCCCGCTGCCCCGCGCCCCGGCGGGCCCTGCCCGGGGGAGAGCGGCCCCGGGCCGGGGCGCGGGGAGGGCCGGCGGCGGTCCCGCTCGCAGGCGAGGATGTTTTGCGATGCGAGCTCGCCTCTGCCAAGTCACTTTGTTGTTTTATTTATTTTTTTAAACAAACTTTCATTCATTTATGGTCTCTCCCTCTCCTTTTTTTTTTCTCCCCCCCCCCTTCCCCTGCAACCTGCTAATTTAACACTGGAGCGCGTTATTGCAGTGTTAGGGGGAGAAAACGAGAGAGAGAAAACAACAATACTGCAATGATCCAAATGATACAGTAGAATTATAGCAATTATAGTTCTGCTCGGAGAAGAAAACCTTGCTGAGCTCAGCCAAACAAACTGATGCCTTGCGCGGATAACAAGGCCGGGGACTGACAGCCGGTGCTGAGAGAGGCAGGAGGGCACAAGCGGCAATATTTGCCTCTTTTCACTCCAGCCAGCCTAGATTAACGCCCTCGGCTGCCGCTGCCATAACAATGCCCGCTCCGGCTCCGCGCACCCGGGGCCTCCGCGGCGGGTTTCGCCCCGGGGACCGGCCTCCGCGGCCCTCCGCACCCACCCGCGCCCGGCTCCGCTCCGGCCTCGCCGGGGCGCGGGACGGCGGGGGAGCGCGGGCGGCCCGGTAGCGGCGCTGCCGGGGACCTCCGGCGACCGGGCCCGGGACCCCCGCCCTCGCTGCAAACGGCCGCTTTCCACCGCAGCAGCGGGCGCGGGGGGGGCCCCGGCACCCAGGGCCCCGCAGACCGGCACCCCCCCTCCCCGGCCCGGGCCGCTCCCCGCCGGCTCCCCTCCGCCGGGGCGGGGGCTCCGCCCGCTTCGTTTGGCAGCGGAGAGCGGGGCCCGTCCCGCGGCTCCCCGCGCCGCTCCGCCGGGCCGCGCAGCGGGGCAGCGGGCAGGGCGAGCCGGGGCGGCCCGGGGGCCGCCGCCCGACGGCTGCCCGCGGCGGCTCCCGCAGACCGGCACCCCCCTCCCGGGCCTGCCCCCGCTTCGCCGGCCCCGGGCCCCTCTTTCCAGTGGGGTTGAAGGTTTTATTTCCCCCCCCCCACCCTCTTTATCTTCCTTTCTCGTTACACACCGCCCCGGCGTCCGAACCGCTTCCCCCCGCAGAACCCATCCTTGCGAGGAGGCACGGCTGCAAAATGGCAGTTCGCCGTCACGCTTGGGGAAAGGTGTTTGATCTTAGGGCGGAGATAGGGCTAAGCTCGGTTTCAGCCGTAGCGGCTGAAAACGTGCAGAATCGGTTTAAGACTCAGCGCAAGATTGTTTTAACCTTGGCGGGGAACAGCGGCTGCCTTGGCTGGAGAGGGGCTCCCCTCACCGCGGGTACAAGTTTGTCACCGACTGGGCAAACGACGGCTTGGAGTCCGTGAGCGGCTTGTGCCCACCCCGCCGCCCGCCGCTGCCCGCGGTGCAGCTGCTGCCGCCGGGGACCCCTCCGGCCGGTTCTCGCTCCCCGCCAGCCCTGCGCAGGGGAGGAGCTGCCGCGGCAGGCGCAGCCCATAGCTGGGCTTTCACACGAGCTGGGGTTTTTTTCCGCTCTCTTTGCAATGGAGAAGAAAACGGTAACAACTAGTTAAAATCCTCCAGTGCTTGATTTATCACTATTTACCTCATAAAAAAAAAAAAAAAAAAGGCTCGTGCAGGAGCTGCAGGCAGGTACGGAAACTCTGCGTTTCCTCTACCTGTCCTCTCGGGTTTTTCGGTGGTTTCCTCCCCTTCCCGCGACGTGCTTCGCGCCCCGGCCCCGGCCCTGTGCTGGAGGAGCCCCGGCCCCCGGGGAGCCCGGGCTCCGCGGCGGAGAACGGCAGAGCCTGAAGCGCCGCACGCCCGGGCGCCCAGGAGGGCAGAACACGGACCGTCGGTCTGCGACGGCTGCGATTCAGTCGCAATTCTTCTTTTCTTTTTCTTTTTTTCCCCCCCGCAGTGTTCCGGGTTATGGTCCTGTGCACAAAAGCAGTGGAGCTGGGGAGGGCGAGGTGCCCGGTCTGCCTCCGTACCAGGCGGTGGAGAAACGTCCGGTGCCGTTTAGATGTGACGAACTGGCGCATGGTTCCCCTCTCGAGCCTCGTGGCATCGTTATCTCAATGCATATGCAGGACACTTTTTTCACCTTTGTGGAGAACGCTGGTCCAAAACCTCTCCTGGGCACAGCCCTGACATCGCACCGTTCAGCCCTGAGCCGTGGGGATGGGCAGAGGACTGCCCTTCATTGCACCGCCAGAACTACCATAGATGCAACCTTGCTCACTTTTTCTGCAAGGCTTTTGTTAATCACTTAAAAAAAAATCGTCTGAAGACCACCAGACAGTAGTGAGGGATCACAGCCCAGCTGCACGTGCCCTACAGCCACGGTCAGGCAGCTGGGGGAGAACCAGCATCTCTCTGTGTCCCCTGGGGCTCTGCCAAGTCACTGGTCACCTGCATACACCTCTGCGTTCAATGGCTTAACCACCTTCCCGTTTAAGTAGGATAAATATTATCCCCTTATTGCAGATCGCTAATTTAAACGTTGAATAATCTATACCCACCAGCGATCACTGGGGCACTGCACCAAAATTGCTTTGCAGAGTGGTGTTGAACTTAAGCACCTTTGAATTCACATTCAAGAGAAAAACTCGTTGTGCAAGCATTGCTTTTTTTGGGCGCCCATCAGCTCTTTTCACCGGTTCCTGGGGCCTGTGCTGCTGGACGTGAGGCTGCAGCACCTGCCCAAGGGGCGAATGGAGGATGTGGTGTAGCCACATCCTCACTTCACAGTTATCAGGACTGGCAAGGCTCAGTTTGGCTCGGACACAGCGGCTTGCAGTGCCACTGTTTGTCTGTCTGTGAAGCAGCCCTAGCTTTTGTTGCTTGCTTTTAGCTTCGCTGCTGGCTCAGGGAGCAATTTCTGTATTAACTTGCATCTGGACAGAGGCCTGACAACAGCAGTGGTGGTGACTCTGGAATAATTATTCATATACTTAGTATTTAGCCCTTGCCTATGTGTGGGAAGAATCTGGGTCTCGTTCCATAGATTTAATTCAAAAAAGTATTTTCTAAATCCTTTTTTATTCAGTTGTCATTGTTTGTTTAATTCCTTGATGGCTTATTTTCCTGTTAACACGGTTTTCACCACAGACAGAGGACAGCAGTTAGCTTTAGGTGAACGTGTGTCACCTTTATTTCTCTTCTGCTGTTTCCCCACTTCTAATAACTCAAAACTTCTCCTCTGTCTGCACTCCAGATGCACTCCAGCTTGCTTTTGTCTTGGCCCTGTTTTTGCACGACTGTGAGCCCAGAAAGCAGTCCCTGTTAGTGCAGGTCTGCGGCGATGTCTCTCAGAAATCCAGTCACCACCAATAACTCTGTTGGATTCAGTCACTGCATTTAACTTATTTATTTCTTGAGCCTTGTCACCAAGCCAACGCTCACTGCTGGAAGTGATTTGGAAGAACGGAGCTGGGCATGTAGCTAGGTGGTGCAACCCCCCCGCAGCCCGCTCTCCCTCCCGGAGGCCGTGCGCTTTCCTCTCCTTCGTGCCTCAGGTTTGGCTTTGGGAGCTGGGGCTGGGCAGAGCCGTGTGTGTCTTTTGCTGGCATGTCATCTCCGCCAGGTTACTAACCTTATTTGTACTTCACGACTCGCTCTCTTTATTGTTCCTTCTTTTTTTTTTTTTTTTTTCCCACCTAAGTGCTCAGCTTTATGAAATCCCGTCAGGGCTGGCAGTTTGCTGGCCGAGGCTGGGATGCCATCGGTACTGTCTCTGCCCTATTTGCCGGCTTCCTGTCCCGTCACATTGTCGTCTTGGGTCCTTAGAGTCCTCCAGAGGCCTTTTATAGGCTTTTAGATTTACCTGGGAGCCCCCTGACTTCCCCATTTTTCCTCTCCGTCCCCTTCCCATGTGTGTCCCCTCCTGAGGATCTCGGCCTCCCCACACCTCCGCAAGCTCTGGCTGCCCCTGCTGACTGCCGCGGCGTTTCTGCAAGGAAGCTGTGGATTCCCTGGCACCGGGTGGCTTCGAATCTAGACCAGGCCTTTTCTGGCAGACATATTTTCACCTCCTGTAACTTATTTGGCTAAATATAGGAGTAAATGGGTGGAGCTCTGCATCCTACAGCCCTACATCTGTGTCTTCCAGGAGGTTGGGTGATGGATGGAGATACGGTTCTTCTGACCCTAGAAAACCCATGGATAAGATCCCAAGTAGCTTTCTTGCAGTAATCCTTAGAAACTCAGTGAACTCATTAATGCATTAAGGTGCAGTGGTCTAAAAAAATTAAAACGATGATCATCATAGGCTTATTTAACATTATACCTTCTCTGTTATTTTCTTTTGTATGTGCTGACTAGAACGGAGCAAAGGCTTCATAACAAATAATTTATTTGTCAAACGTATTCTCTTCTTCTGCTCGTGGAATACCCATGAGCAAGAGCATCGTTTTCTCAAATGTATTTGTTATCTAAAATGCTCCAGCGGTTCCTTTAAATGAATCACAGAAGGGCTTGACTGCAAATGGTTTCCGTTGTTTAGCTGTAGTTGGTCAAATAAACCCCCTGGTATCGATTGCATTACCCGCCTGTTGCGCCAGCAACACACCGGTTGTGCAAATAGGTGTGTAACAGCTGGGCTTCTTCAGCTCGTCCGGGGGCAACTCTCGACACGGGTGTTCTGCAAGCATTCGTACCACTGAAATGCAATCGCTCAACTAACCGCAGAGGGGGTGTGAACATAGCTGAAGCAAAGCCATTAAAAATTCAAATGAGCGTTCGATGAGCAAAGGACATTTTTCACCCTCTTTGCCTAGCTCCGGTGTGACCTTCATCTGGTGCTATGTTCTATTTCAGTAAATGCAGCCGCACAGGGGCAGAGCAGGAATCAAAATGATCCGGAGAAGGGCATGAGTTGGAGCTGGTCTGGCACCTCCTTGCCCGGGCGATGTTATCCAGGAGATCAGGGTTGTTTAATCCAGAAGCATGGCTGAAGTGAAATAGCGTAATAGAGGGAAGAGACGGCAAACTGTCTGTGAAGCTCTGTCGGATCATTCCCCTCAACCAATCTAACCTTAAAACCATATTTATTATTACTGTTTTCTACATCTGTGGACGTCATTGCCGCTGGCTGTCACTTAGGGAGCACTGCTATCTCATCAAGATTTAAAAAAAAAGGTTTGGTTAGGAAAAATCTGCATTTAATAGAAGGGAATGTGCATTTTTCCTGAAGGAGGCTGATGCTCACAGATAAGTGGAGAAAATTCTTCAATGGCCTTATGTTAGGAGGCTGTCTGTCAGTGCTTCTCACCACTTTTTTTGGTGTTGGCACCTTTATGTGGAGCATCCCTGCTATAAATCATGGCTGAATGTCGGTCAGATCATCAAAGGATCTATTCTGATACAGCATCCGTATTTATCTGTTTAATATTCTGCATCTCTTTTAATGTAAGATTCAAAGTACTCAGTTGTGCTCTGTAGGAAGAGGGATGTTTTACGGAAATAAACGGTGTTGTGTAAGTAAGCGCTGAGGTATGAATGAACTTGCTGTCTCCCAAGTGTAACACCGCTGAGAGAGAGAGAGAGAGAGAGTAGAGATCTCCGAAACTGCGCTAAGGCCAATCCATCGATAACGCAGCTAATAGCAGCAAAGCGTGCAGAAGTGAATAGATGGAAGAGTTTCTTCCAAGGTACCCAAATCAGGCGCAGTTATAAATTAGACTTGTAAAGCAGATTGAAATGGGAAAACAAAAATGAGGAAAATCTGATGTTCTGAAATAATCAAGAATGGAGATGTAGTCTTAAAAACGCCTGTGCTAACACTAGTTATGCGCCTGAAGGACACGATAGCTGGGACCGCGGGTGTGTGTGACGTTATAGAAAAGCATGAGTGGGCTGTTAGGGAGCAGAGCGCTTCCTTCCAAATTCAAAGGGTTTTTTTCTTAACGGAAAAAAATTCAATTTGATTGTAAATTGGCTCAGCAGTTCCAACAGCTGCAATTTGTTGGACTGTTGATTTGAAGTTTTCCATTCAAAAATAAAATAAAAAAAAAGAGTACGTGTTTTAAGATTTCCCCTTCATACATAATTCTTAGACACTTCTATAGACAGATATTTCCAGTCATGTGCACGGATTGTAAAATCTTGAAATCACAGGGTACAAGTTATTATTTGGAATCAATGCACCTTCTTGTCTTTTAGCTTTTTATCAAACCTTGAAAAAGACTTGGCACTCGCAGTGCTCAGCTATTGTTTCCATTCTTGAAAACTAAAAATAATATTATGGAACCATAGAAAAACTAACTTTAAACAAAAGACGTTGGATTTAACTACATTATTGTTCCTGTGTTGTAACCCTTACTCATAACCTTTCATTCCTCAAGTCAGTGGGGTTTTCTCATGAGTGAAAGCACATTTGTACGATGGTTTTTGTGTTGCAACCCAGGCAATCGCAGCACAAATAGGTAGAGACTTTGGCTGGGCTTTCAGGTGAGCCAGGGGCTACTCGAGAAGCCTGTTTGCTTCCTTCAGCAGAGTGTGCTATCATCCATTTTGTATAGCGATGCTCAGGAAAATGCCAGTTTTCTTCCATTTGAACAAGAATTAGAAGGGATGCTTTGGCTTTATTATGTTTTCAGTCTTTGTTTTGTTTTTGTTTTAATATTATCAAAATGTCTGGAGGGTTCTGGATGTCCTCGGGGTTTCTGAAACTGAACATGGCTTTTGCTTTTTAAAACTTACTATGTGTCAGAGGCTTTTCTGTGGACCCGTCACTTGGAACGGTAGCGCACGTCCTCCTTCACTGAATACAAACTGACAGGTGAGAATAACTGGACAATCATTTACACTTATTCTAATTCCTTATCCCATAAAAGGGTCCCAAATATTTTTTTTTTTTTTTACCTGGGACAAGGCTGTACAAATTCAATAGGCAAAGGGATCTTCAAAACTGAAGATGGATTCTGACCTGCAGTATGGCAGACAGAAACCCAAATGCTTGTAACATGAAATACTCTTTTTTTTTTTTTTCTATCTTTCTGCTGTACCTAGCAGGAAGGTGGACTGGGGATCAGGGAGCAGAACCAGGCAGAAAGAATTTCGTAGGCTGTTCCCAGTTTTTGCAAAGGAAAACAAAAGGAATGAGCATCCAGCGAGAATGAGGCACACTTCACTGAATCGTCACGAAGGAGAAGAATATGAGTACAGCGGTAGGAACTTAGGAAAATTCTTATTTACAGACTGACAACAGCAGTCTGGATCCAAAGGTAACCTAATTGAGTCGTGTGTAAGGATTATTAGTCAGGGAAGGGAGGCCAGGTCAAGCCCAATAGGATTCAATGGAAACAGGGCTATGATTTGGTAGACAAAAGCAAGTCAGGTTTGTATTTGCATTCTGATTTAAAAAAACCATAAAAATCCATGTTTAGTCAGTGTAAGCTTTTTGACTAACCTAAAATCTGTGCAAAACTCAATATGCTTCATGACCTGGGATACCTTTGAGAATGCCTAAATGATATAGGATACCAAGTCTTGTTTTCAACAGTGCTCTTGGGAATCCGAGTCCCATCTGGATGTCAGTAGGATTTGGTGGCTGTGTCACTTTCAACACAGAATGGATATTGCTAAATCTTCTGGGCATGTTTATTCTGAACATTTTAGAATAAACTGGGGTTGATTCAGGAACTGCTGGTCCAGGAACACAGCTCCAGAGTCTTCTCCTAGGCCATCCATCCTCTCTGGGGTCTCTTTGGAAGAAAAGCATATTGGGCACCTTTTGACACATCAATATCTTTATAGCAGAGCTCAAATACACTAAATGTCATGGTAAATGCCATCAATATTTATGGCAAAAGGCTGATCTCTCAAAGTTTCTGTGTAGATTTAAAGGTTCTTATGTCTATTACATCCTCTGAAATGCATTTTCCCCACCTGCTGTTCCAGACCAACAAATGCATGAGATGGTTGTTCAACACTACCCCAGTGGCGGTTTCACAGTTAGAGACCCTTGGCTGCACCTCGAGGCCCTTATTCATTCACACCTTCCCAACAAAATCCTTGGGCTCTTGCTGGGGGAAGGACCCTGGCCTTTGACCCTGTGGCACCGACCAGGACTGAGCCAGAAGTCAGCCACCTTGAGCTGCACAGGTAAAAAAAAATCACAGCGATTTCTGCAGCCCTTTGCAAAGTGGTTGGATGGAAATGACGCTGAAAAAAAATAGTCTGTTGTCAGTACTTGGTAACCTTGCCAGATGCTCTCTGTATATTCAAGGGGTCATCTGGACGGCATCTGTCTGACCTTAAAAACTGATCTGGGTTGCTCTGATGTGTCAAGCAAACTGGTTGCATGTAGACATGGAGACCTCGGTCAAAAATGGTGCAAGAAACACTTTACCCCTGAGAAGTCACTCAAGGTTCCCGACAACCGTAGCAACCCTCCCTGAAGAGCCAGCTGGTCCATGCAGTACCAAAACACGTGGGCTGACGACGTATCTCCAAAAGCAGCGTTTCTGTTTGAAGGCAGCGCGTCTCACCAGAAGGGCACGAAATGCGGCAGAGACGACGTCTGCTTCTCACATCACTGTCACCCTTGCATACCAGCACAGCCCCGTGTCACAGTGCGGAGGGAGCTCCAGGGTGGCACTCAGTTTGAGCTTCACACCTATTGGCTTTCTTCTCAGCCCCTTGTGAGCATCATTCGCTTCAGATACCCGATCTACTAATGATTTTTTTTTCCCTCCCCCTTGCTCACACTTTAATTGCAGGGTATATGTAATACCCTTAGGAACAGCTATTGCCACCTGTATTATTATTTATGCTGTGAAAACGAAGCTTGTGGCAATATATTTATTAACACTGTGCCCTGGAATCACATGAGTTAACAGCTTAATCCTGTGATTGTAAACACTTTCCCTGATATGTTCAAGCACCATCCATGTTTTTTAACTTCACATCAGGAAACTGGGAGCACAAGCAGGTTATAATTTTTACAGAAAATCTATTCTTTACAAAAAAATCACATAATGAAGAAGTGATTTATCCATCTAATAGTGCCTGCCTTATAGAGCATAATGCCTTTTGCAAAAGAAAGAGTTAAACAAAACATTTATGCAGTATAAACTTTGCTCCTTAGCATTAAAATGCACTTTATTCACACTGTAGATTTCTTTTCCAGCCACGGCTATTGTTTGTCACTAACAGCTAGCTTTTGTGAAGTTAATAAATGTGCATAATAAGGACATAAAGGTATGGAGAAGTAATACTGTAATCCTTTTGTTTGGATAATCAGTCTAATGTATGCAAATTAAACCTTATTAGTACTAGGGTTTTGTGTCTGCTTATCAAAATGTGCCATTTTCATGAAAATTGGAAGTCCATTATATAAAGTTATTATTAACAATCATTTAGGAATTATATACGGTATGCAAATTAAAGTTGATTACAACTAATTAAGGGCTTTCTTTGTTATTTGACCTTGTCTGCTTTTTATGTAAATATGTTTCTTTTGGTCTGGCATATTTTTAGACTCAGAAAAGTATATTAAGACAAGTTACATTATGTATTTTTAACATATTTTTGTATTGCATAAAAAGCCCCTTGCTATTGTTTAAGAGCCTGGTTTCACGCCGGGCTGTTCTGTATGATGATATGTAGACACGCGTGCCTTGCGGCTTTAGGGCGGCTCTGCGAAGTGGACCGGCAGCGGAATTGCAGTAACATACTTGCAAGGCCCTCCAATGGTTTAAGGAAAAATGATCCCCGCCCCCAAAAAAAATTCCCCTGTGAAATATAAACAGCCTTCATGCCAGAGTAGCCTTTGTTCCACTACTTATCGAACTGGCTAAGCCTTAGTTTAGAGGCTCCAGACACAGCTAAGGAATAAATGATTGGTCCCTACTTGCAAGGTACGTTGCAGAACTTAATTGCTTGCTCTCATCCCCCGGACCACTGATCTCAGGATAAAAGACTTTTAACACAGACAACACAGCGAGCTCAGGAACAGCAGCCTCCGGGAAGATTTGTGTACCTGTCAAAACCCGAGAAGGTTAGGCATTAAGTGAAATGAAAAAAAATCTCCTGAAGAAAACTTGTGTGAGTTGAATAATATTTCTGTTAAAAACAACAGCAGCATGTAATACAATTTCGATGTGTTTTATACATAGAGAAGAAACCTGCCATGTAAGCCAGTCACCAACGTGAAGACGGGAGATGGCATATTTTGTGGTGTGTCAGAAAGAGATGTGTAATCAATACCTTCACACTTTCAGGCTTCCAGTCAGGATAAAGCATGCAAGAGCAAGAAAGACTAGGAAAGAAAAGGTTGAGACGTAAGAGGTATAAGGTAGGGATATATTAGAAATATGTATAAAACTTGTCAACACTTATTCTCTGAGTCTAAAAAATTGGGATCTGAGGAAAGATAAAGCATAAATCTTGGCATTTGGTGAGGTTTCCGCAGCTTTGCTCACCTCTTTGGCACGAAAGGGTGGGCACAGGGGGACATTAATGCTAGAAAAAAACTTCTGCATGGGCAAGGTTATGTGTTTAAGCACGAAACTGTGGATATGCTTGCAAACCCAGTTTGTGTTCTTTCCTTTCTACATCCCCGGTATCTTGCATTTCATGTCAGGCAATCACGGAGCCTCCTTGGCTGGACATTTGGGGCTCACAGGGTCTGTCCCCTCTTGCCCATGGGAAGGTGTCCCACCACCATACCCCCACAGGCAGCACTGGTGCCTGGCTAAGTGAGGCTGGCCTCCTGAATGCTTGGAGATGGGTGCTGTGGGAGCATGAGTGTTCAGATCTGACTGGGTAAGGCAGGCACGCTGGGGTCAGACTGGGAGAGGGAGTATGTATTGCACCCTGAAAAGGGGCGGTGAGGGTCTAGTGTAGGTGTCTCTGCTCCCCCTCCTTATTCTTCTTTGGAGCTGCTCATGGCACAGAAAATGCCAGTGTTTCACTGCTGAAGGCCATTTTAGAAAGTTCTTACTTTGTCCCTTGCAAAAGCAGAGGCTCCTGCCTAGGTGTCCAAATCCCTGGGAACTTACCCGGTAGCCTCTGCAGCCGACCAAAACCCCGTCAGCTTCATCTGCTGCAAACCGCTGGATGGGAAGCTACAAACTGCCGATTGCTGGCATGACTTATTCAGCAACTATTTGAGAAGACATTTGAACAATTGGAGAAGTTGGTGATTTGTTCCCTCACAGTGGGACCACAAGGTGCAATTCAGCCAGTGACTTATTACAATGAATTGTCGAGGGCTATAGCAGGGACATTTTGCTCAATGCTCTGCTGCTGGCAGGAGCTAAAAAATGGAAAATCAGAACAGGTAAAACACGCCTCTGCCGCATAGGGCAATGTCCGATCTCAGTCACCCTCCCTTGCAGCTGGCAAAGTGATGCTGAAGGCAGGAATGGAGCCGCCGCAGCGAGGTGCCACCCATGTGTGTGGGCTCATTTTGGGGATGAGCAGCTGGGCTGCTCCTCGCTGCGCTGGGCAGGATGGCAACCCATTCCCCTGGGAGAGAGGTGACCAAGGGCCCAGCCAACGCTCCTGCTGAATGGGTGGCACCAAGATGATGTGAAAAAAAAAGAGATTTTATGTCAAAATTTTTCTGGTGAAGAAAAAAAATCTAAAAAAGCCATAATTTCCTCTCTTCCACCTAATAAATAGCAAACGTTTTTCACTTCAGTGTTGGGAACTCAAGGCACTTAAAAGGTGGAAAGCAAAGCTAAGAAGGGGTCTTGAATGATTTTCTCTAACAGAATAAGGATGAAACCCTGATGCCATCAAAGGTAATAATTCAGGATTTCCCTCAGGGAGGTGAAAGTCATTGTCGTGTTTTTAAAATAGTTGCAATTTTCTGTCTCTAAATAGCACAGACTACAAAATGTATTGCAAGGGGAATATAAAAATAGTCAAACTCTTCAAATCTTTTAATTCAATGAGAATGTAATATGCAATTAAAATTAATTATCTCATAATCGAACTGTAGACACTGATTATTGCATCATTTTCATAAGAGACATGCATCTTAACTTGCATAATTTCTGGTATCGCTGCAGAGTTAGCTCAGGAAAGAATCTGGGCCCAAATGTATTCATGCCTTAGTGCTCAGAGTGGAGCAGTCATGGCTGGATATGGCTTTTTCTCCACAGAGTTCTTTGAGCACCTCTTTGTGAGGCAGAGCCTCTACCCTTGCCCTTGGTGAGCAATTCATTCACTCCTCCCTAGCACCTTCAAATCAGTTCTGCTGCCCCCCTTTTTATTCCCATTCACCATCATCTTCCCTCCAGCTCCCAAGCTGCTCCACCTGAGACCCGGCTGCATTCTTGTGGCTCCTCTCTTTTACTTTAACCTCTGAAGCTCTTCATTCTTCTTCGTCTCAGAGAAGGGAGCAGGAAGATCCTGTATACATGATTTAGTGGTGGACTTGGCAGTGCTAGGTTAACAGTTGGACTTGATGACCTTAAAGGTCTTTTCCAACCTAAATGATTCTGTGATTCTGTGATTTCACTTTCCTCCAGCCGAGCCCACAGGCAGAGGGCAGAGATGGGGCAGGGGCAGGACCTGCCGCTGCTGACCGCTGCAGAGCAGAGTGGGGTGAGAGCAGATGTACCCTGAGCTGGCAGGTTGTGGGGAGCTTCTGCAGGTGGGATTTCTCTCTCCTAGGTTTAGCCTCCCCGGATATTGGCGTTGAGGCCAGGTGAGTCACCCAGGCCTTTTCTGATGACATGCATGAGAGGCTCTCTGGGGTGAACCGCCCCAGCCCAGGTTGGTACGTGAGATGGGTGGGATGAATCACCTCTGAAAGCTGCCATCTGTGCTGCCACTTACTGAGGGAGCTGGGGCAACATCTGGCTTTTAAGTGCTTACAGTTTGGTGAGATGAATCCTATCTTCTGAGAAAAGGTGATGGCAGAGACTTGCTTCATTTAGTGTCTCTGCTCGGTATGCTTCTGAGTTCGGTAACACGGAGATCTTGATTACATGAGAGAGGAGTCGCTGAGCCTCTCACGTCTTGTTACCAGCCAGGCTTAATGCCTACTCTTCTTCAGCAGGCATCTTCAGGTGACGACAACTTCAGAAGAGCAAGGATCGATTCAGCCACTGCCACCTCGCAGTGGTTATCACCATAGATGTCCCCAGGCTATCTATCCTGAACTAATGAGATTTGCAGAGTCACACTGACTGCTTGATTCATTTTAGTTCTGTCTTCCACACATCATCCCTTGTCATTCTGACACAAGAGGCATTCCTGTTTTCAGCCTTTTTGTTAAATATAATGTCAGGTGGTAACTACACGTGTTTCTTTGGTGTCATAATTTAATAGTGCTAAATATGGAGCAGGGCTTGGTTCTGCTGCCTGTTTGCAATATGGACTTCTGGTGGGACCCTGAGTGGCCCAGGGCGTTGAGGTGGAGCTGGCTGTACCTTTACCTTATGGTGAATTCTCCAAAGGGGAGCAAAAGAACTTTAAACTCTAGATTCTATTATAATATTCAAGCATAGTAAGTAACTTAAAGAAATAGAGAAAAATAAAATGAATGGGAAAGACAGACTAGAAATATGACAGTTTTGTAAAGCAATCTCCCATTTTCCACAATATCTGTGCGGGTGGGACCTTGCTTTCAGGCCTAGTTTCAGCCACCTCAGTGGCTTCATGGCTTGCAGAAACCTTTTCAGAGCCCCCTTAAGGCTCTGATTTCCATGACAATTTTCTCTCCCCTGCTGGGTCCTGGTTGCTATACATATATTTTTTGTAAGATCTTTTAAAGCACCATTATAGTGCCTTTAAACAGACACCCATCAGCCCCCAGGGGAGCTGATAAAAGACACTGGGAATGTCTTGTCCTGGTTATGCCCTGCTAATACCCTGCCTTCACGATTCTGAGTTTCATCCTCAATTGTTTATCCTGTTCATGTGTTATGCAAGTTCTCTAAGGGTGTTTTGTTTTTGTTTTGGTTTTTTTTTGGTAGGATTGAGAGACATGATGTCACTCTCCTGTTGGACATTCTTGTCCCTCTCTCTGGAATTTGCTCCACTGGCAGATGCTCTTAAGCAGGTTCCTTCATCTCTTCAGCTCTTTAAATTTGCATTCCATTTGAAAATGTTTCACTTGTGATTTAGAAGAAAATCGTGTTTGGATTCTCAGGATGGGTTTGAGTAAGCCAAGCCTGTTTGATTGTAAGTAAGGAGCTTCTAGTTGTTTTCAGCAAAGACTGTTTTCCATAAACAAATAAAAGCCTTTTATTATATTTTTTTCCTGCACACGTGAGCTGTAGATAAAACACCCCTATCTGTTTGGATGTAGATCAGTACATTCAGGTTTCTTTCTTGCCCACGGTGCATGATGCGGTCTCTCATTTTGATTACACCATTTTAATAGCCCTGGACTGATTTCCTTGAAGGTACCCAGAAACAGCCCAATTTTGCTCCTAACACACTGATACCATAAGGCTGAGACTTTGTGACTTCTCCAGTTTCTCAGACTCTGTTAATGACTGCATCCCATGTTGGCTGGAGTCTCGGTGTGGCTGGATGGCTGGTTTTTCACCCTTTCCAAGCACCCTTCTTCTTCCCACCTCATCTTTCAGAATATGTCTGCTGAAAATGGCCTTTTTTCTTGGCCTTTGTAACTCATTCTGTGCATTTTTTTTTTAATGACCTCCACTTGCTGGGATCTCTTTGGCCTCTGCTGACCTTCGGGAGTTGTGGGGATAAGGACAGTACATAAGTGCTCTGCCTTGTTTCCCTCTTACTGGGCGGCAGGAGCCTCCTTCCCATCGCTGCAGGGCTTGAGTGTTTCTTCCCTGTGTCTTAGATCTACATTTGCCATTCACTGCTGCACTGGATGAACATCTGGGAAAGCCTTGCTAGGTGCAGTAGAAATCTTTTAATAATGACACACACACAAAAAAAAAAACAACAGAAAAGTGGATTTGCGCATTATTCATCCTGATAAATATAACTATGAAATTGCTTTATAACTTTGGACACAGTTGGAGCTTTATAATAGGCTGTCAGTGAAGTAGCACCTGTGATCTTAATGCCTGGGTCTATTTTCCTGATTTTAGCTATAAATTCCATTTTACAATGCTAAGGGGATAGTCCTGGGTCTGTGGCAGGGGCTGAGGGTTTAATTCCCTCTGCCTTTCTCCCTTACACCACAGCCTTAGATTTCTCCAGGCCATCTCGGTTCTAGAAAACACTCTGATTTTTGCTTTCATATGGATGAGGGTTTCAAATTTGTCCACATTTTCTTAACTGTACTTACGTTAGCATATTTGTGTCCCTGTTAGACATAGAAATCATTTTGTAGTTCAACTTTTTCAAAGAAAACAACTGTCAAATTATTCTTCAGAGGAAAGGAAGGAAAGAAGGATGAAGTGGGTGGAGTGTAAGTAACAATTACTGTAGGCTGATAATATTTAAAGATTCATAGAGGGATGTATTTCATGGGCCATACGTGTATGTAACAAATTCGCCTACTCTGTAATCCTTCTCTTTATTGACAACACAACAATCAGCTCTTTCCAGAATGGTAAACTGCAGAATGTTTTTCTTCTGCAAATGCTGCATTTGAGCTCAAATAGCTAATGTGAAGCGTTATTACTGGAGAAAGCTGGCAAGCCTACTGAGCAGGTTAGTGATTCAGGCATAAATCCCTCACCGAAGGAACCTTCAGTGCCTGCTTTCTTTTTGAGTCCTAGATCTTGATTTTCAAATTGAAGGAGGGCACAGCCCCAGGGGGCTGTGACTCCAAAAATTGCTCAGAATTAGCAGAACTTGGGCATTTACTTGTATATTGAAATATGGGAAGGGGAAATGTCATTTAGGAATCTCTTCTGCAGCCCTTGACCCCAGCTACCAAGAAGATGAGGAAAGCAAGCCAAGCAAGTCATGCATGCAGGATGCATAGCTGTCATTATATAATCTAACACTACTGAAATATATTTTCAAAGTGAGAATCACCCTAAAACTTCACGCAAAACTGCCTTCTATTTCTTCAAACACAGGGGTCCATACCCATAACTTGTTTTCACATTTAAATCTAAAATATTTTTGGCAAAGGGAAGCAAGGAGGAGAATCCAGCCACACAGAAAGAAGAATACATTTTCCCTTTCCTTCATTTGAAGTGATTTTTTAATCCAGGACTATAGTGATGGCTAATAATAGAAAGCAGTTATGAAATGCACTACCTTTTCCTAGCAGATTCTGGTGGCACAGCACAGTCTAACTTTTGAAGATGTGTCTGCTGTTCTGATGGATCCCGGGCCCTGGTTATTTATCCAGCACAAACACCTTTTAAGCAGCTTGAAATGATGAAATAAAAAGTTTGGGGAAAGTCAGAAGAAATGTAAGCATGTGTTTCCTTCCCTGGGTCCTGAGGCAGCTCCCAGTCCTATTACCTGTGGAAAATGCTCACCTAGCCCAGCATTAAAACTCATGGCTCCAGAGCAGCTCAGGTCCCGTCCCATACTTTTCTCCCTCTGTGCTTTTGAGATAGCAGAGATGCTGTATCTTTATCTATACCTGTATCCCGGCAGCTGAGCTTTTGGCTGGGAGGATGCAAAGCGGGGAGAAATGGCTGCAGGCGGAGAGCTGAGGTGGTTGGTCTGCACCAGCATCCCCTCCTCGGGATGCAAGCCACGTGGGAGACACTGGTGTCCTCCAGTGCCTCTCAGCTGGGTACCCTGCACGCTGGCTAGGGATACAGGGACCCTGAGGTAGCTGTAATTTAAACCAGAGCTGCTCAGGACAGACAGTGAGAGCTATGTGAGTGGCGTCCTGCTGTAATCCTTTCAGTCTCTCGCACTGAGCATACCCCCACAAGGGAGGGAATCTGGCTCACTAGCTTTTCATCTTTTAGAAGAAAAAACAAAGAGAAAAATATTTCTTTTTTTTTTTTTGTGCCTGCTTTTTCCCCACTTCGACATTTCCTGTATATACTGGGTTTTGTATTTTCCCTTTTCCCTGTATTTCGAAGACCCTTAATAAATAAAAGATGTGAACACAAAATTGCTATTCAAATTCGATTGTCTCAAATTATGTCTAGAATGAAACAAAAATCTAGTGATCTGTGATTTTGTGTGGCAAAGGCAGCTCAACGCTATTCAATCCAGTAGGAGAGATATAGAGTATTAAAAAAAATACCAACTAGCAAAGAATAGAAGAGGTAGGGAAAGTGCAATAAAGAACAGCTTAATACTTTAATGGTCTGAAGAGATTTTTCAACAAAACTGTTACTAATACCTGGTATTCTTCTAAGCTCAGTTCTTACCATCACAAAACCATTAGCTTTTTGGTAGTCACAATCTTCCTTATATCTATATCATGTCTTTTCATTGCTTTTTGTTTGTCTTTGTCTTCTTCTGCTTGACTGGTAACATGCAGCACCCTTGCGCTGTATACTTATTTCAAGACTGACTGCAACAGTTATAAATATCTCCTCGGCACTGACGGAGGCAAATAAAAAAGCGATGAGCTTCAGTAGCCGGAGTTCTGAATTGCTGCAGACAAGAGAGTCTGTCAATGAAGCCTCATGAAATAAAAATATTGCTGGCCGGTTTTTGTAACTTTAAAGAAGAAATCTTTGGTTATATTCATGATAACAGAGATAAAATTATGATTAGAATTGCTTTTCCTTCAACGCGGTACTTGAATAGCCAGAATGAGTGTTTTCCTATAGCAGCAGGACTGTGCTCATTACCTCCTGAATATTTTGTCTTCAGGCATGATTTTGATGAAGATTTAGCAATAGGCTCTTAGCCCTGGCAGGGGGATTGGAGCATTTTGTGCTGCGCCTCCTGTTTGAGGGGGCAGAAGAGCCCCTGGATTTGCTGTATTACGACATACACTAGCGTGTAAAGAACCACAGCGACACTTTTTCTGCCAGGTGCTGTGGAAGCTCTGCATATCTCATCCTTTGTCTGCAAGAGCAGCAACACGTTTTTTTTCTCTGTGCTTTCAAGAAATAAACACTGTTTGAATTGGTCTCCATGCATAAACACTATTTAAAATTAAAAGCTTAACAAAACCTTTTTTCTCCTTTTAAATCCTGCTTCTTGCCAGTTATTCACAGTGTTGGGTATGCTCATTAAATTAAAAAAAAAAAAAAATTAAAGCTTCCCACAATTATGTGAGAGTCTGAGCAGTTATTCCTTCAGCCCTGTTGTTTTTTTGAGACCCATGCATCAGTTCATCTAGGGACATTCCCTGCACCATGGTCTTCAGTAGAGAAAGACAAATGATGGAGAATAGATGAGATGATGGAGTTGTGTTCTAGATGTTTACTCTGTCTTTCTTTTACAGTAGCATCTCCAGGAGTCCACCAAGGATTAAGACTTCAGAGCATGACAACTGACTGCCTAGGAATTTGTCAAAGTATCAGAACAGGATTATCCGAAACAGATATGTGATCACAGAAACAGGAGTTGCACGGTACTCAGCAGTCATAGCTTGCGGTGTGCTGAGCCCTTGTCCAAGGGTTGTGCTTTGCAGGCCCTTCTGGCAAAGGTAGCTTTTGTAGTGAATGTAGAGAGAAGCAAAGCAGCCACATTGCAGAAGCTGATGAAAAAGCTCTTCATGTGCAAGGAGTAAAACTTGGACTTGCTTTGGAGATGAGAGGGTGGTCAGGTGGCACTGCTGGCAGACTGAAGGTAGGAATTAATCGTGAGATGAGAGACTGGCTGCTACACGGAGGGATGAGCTACGTGCTGAAGAACCATAAAGGTGAACACTAAAACCCTGTGGTCCATGTGTGAAGACAGATGGCAACAGATATTTCAAATTCACAGTGGTAATGAGAATCCAAGAAAAGTCATGTTGCCACTGATGTCTTGAATGGGGCTGAGGCTCTGCACTGATATTTTGTGAATGAAGGTTTTGCTTGTGTAATGGCTTAACACCAGCGCAGGTCAGAGCGACAAGTAAAATCGGGGCTGCGGTTAGACTGCCGGGTCTGGGGAGGAGAGTAGGAGCTGTTTCAGCGTTCAGTGTGGGTGAGCAGCTGAGAAGGGCGCAGAGCCCCAGGCACTAGGCATGGCAGAGATGCCTGAGACAGGCAGAACCAGGCAGTGCCAGGAGCTGCAGGGAGGAGCTGGAGGGAAATCTGGTGGGGAGAGGTCCTACACAGCCTTCCCCTGGGCTGGCTTTAGGAGCTGCAACTATTTTCATCTCAGCAGCAAGGAGCAGACCTAAGGAGAAAGGCAAATGGTTTGCCCCCATGGGAAGGGGGAACATTTAAATTCCCTATTGTCTGTGATGTCTGATCACGCTACGTAGCATCCTTCCAACTCTGTCAATACAAGGAGAACTTAGATATTGATCATTTAGGTGGTGCATGACAGATAGTCTCATTCCTGTACAGTACTCCTTATCCAAGGTGCTTTGCTCAGTTAAACTCTGCTCAGCAGAGACTATACAAATCTGCTGTAAAGTTCATGCCATGACCACATTTCCTATCAATTTCTCCACCGGAACGTATATTAATGGAAACACGGGGATATATTAATTGTACCATTTTGAATAAATGCAACCTTAGCAGAGTACATTTTTTTATTATTATTTAATAATTATGAGTTCAGGCTTTTCTTCATTTCCTGCTGTGAGCTTTTAAAAGTCACTGCAATGCTGAAACATAAATAGAGTACGTGATGTAACACTTTGCCTAGGCAAATATCATAGACATTTTTACCCCAGGAAAATGTAATGAAATTAAAAAAACTCGTTCAGCTCATTTGAAATTTTGCTCTGTTGAAACCAAATAAGGGAAAAGCCAAATCAAGATTAAACAATATTTACTTAAAAAAATAAACTAACATTTGCTAAGATTTGAGTAAGCAAAAAATGAGAAAAATCCACAGAGAGCAGAAAAATAGTAAAGTTTTTTGAAAAAAATCTTTCAAAACATGGATGAGAAAATATCCAACCTGCTTAAGTTTTTCTCAGCTGTTCTGTTCCGTATGTAACAAAACCCAGGCGGGATGATGTTCAGATTCTCCCAGGCAGTGGAAAGGCAGGAATGGAGTCCAACATGAGCCATGAGGACAAGGCGACACAGTACCATCCGGAACAGATGGATTATCATCTTTTACTCTCTCGTCGCTTGGCCATCAAACTCCCGCATTCTCTCCCCTCCCCCTCTCCTCTTTGGCTCCTTCCTATTTCCTTGTCTTTATATTTTTTCTTTTCTTCTTTGTCTTCCTTTCTTAGCCACTTGCCTTGTTCTGACAATATGATTACTTAATACTTACCTGCCAAATTAACTGACTTATTTTACCAACGAGTGGATATACCATTCCCTGACACTCGGTATTTGACAGTCCCACTATCTTTTCTATGTCCATGAGGTACACGCTATAAGGGGAAAATTCCAGTAAGTATGGTGGGCTTTTTCTACAACACGCTACTGTTACATACCAGCATGAACCAGTATGTGTGTTGGTTTGCCCTCTCTGTTTGACTTTTTAAAGCAATAAAATGTGAATAATTAAAAAAATCTTTTACAACCCACTCATCCTCTCTCCTTTATTCCAAAAATCACACCCAACTGACCTCTTACCGAGAACGCCGTTCCATTCTGCAAGACTCTGTCTTTTCACAATGAAAAGAAAAAAACCTATTCAGCTAATTGAGCAATTTGCTTAACTCGATACACTGTAAAAACGTATAGTGGAAATGCTAATGTATTAAGTATGAGTGTGTTTTTGTATGCGTGGGGGAAAAAGAAATGCTATATAGATGCTGTAGTGAGAATGCTGCATAAATACCTGAGGCAAAACAATTGTTACTGGAGGTATATTTTGAGGTTTGCCTGCCAGGAGTTGTTCATTGTCAATAACATGGAAGTAAATAAAAGGAAATTGCTTAAATTTGACCTGAAGTTTATTGCTTAAATTTGACCTGAATTTTTTTTGTTGAATGATACATACAGAGCTTGGGAAATCATCTTCTTTTGCTTTTTATTAGCATGGTACTTGCAGCCTAGCCATGGATCTGGATACCTTTGTGCAGAATGCACCAAGAAACAAGGGGGTCTCCTATGCCAAAATGCTTACAATGTTTGCAAGACAACAGCCAGAGCAGGGAACACCTGTAGTACTCTGATGTTGGTCAGTGCAGTAGGTTGTAGTACCACAGCCACCCCAATTTTGGCAGAGCTTTGCAGGAGAGCGGGAAGAAGGGATTTGAAAGAGAATGGTGAGATTGCTTTGTGGGTGATTATCAGGGGTCCTTCAAAGCGTGAAGGACAGTATTAAAAATCATGAAACGCCATCAGGTAGATGACAGAGGTTGGAGCTGCTAGCCAATTAAAGCAGAAGGTGACCTCTTGTGACTTAAGAGGTGGTGCTGATGTGTCAGTCAGCTATGAGGGGGCATGGAGTGAAGGCTGGCAGTCTTTTTTTGATAAAATGTATCAATTTCTTGGACATGACAGAGAAAGAACTGAAACATTTTGGTGAGGAACAAGGAGTAAAAAAGATAAAATTCCACTCAAGTGATCATGCATAGGATGTAGTCACACCAGATGTCTGGGAAAGATTTGGCAGATGGGGGAGCCACATATTTAAAGTCACCTGTGAACTCGTTGCTCACTTTTCAATGTTACATGGAGTGCCGAGTGCTGCAAACCCAAAAGCCACAGACCCTCCCATTTCCCTCCCTTTCAGAAACAGTACTGAGGACATGCCTTCCACGTTAGCCTCTGAGCATGCTCCTGAGGATGCAAAACTGCAGAGGGCTAAGGACAGCTAGGTACAGCAGAAAACTGAGGCAAAGAACAATTTAGTTGCCACATCTTTGGTTTCTCCTTTCCTCTAAGTGGAAGGGCTGAGGCTCATGCAGGAGCTTCCTCTGTTGCACAGGGATGCTGAGAGCAGAGCTGGAGTGGAGGCAAGAGTGGCCAAAAAGAGGCTTTTTAAGAATAGGCTACTGACTTCTTTCTTTGCTAGCTTTTAGTTCCTGAATTTTGCAGCAATGCAGTACCTACATAATGTAGCGACACTGAGGAGTACCCTGCCAGGGATTAGGTATTTGAGACTCTCTTCATGAAATCTGTAGGCCTCCCACCTAAAACCGTGATTGTTTTGCTAGGTAGCAGAGACAGCAACATCAGGGCAACCTTACAGCAGAGTGCATTGGGAAGCTGAGCAGTGGAGGGGAATACCAAATTGGAATTAGGAAGCAACGGAGAGACTGGGATGAGATAATAGTCATTTCTTTATCACTGCTTTTTCTTATATCTGGGACTGTTTTCTTCCACATTATAAAAATGAGGCAATGGGAGCAGCTCAGCAGGGTTTGACATTGAAGTTTTCTTAAAATACAAGGGTGTACTGAGTTGCTGGTGTGGTACGCACTATGTGTACATAGCTCGCCAGTCTTTTTAAGCCTATACATTTACCTTGTTTTTTCCCTCTTCCTTACACAGTCAAGGCCTCCAGATGGGGTCCATCATCCCGCAGCAAGACTCTCCTACTGATTCTCATCAGTGATATATAGATTTGTTTCTATTTTAACACAGTGGAGAGATGACAGAATAAGATTTGCATTTGCTGAGGAGAAAACCAAAAGTCCCCAAAGGTCCATGACTAATAAAGCAAAAGTATGGTTGCATCCCTCACAGGAAGATTTCCAGGAAAGGTCTCTGAAATCCTCCAGTAGAAGATGCTAGTTGGCAGCATTAATTTATTAAACCTTCCTTGTCAGGTGGTATGATTTATACCCAGTTTATAAAGAAGCAAGCAATAGCTTGCAGAGGTGAAGCAGTTTGCCCACAATCCCCCAGAGGGTAGCAGAATAAGGAAAGCAAACCATCTCTCTGCCCCTCGACAGCTCCAAGATCACCACATTTTTTTACAGTGAGAACAATCAATCACTGGAACAACCTCCCCAGGGACATGGTGAAGTTCCCATGGCTGGAGGTTCTCAAGATGGGATTGGACAGGGTGCTAGATAATCTCATCTAGGCTCCCTTTCCCATGAAAGGTTGGACCAGATGATCTTTCGAGGTCCCTTCCAACCTGGGCTGTTCTATGGTTCTGTGAAACATAAGCCAGGCTTAGAAAGAGAATATTCCCCCACTGGGAAGCTAACAGCAATTGCAGACCTCCAAGGAAGGACTGAATCTAAGAGTGAGGGAACTCTTCTGTCCAGAATCCACTTCATTGCTAGCCCGTTCAAAACCTCTTTTATATGTAGTGGACAGTTTTTGCGTGTTGTGTGGGAAATAAGGAAATGGGTTTATTTTTCTTCTTTTACCTTCTCTCCACATACACTAGCAACTTTATGGGCAAGTATTTGAGGATAAATGGACTGCCTCTCACACAAAGGTTTTAAATAAAACCTGTCTTTTCTGACTAAAAAGTAGGTTAGTCAATTTTTAGTGGCTTTCTCCTTCCACTGAAAATCAGCAGCTTATATTTGCTGTAAAAATGACACTATCATCATAAAAGCTCCTTCTGTTGGGATTCACTGCACCACTTAGACCAGATAGCAGTGTAATGTCCTCCTAACATTTGAGCATCTTTCCTGATACCATAATTGCCACATTTAGGTGCTGCTGTATGTGAAAACAGAAGTACATAGAAAATTTCCTTGTTCATTCCATATGCCAGAAATTTTACCATCCTGCCTGCACATGTTGTTTGTTGTATATATGTATGTGTGATACAGACTGAAGCAGAAGTTTCCTTTCTCTTTATGTGGTGATGGAGATACTTTGTGACATAAAATGTAACTCCATTCCTGTTGCCTCTTGGAAAGAAAAACTCACTAAAAAGAAAAAAACAAACAAGAAAACCAAACCAAACCTGCTGACAGAAAAGCCAAGGAAAAATGGTAGTAAGAAACTCTGAAGCTAGAAGTGTAGCAAAATGATGGTAGCAGAGATGACGTCTCAAAGCCAGGAAGATATGACAATTTTGGCATATGACAAAATTGGCATGCAGCGCTCAAAACTCCTTGATGTTGTTTGGTAGGAGGCATAGTCATACCATGTTCCAGAGATTTTTTTCTGTATTGGGACAGCCGGCCAGCCCTGCTAGGCCTCGGCAGTCCCCATTGGGGAAAACCCACCACCTTAGCTGGGATGTGCCGGCACAGCTGGGAAGCTCAGACACCAGCACAGGTGACCCTGGGATGGGGCCCATCTCCTCGTTTTGCTGGGTTAACACCCTCAGCACCCTGGGTCGGAGAGGTACTTACAGCAGCCCCTGTCGTGTTGCAGCATCTCTCTGGCAGAGTGCTTGGCCGTGATGGTGGTGAAGTTTGGCTTTCAGAAAGTGGGGGTTCAAATGCGTTCTCTGTTGCAGGCACATATTTAGGATAAGTTTAATGTAGGTGCCCTAAGGAAAGAACTTGGCCTGATAGATCAAAGTAGGGAAAAAGGTGCTTGCTGGGAAAAAAAACCCCAACACTGAATTACCCTGGCAAAGGGCACTTGTAATGTTAGGAGGTCTGGGTTTAGGAATGTACAGATTGGGGAACATATTTTGTTGACCTCTTCTTCCAGAGTAATTGAAAATTATTCAGCTCTGCTGAGTGTAACTGCCAGTAGCTTCTGCTTCATATAATTGAGTTCTCTACCCTCAATTTGTTTGCCTGTGTTTCAGGCTTTGAAAAAAATAGCACTTAACCTTTTATTGTTTATTCAGACTTATTCAGAGAAAACAAAAATCTCTGTGGCTGGCTGTATCAACTACGCACAGTTTTGCTGAGCTTTGGCATGAGGTGAGTGTCAATAAAAAGCAGCTCAAAGACTCTTTCTTCCAGGGTTATTACTGACAGTGTAAACAGTTTCGAATGATATTGGATGTCCCTGATTATGTTAGCATGTGGAATGGATACAGCCCTGTTCCTTTCAAAGGACTCAACATGTATTTGTGTCAGGCAGATACCTCGCGGGGCAGGTGCCTGCAATGATTGTGTTATCTGCATTTGGGATTTCACCCAAAACATGAGAAACCCTAAAAAGTAAAAACATTAGAAAAGTGGTATTTTAAGTGTCTTGATCTCAGAGAAAATCTCACTGCAATTGGAATCCACTGCTCAGGTATGGAACTTCCCAATGCAAAGTTCAGTGCTGCTGCTGAGATGGGTGGGATTTTATTAGATCACAGGCATCTAGCCTGGGTTGTGCCTCATCGTTGTCTTCTCTTCCACCACGTTTAGGAGGAGGCTTTGTACCTCTCTGCAGCTGCTTTAGAGCTCAGAGTGCCTCTTATGCAACCTGCCTCCTACCCCTCTTATTCTCGTATGTTTAGCCAAATTTTTTGAGGTGTAAATCTCAGGATGACATCTCGGTGGTAATGAGGTAAGTATATTGGTTAGATTATGCCCGAAGCTTTGAGCAGCACTGATTTAATTACTAGCAACTGATCCAAATTGCTTCATTTTTCCAGTGTCTTGACACTTCTTCAAGGCCAGTTTCTTATCCTGTGGACCGATGTGTGCTCCCAGCCTGTCAGTGACCCCCTGTGCAGTGCTGGTGTTACCAGCATTGATGGGTAACTTCTGACTGTCACATCATGTGTGAGAGAGGCATTTTTAATGTAGGTCCATGGTGACCTTGTATTTTTTATTCTTGAGTCTTGCTCTTTAACCTGGGCACCGGGCAGCAGGGTCCTTGCATTGGGCTGCCTGAGAAGGCAGGCAGTAGGTTTGCAGTGCCTGGCAGGTGATTAAAGAGGGTTTACAGAGCACTGCGGGCAGGGAGCTGGGGAAGATCAATGTAGCTGTGGATATCAGGGAGAGGGGTGCATCACATCGCCTGGAGAGTGAGCTGGTGTAAGAACCCAAGGGCTTTGGTTCTGCCTACAATGGCTCAAATTCCTCAAGGCGAGAGCGTGCCCAGGGAGGACCTGGTCCTTGCTCTAGGGTCTCTGACATCTTGAAGTGCAGCTGACGAGTTGGGTCCACATCCCTTCAGCTGGTAATACCCAGAAGGGGAAAACAAAGTCTTTATCACAGGCTGTTGAGGTGCCGTGGAGCTATCGTCATTGCTGAGGAAAATCAGTGACAACCAAATGGCGTGTGATCCCCCTCCCCAGGCATGTGCCCTCCCTACAGACCTTCACAGTGGGCTTGGCAGCCTGGAGGCACAGTCACTGCCCAGGACGTGGAACACACGGCCGCTGTGGACTCCTCTGTGACTACAACGCAGCATCAAGTGTTTTTGCTGGCTTGTAAATCCAATGATTTCAGGACTCATTTTTGCCATCTGTGACAAAGGAAACATGTACAAGCCACGGCAGCGTACTTGTGGAGTGGGGAATATAGAAGGAAAAGCTTGTGCTTTCCCTTTCAGCCTCTGATTTCTGTGCATTTAGCTTTTCTGGTGGGTAGGGTATGTGCTGTGGCAACCTTCATGGTCAGGCACAGCAGCTTTTGGTGCTCTGAAAAGAAAATTATGACTATCCTCTACCTCTACTTTTCAGAATAAATCTTGTCCAGAATAGCTCTATTGTTCCTCACACAGTAGAAAACTGTTGGCTTTCCATGACTTTGGCAGGGTTGTAATACCTCTGAGGGCGTGATTTTGCCTGAGACTGTGTCTGTGAATAACCTTTCATAGGCAAACATTGCCTGGCATGTCAGTGTTCTCACAGGTTTTTCCATGCATGAACGTACATGACTGTTGGAAGAGGACTTGGGCACGGAGACGTTATTGTTTGCAAAGGTAGTCATTTCCCGAGTGTAATGTCAAAAACCGGTGTTCAGTCTGGATTGTTTTCTACCGTTCTGGAGGTTTATCAACCTATATAACTTCCTAAATAGGACTGTGTGTAGTTGTTTCAGAGAGACTCACCCATCTGAACAAATGAATGTTTATTATGTTTTAAAATTAAAAGGAAATTGGACTTGTTTTTGCAAAGATGCCCATAAGACTCTTGGGTTTTTTTGCAAATGGATCCAGACAATGCATTTGTGTTAACGGTCTTCACATACATGCAAGATGCATGGGACGCATTTTCCTGATGGGAAAAAACAATCCAAGCCTATAGTTGTGCAGTTCTTGACTGCCACTTGATAGAGGACAGAACCTTACATAAACACATATGTGCTAATAAATAGCAGATACGGGCATGCCGGTTTCATGTTGCTCTGACTCTGGAGCGTTTATCATTGTCTGGCATGCTGCTTTCATTGCCTTGCCCATAATTTCCTACAGTCGCAGGAAACACCTACAGGAAATAGACTGGCCATAGGACGCAAAGATCACAGTCATCTCAGCCATTCATTACTGCCTGTCATATTAGAAGAACTGAGGTTACGACAGTGTTTCCTCCTTAATCAGCTGGAAGAGAAAGGTCCTCCCAGGCAGGTGAAATACCACTTACTTTCCTTGTACAAAATGGAATGATTTTGAGCAGCGCCAAGCCATTAAAGATTTTGCAGTGTTGCAGAAAGGTTGTAAGAGGCCACTCTGTTGCTGACACAAGCTGGGTGAGTTTAAAGGCCAGATCCTCAGCAGGTGCAAACTGGCACCCTTCAGTTGATGGAGCTCCGGATATACCTCAAGGAGCCCTAGAGAATTAGGCTCAACCAGGGGGCCTGCAGTGCTGCAATTGCTGTTTTACTTTCTCAAATATTGTTCCAGTAACTTCATTTGATTAATTTTTTTTTCTTGTTCTGTTAGTGAGTGTAATCCATCAGAATCTGATTTTGTCCACTATAGTACAACATATTATCAAGCCCATATCTTTCTGTCCAGCCTGCTTGCTAAGCTGGACACAGCGAAGACATGCTCTGAATGCATCTAGGTTCACATGTAAATCGTGTCTGAAATTCTAACAGTGGTTCACTTTCTTTCTTTCTCCTTTCCTTTCCTTTTTTTTTTTTTTTTTTTTTTTTTTTTTGTGTCTAATCACAAGCCATAGAAGCTTTTAATGGCCTGTTTTAATACCTGGAAGTACTATGAAGCTGCTGCCCATGATACAGTTTGGGTTGAGCCTGGTTGGTAGGGACAGGTTGAAAGAAGTGATCTAAATAAAAGTGCATGGCCTCTTGGACCCAAAATTAGTTGGCTTGCCAGTCCCAATTCATTTATCTCACAAAAAAACCAAACAGAAAAAATCCTCAGCAAATTCCTATCAGTTTCACAGGGGTCATTTGCTTCTCTGGCTTCCACTAAGGATATCATTATGCTCTTTAGTCCTAACCCAGTCCTAACCTGCTCAGCTTTCTAAATAGTTTAATTAATCCCCCGTCTTTCTGATTGTGAGCACTATGTATTGCAAGTGAGATTTTGATGCAAAGCATCACTAAATTAATTAGTTTTGGCCCTGATCCACCAGATTTAATGGGGGTATTTGCACGTTCAAAGGTAGACAACTGTTGAAGTGCCTCATTGAATTGGGCACTTCTCCCTTAATGAGAGGGGGTTAGGCGGCTTGGCCTCTGGCTGCTGCACGAAGTTAGCAGGGGTACTTATTGCCTCGGCAGACAACCTCTGCTCCTGGTAAGCCATGGCGATGTTTCAGTTATATCTTGTATGGAAGTGAAACACCTTCAATAATCTTAATCTTATTTTCTGCCACCTTCTTCTGTGTCCCTGTGTTACCGCATATTCAGGATGATCCCACTGTATCTATCATGTTCTCTATGCACATCTCAAGAAGCGCTCTGATTAAGGCCATGTAATCTCTAGCTTGAAAGGTTTGATCAACGACAGCTTAGATGTTAGATTTTTAACAGAATTAATCCTGTCTGTTCACGGACCAATATTGTTAATTTGATTCTTGGCCAACATCTTGTAGACCGAGATTAAAATTGATGCTATCTTTGGTTGTTGCAGGACAATAGTGTATTCTGCATCATCAGACACCACTTGTTAACTTTTCATCAGCCTTTACGTAAGGGCAAGGGAGGGCAAACATTGCCAACCTGGCTTTGGTTCCTGTGGCTGTTTAGGGCACCCCTCTGAGCAGCTGAAGCTCTACATCCTCCTTCAGTAAACCTCTGGCTCTGCTGAAATTCTCAGTATTTCCCATCCACCTCACTAAAGCCGGAATTTCATTCTTTGAATTTTCATGGGCCTTTCTCAGTATAGGAGGATACTTGTGCCCAGCAGCACATGCCAAGATTCAACAAACAGCGTTGCAAAGCTTTTTAAACAGCCATTCGATGCAATAGTGTCCTGACAGTTCAGCCTGGCTGTGTAAGATGCTACTTGAGCTTCACAGGTATATGTTATAGGTCAGGCATTATAAGACGCTGAACTCAACAGATAAATCACAGACCATGAGTTTCGTTCTTGGATTTGGAGGATGAAAACTAAAACGACTCAGGTAGAATAGCACCCTAGTTTGTGAATCTAGTGTTAGCAAGCGTGATGTGATCCAGCCATCTGAACTGCCAGGTGGGGAACTTTAGCTTGACTGTTTTTTATTTCCTAGTGCCCTGGGTTTCCAGGCAGCTGAGGTGGACAACATCACAACTTCAGGATGACCTTTCTGCTCAAGGCAATAGTGATGCATCGCTTCATCTTGAGAAGGCAACTCTGAAAGACGGGGACACTGGGGTCCTGCCTGACGCATATGGCTATTCAGATTTCCATCAGAGCCTTTGGGAGTGTAGGTGTTGATCTCGGAAATTGAGGCCTTTGTCCACTACTGAACAGTCTTGCTGCGAGAACCCTGCCTCCCCTCCAAAAAGAAGCAACAGCGTAATGGTGCTACTGTGGGTGAGGGGGTGCTGCTCGGGGCAGGGGACTCAACCCCTGGTTGTCATGGAATCATCCTCCAGCAGCAGTGACTTCAGGCTGTGGTCCTTCCCAGCATTTCTTCCTTAGTCCAGGACTACTCTAGCAACCCTGGTGCTTTTTGACTGGCCTAAAAACAAAACAAAAATGCATCTGTGTGCCCTTAATGGCTCCTAAGTCTTCCCCTCAGTCAGATGCATGAGTGATATAAACTTAGCTACTTTTAGCTTTAGGTTGTGCTCAAGTGGTAAAGAAGTAAACACTCAGTGGAGTCAAGGTGCAAACCAGCCTGGAGGGAGGAATTTCAAGGAACCAGAGCCAAATATTGCATGTTTTTTTCTCCCTTGTTCTGGAAGGGATATGAGCAACAGTATAGTATCTGTCCAAAAAAATTGACATCCATCCTGAACGGTCATTTACATAAATAAAAGTTTGCGGGCCCTGTGCTGCATGCATCCTATTTCTATGGCAATTACAATTTTACTCGATTGGCTTGCTTTTCCACAAGGCGCCCAGGCCCCGCTGGCTCCCCAGGCAGGCACTGCAGGATTCCCACCTTCCCCAGACCCAGGATCCCGACCTGGAGCGGCCCACGCCAAGGAGGCCGTTTCCCTGGGGCAGGGCCGGCCCAGGCGCCCAACGCCGGCGCGCATTTGCGGCGAGAACCGGGGTAATGAATACATGGCAGCCTCCGGTGGGAGCCCTGCCACTGTTAAATTTGTAGCCAATTAGCCGTGTTGCACAATTCCAGCAGAGTAACACCAGTCTCTATAGACCCGGTATAGAGAGAGAAATTAGTTTAGACAAATACCTCTTAATCCCTTGTTCTTGGCTGGCCTGGAGCGCCTACTGCTAAGTGCTAATAGCATTGGGAAATCCCAATTCCCAGTGTCAAGGGCTTAGAAGAATCAGGCTATTAAAGGGAGACATTTATTTTGCGTTAGCTTTGATCAGCGGCTCCTAGGTGAAATCTCCTTAAATAAATAAACCGCGCGGCCTCCCGCTCGGGGGGACGCGGGCTTCACACCGGGCGGCCCAGGCAGAGGGCGCCGGGGCCGCTTTCCGCCGGGCGTCGCTCCGCGGAAGCAGCCGCCTGCCTGGGGCGGGCACCCACGCAAGACCGCGCTGCCCGCGGGGACGGGCGCGGGCGCGGGAAGGAGCGGGCCGCCGGCGAGGCGAGCCGGGCCGGGCCGGGCAGGGCCGGGCCGGGCCGTGCGGTACCGTGCGGTGCGGCGCCGTGCCAGCCGAGGCGGCGGCGGCGGCGGCGATGGCGGCGGCGGTTGGGCGATCTCGCGCTGCCCCCCGGCGGCCGGTAACGGCCGTGCTGCCGCCCGCTGCCCCGCGCCGGGGCTGGGGCTGGGGCTGGCTCCGGCCCGGCGGCGCGGCCCCGCCTGGCCCCGCAGCACTGCCCCCGCTCCCCGCCGATTTGGCGAGGGCAGGGCTGGATCCCCCATCCCGCCGGGCCCCGGAGCGGTCCTGCCGCCCCCGCTCGCAGCCCGCCGCGGGGCGGCCCCGGCGCCTTCCCCGGGCCCCTGTGGCAGCGGCGCGGGGTGGGGCGGCGCGTCCCCCAGGGCGGGTCGGCCTTCGGGCTGGGGAAGCCGGTGCCTGGGAGGGCGGGCGTGAGCCCGCCTGGCCCGGCCGTGGGCGGCGGCGCTGGGAGCCGGTTGTGCCCTTGCGGGAGCCGTGGCTCAAGGGAGGGCCACGGCGCCTCGCCCCACCCGCCGGGGAGCCGAGTGGGGCAGCCGCACGGCCAGCGGCCTTGCCCTTGCCAGCGCCAGCCACCGGCACCCATGTTGAGTATTGAAAGGTCGCCGTTTGAATGCAAACGCATTGGTGTTGCAAAAAAGCTTAAGAGTGAAATTACTCAATCAGCGTCGCTGTACCCTGTTCTCATGTCAGGTAGCTGGAGACTCTGCATGGTATTAAAGGGTAACATCTTGCACCTGGGGCTGCCATGAGGAACAAGAGTGTATTTTTAAGCTTCAGCCTCCCCATGTATTCTAGATGCAATTTGCCAAATGATACTGATGTATAAACAAGCTAACCATATAATAAGAGATGAAAATTGTATGGGAAGCTTCCCGGACACAATTATTAGGCCCTTGTAACATTATAACATTACTTACGTGCTCCAGAAGCTTCTGAGACTGAGGGGAAATTGCACTGACACATGCAAAGTAACTTAGGAATCGACCAGCATTTTCAGATCGCAGAGTGGCGTGCAGGGGAAAAAAATAATGTATTGCTCCTAAATACTAATTATTTGCATGCACTGCGTCTTGGTCCATAATTGGAATGTGAGCAATCTGTACATATAAAATGTAGCAATTTCTGTACTTATATAAGTAGCTGTTATCTAAAAATTACATAGCTTACTACTGTGTTAACTTTATGACTGCTTCCTGGCATTGCTTGGACGCGCAGTACCTGCAGAAGGCACCTGCTGGGTTTCTGAATGCATCAGGTACATCCTAGCATTTCCGTGACTTCGGAGGAATGTTAATAGCATGACAGTAGCACAGCAGGCTTCGCGGAAGAGCGGCGGGGAGGGAGGATGAGCAATGACGGTTACATTAGGGCCACTTTGAGAGTGTCTAAAATAATTTTACAGATGAAATACCCATATATTAAGCAAGGATGTGAAGATGGAATGGGTGAAAGTTGGTTCTCTAAGTGGCCAGCTTGCAATTACCCAATTATTTTTCAGCTGTAAATAGCAAACGTGGCTTCAAGTTCCTGCTTACCGCTGAGCCTTTTTTTCAGTGAGACTGTTGGGTCTGTGCAATGGCCTTCCAATCCACAGATATTGGTTATTTGGATCCAGTCTTGCTCTGGTCACCTTTTCTGCCCCCCTTGGTGTTTATCCTTGAGGTTAGCGTCCGTTATGCTGTGGTTGCAGCTACAGTGTTAGGAGCCATAAGCCGTAAGCTGCCTCTGCTCTTGCTCCAGGGGAGCCAGGTGGGCTTTTCTGTGTGATGGGGTCCCAGCTCAGCTTGGAGGCATGATTACAAGAGGCGAACCCGGTTTATGGAGCAGACCTGGTGTCCTCTTTCCTGAACACTCCCACGTGTGTAGGCTGGGCGTACTTTCTGTTATGGAGAGTGGCAGGGGTCAGCTGTCAGTTTGGGGTCCTGCAGGGACAGGACTTGGCCATGTGTCATGTGTAGTCCTCTAATGAATCAACAGCTTTGAGTGAAAGAATATTTAATGGGAAATTCCCCAGCTGCAAGGTGCTTAGCACCTTGGTGGTGGGAAATGTGAAGAGTACTGGAGGATTCTTGGCTGTGGCCAAGATGATACCCAATGGCTAAAGTTAAGGCAAAACAAAATTCACATTGGAAATAAGATGTGGATCTTTAACATTTAATTAACTATTCAGACAGATTGCCAGGAGGTGTAGCAGATTTTTGCTTGTAAGTTTTTAAATGAAGACTGGATGTCTTTGTAGAAAATATACTCTAATCCAAATGTAAATTGTTGGGATCAATGCAAGAATTACTGGATGAACTTCTCTGGCCCTTGCTATGCTGCATGTCAGACTAGATGATGCTAACAATCACTTCTGGCCATAAAAATGTATGAGCAGTAGAAAATTATAAGTTTGAGAAGAATAAAATAATATGAAATTAACTCCATAACAGAAATATTTTTGCAACATAAACTCCTCTTTAACTTCTGTTGCATTATTTCACATTCTCAGTGAAAGCAACACAGATTTACAGTTGTATTTTCACATTAAAAGCAACAGCTGAGAAACTTAAACAAGGAAAAATTAATGTAGGTCAAAAGTGAGGGAACTGACTCCCAATAAAAGATCTGCCTGCCCGTGTTAGTTTGCTAATTAGTTTTTCTACGGAGGAACAACTTCCTGCAGCCTTTGCTTATACTTGACTCACTCGATTTTTAGAAATTCTCCCATTTCAGACATGATAGGATTCAACAGGTAATTGACTGTGTCTTCCTTGATAGGTGAATGGTATTTGAATTTAACCCTGTCAGACAACTGTCTTGCAGAATTCAAAGCAGGCTCTCAAAACCTCTCCACGTTGGCCCAATGGTCCTGGGAACAAACCCCTGACTTCAAGGGAAACACAGTTAGCTCCTGTGACCTTGCATTTGTTTGGCATGATCAAACATCTCTGGAAGTGAATGAAGGCTAAGGCAAATATAATTTCTGTGTGACTACCTAAACTGATAACTTTGTGTAACTTAAGTCCACTAAAGCAACGTGTGTACATGGAAGTGAGTTAAAACAGAATTCGTGTCACGGACCACCTTTCTGCTCACTGTTTTTTTCTGAGAGCTGTCAAAGAACGGAATGGAAATGAAAGCAGATTTCATAGCAGTTGGAAAGATCTCATTTTTTTGTTTTAATAACAGAGGACTCAAAAACCCCATATTGCTAATCTTTTTCTTGCCCTCTCTCAAACATAATTCCTGAGGAAGGACTTTATCTGCCTGGAGCTGAATCATGTCTTGTGGTTTTGCTTTATTTTGAAAGGTGGAATTTTTGAGCTGTCTGTTTCTATTTTGCATGAGGTGAAGGAATAAATTCTAGTTTTGTCTCATTGCTTTCCATTGAGATTTTCAAGACCTACTTCCCAATCCTAACAGAGACCTGTCCCAAGACAGGTTTCTCTCTGAGACATTTTCAGTGAGAAACCATCTGGGCTGCTCACTTACTCCTTAACCAGGAAAAAAAGGCCTGTTTTCCAAAAGTCTTCCACAGTAAGAGAGACAAGAAGAGAACTAGATGCTGCTTGGATATGATTCATCTGGGCCATTTTCAGCTGCTGCATTAGGATGAGGTAAATTGTAACTTAGAGAAATTTCTCTACAAGAGACTATAGACTACTAGCTTAGCTATATATGTCTGCGTTGTGTTTACCTGGTGTTGGCGATGGAACATAACTAGGAATAAACATGAAATAATAGAGGAGGAGAGAACAAGAGGTAATATTTTCCCAAAATACTTAACAGGGAAAAGACAAATGCTTACACAGCAAAAGTGGTGTGGGAATTCATAGAAAAGGGAAAATAAGAAAGGGGAGAAAAGAGGAGTGTACAGAGGGCAAAAAAGAAAGGATTTAGCTCTTTCCCTTTGCTGGGGCCAGGATGGAGAAAACAAAGGTGGCTATGTGTTTTCTTGTAACTCCACTAGTTGAAGTCTGGCCAAAAGAGGAAGGGGACTGCTTGTTTTCAACGGAGTATAACCCAGTGGTAGGACTTGGAAAATTGGTGAGTGTTGAAATCTTAAGACGTCATTTTTGCTCAGCTGAGTGCCTTCTTTGATACTGCCCAAGCATACTCTAATGTAATAAGCACTTATATCGTAGCATCCAGTGCGTTACGTATTCCTCTTCACTTTGCCCTGCATTACTCCAGTAAACAGCCTATGTCTCTGTATAGCTCGGGGGGAAGAGTATGAGAAGAGATGGCTGTTTTGGACACTTGCATTCCAACACAATGAAATAACAGGAGGGAAACTACCCCTCTCCCACCCCGCCGAATTCATTGCCAAGCTGCAGCCTTACTTATCTATACACAGCAGCCCCAGACGCAGGGTCAGAGTGGGTACATCTGCTCTAGTGGTTTGGGATAGTACGGAGAGCATTCCTGACACCGGAGCTTGATTGTGCTGTTAAATTTAGAAAGTGGTCCCTGGCACAGTTTTGACCTGGGATGACTAACATTCTCTCAAACAAGTTTTAGACACTTTCCTTGCTTTCAGGTCCAAGTGCCCTTTAACCATCAATCAGCTGAGAATATTTTCTCTCCCAATTTTTTTGAGATCCACATATTTAGGCTGTGTCTAGTGTTTCCTTGCAGGTTGCTCTAACAACTGTGCTTTCTTTTCTGCTTCACAGACTTTCAAACCTCCTCAGAATCAGAACAAATTCCTCAGCCTTGGAAGCACTCCTTTGTTTGGACTGTCGTGCGTGGCTATTGATTCAACATCTCAGTGGACAAAAGGACCATCCTGGGTTCTTACACTTGCCTTTAAATGAAAGTTGTCAATTAGACCCTTTAGTTTCAAAGAAGTTTAAGCTGACCAAACAATCTGGCACCTATTCACTCACACAAAGGGGAAGAAATCAGAAGAAGTAAATATTGCATATTAAATCTCCTTGTCTATGAAATCCAAACAGTTGCCAAAATCTGCTCGTTGTCTCTATGTCTCAGATGCTGTCTAAACTCTTAATTCCAGAAGCTAAAGTGTGTATTCATGCCACCATTGTCTCAGCTGCAGTTGAACACTGCAATAACTTTTAATCTGTTTTCTTTCTTCCCTCTCTTGTTCCTTGACCCTGGACCTGTCAAAATCACTTACTTTATCTACTACTCTGATTGTATAGTTCAGCTTTTTGAATCTCTCCTCTAATTCCTCTTGTTTTATTTATTTCCTGTTCTGTAATTCTTTCCCTCACATCTTCAGCCAAATAGACATCTTTGTCCTCTTCTCATAACACCTTAAAACTCATTGCTCTGTTGGATCCTGTTCCAGGGTCATGGATGGCCATAGAAAGACTCTGACTGTATTTAGCTGGGAACTGGAGTTAGTCTACCCACCTGCATTACATTTCCTAAATGTCCATCTTTGTGGCTTTTCTACATTTGCCCCAGCCCACGGAAAACCATTTCTATCCAGGGCAAGATATTTTAGTGCATTGGGGCTCCCTAGACTTTATAGACCTGAGTCAAATCTCCAGAGCCTGTTTATGATACAAGGGGAAAACTAAGTACGCACCAGAAGCATTGCTGAAAACTGCCAGACTAACTGGAAAACCAGGTAGGGCCAAGGTGGTCAAGAAAGTCACCTGGCTTTAGGTCCTATGTTTTCTGGTGGTCAAGCCTGGAACCATGTCATAGAATCATAGAATCGTTTAGGTTGGAAAAGATGTTTAAGATCATCGAGTCCAACTGTAAACCTAACACTGCCAAGTCTCACTAAACCATGTCCTTAAGTGCCACATCTGCACGTCTTTTAAATACCTCCAGGGATGGTGACAGAAAAGACAGGCAATAAGTAATTTCTCATATGGCTGTCTAGGGAGCTCCTCTAAGATTGTGAAAGACCATTTTCCAACTCTGCATCCTGCCTGATTTTCAGCTGAGACTTCAACCCACATCTCCTATAGCTCAGGAAATGTCCTAACTCCCAAGTTATATCTGTTTTTTGGTGCATGGCTCTCTGTGTATCCTGCTGAAGACGTAGCACAACTGTACCATCTAACTAAATTGTATGGAAAGACATACCAGCCTAAGTAAGCGCTGGCTTTGAAGCAGAGAAACTCCTTGAACAGACCAGCAATTTTTTAGCAACAGTTTTTGGCATGAAAATGCACTGGTTTGTTAACATGTTTTCTTGGAAAAGTAGGATCTACCTGAGTGTGATTAGTGGTTCAGACACTGGCGACCTGCACTGGGGGAGTACCTAATGTATTCCTTTTTATACCTCTGAATGACCTAGCCACCTCTCTTTCTCTCCAAGTTTTCTTGAATTCTTCCTTATATTCTTCTTTGGCCTATGAAGTATTAGCCAATCCTGTGAGGGGGGTGTACCTCTCACATTTTTTTCCTTTTTGAAAAAAGAAAAAATAATCCAATGTGAAAACAAAGTAGATGATTAACAACTTTCCTCTTTGGTGTGGAACACAGTGCATAGTTTTAGCCAACCCTATTTGATGGCTGTTCCAATAATGTCTCGTGCAGATTTTCTTGTAAAAATATGTCCCTGCACTAGTTCACATTTTAGTTCTTTAAACAGTATAGTGACACTCCCTAGTCTGTTATGAAATCCATGAACTTCTCAGTCACATTTCCTGTTACCCAGGTAGCAAAGATGCACGGTTCCAATCTACAGCCCTCTTGAGTCCTCCTGCAACAACTTCTGAAAGGGCTTCTGGATTTGTGTGTGCTCCTAGGAGGAGCGCCTGAGCTGGTGTGGCTCTCTCTGAAGGCTCCACCTTGCCCAGCAACCTGTCACAAAACCAGCGGCGGCCCTAAATGCCTCAGGGGGAAAGCACAAGGAAACCTGTCAGACATGTCTAAATTAATCTGCTCCTGAAGAAAGATTTCCCCCCCCCAATATTGAAAAAAAAAATAAAATTGAAACCTTGAAGCAGGAAGGTAGGTAGTTTTTTGCTGAAATTGCTGCCTTTTAAATTTTTTTGAGCTTTTCTAAATCCAAAGGGGTGCCTAACCCTCTGCTGAGTCCTGCTGGATTCACTACGTCATGTGGTCGGGCTTTTCACAAGTTAATTGTGTGAAAGTGTATCTCCTTTTGTATAAATTTTGAATCTTCCATGCTTAAATTTTGTGAAATGTCTCTTTGTTCTTGCATTATGATAAAAGGGGTGCTAGAAGTACCTCATCTGTCTTTTCTATCCTGCTCCTTATTTCCTCTACTTTTGATCATTTCCTCTTTTATTCATTTCATCTCATCTCTTAGGTAAACGGTCCAATTCTGTTCCATTTTGTTTCATTTCTGAGGTTTTCCATGTCCCTAATTATTCTCATCACCCATCTCTGAACTCTTTTTCTATCTGGTATATCCTTTCTTGACATTTTCGGTGCAAATTGTTGCAGGTGCAATGTAGATCACTTAGATGTCTAAGTCCCTGACTTATGGATGCAATCAGGGACTCAGACATCTAAGTAACTAGATTGCAGACACAAATAATTATGTTGCAAAATGTGCCTGCAAGTTTTGTGCGCATGAAAAATGGTTAAAGCTAGACTAAAGATCAGAGACTTAATCACAAGCAAAATATCCCCATCACTCTTTAAAAGAGAAAAGGACCCCCTCCATCTGAACAAGGTACTATCACAGAAAAAAACCCTGTTTAAACTCTTCCTGTATAGAGCTAGATCGTAAGTGTAATAATGAACAGAATAATCAGCCAGGAAGACATGGAACAGCACCATAATATCTGAGGACTTTACTGGGAGAGAAGAGCATGGTGTGTACTGAGCTTCCATGATAACCAGTGTTTGTCATTTGCATGTTTCTGTCTTTAAAAATGAGACTTGAGATGGTTTCTTTTGTGGCATTGAAACATTTCTTCCACTTACCTACAGGAAGAAGGTCTAAGAGACTTTTTCCATGACCATGAACCAACATTCTGGAAAATTCAGTCTAACATTATTGAATAATATTTTGAACAAGATTTTATCATTCCTTCTCATTATGAATTAAATGTCTTCCTAGGATGAGGATTCAGCAGATTGCAAAGTTGAGGTCATGTTGTTTGATGGTGCTGGTGGAAAAGTTGGAGTGAGAACTGATTTTTTTTGAAGGAAACAAAACTATTTGAACTAGAACTTTATTTCCTAGATTTTCTGTGTTGATTGAAACAAAGTTTTCATTGTCAGTTGAAAAAATGTAAGTCCTCTTTCAAATGTATGGAGAGAAGTTTTCATGCTTTTCTGCTATTTCTTCTGAAAGGAAAAAAAAATCTTTTTGTCTTTGAAAACCAAAGATTTCTAATATTCAAAGTTAATGAAATACTCAATATTGAAAAAATTTCTGTTCTGTTCCTTCTCATTAGACTTTCTTATTACAACTACATTGGAAAAGGAAACAAAAGGCACTTAATAAATAGCAATATATAAATACTTAAAGTAGTAACTGGGTATATTCTAGAATTAGATATAGTGGTGTGCTTCAATTTTAATCTGTAAACATACATATGTTTCAAAATATTCTGGACCTGTAATGCTACTCTCTCCTATGGACTGTGAGCAGTGGAAGAGGAGACGAAAGCTGGCAGGGTGAATATGTAATAGTGTCTGGGCAATTTCAACCAGCTTTTTCCTCCTGTCCTCCCAAATTCTATTTTAATTTCTGGTGAATTTCAGCCCTGTGTCTGCTCCAGTCCCAACTTGTGTGCCTCCTTTGCTCTGCTAGTCAGCATTCCTAACTAATGGCCTTTTGTCTTCTTATGAGGCTGAGATTGGTTAGATATTATTGCCAAACCTTAGTATGGACAACACAAAAATAAGTCAATTTCCAGTACAAAATAAACTTCAAATCTCACCAAGCCTGCCTATAGTACAAGACATTCCTTTCCATAAGGGAGATTATATCCTCAAGAGTATTTCTCACTTAACTAAATGCCGTATTATTTACTAATGGGTCCACATTTCAGATAACCTTGAAGAATTATTTATCCTCAACTATGTGCTCCTCGTTACTCACATAAGAGGACTTATGCTTGGAGGAATCACTTAACTTTAATTAAATGGGCCACATTAAGTCTCTGAAAATAAGCATTCTATCTAGAATTGCTTAAATATTTAATCAGCTCCCAATCAGAAATCCTATTTGGATAGGCACCCATGATCCTATCTTCTTCTCACTGAAGACAATGAGAAAACTCCAAGTAATTTTAAAGGCAGCAGGAACAAACTCAGTGCAAAAGCGTCAGATTTGTTAAATTAAAGCAAATGAGCTCACAGAAAGGACGAAAAACTGCAAAGGCATTTTCCAGTGCACTGTCAGAGAGTAATATCTCTCTGGAATTAAGACAAGTAGATTAGTTAGGCTAAATGATATGACTTTGAGCTTGGGCAGAAGGAGAAGCACCTGAGAAGCAGAAGTTGATGCAATAGCCTCTGAAACTTGCAGCTGGTGCTTGTTCTGGCTTGATCCAGCTTTTCTCCTTACTCAGAGCTTCTGGTGGTTTAAGCTACACTGCATGACTGTCTACTGGTGAGGCGATGAATATAAAGACACCTCCTTTTCGACAGGTGGAGCGGAGCAGGGGAGAAGCATCATTAGTGTCACAAGACCAGGACTCAACAACCTGGAAGCAGCAAGCATTAGCCTTAGCAATCATGTCTAAGTTGAAATGTGTGCAGCTGTATGGGTGCTTCTCCTCTGCTCTGCTCCTGGTCAAATATATCTAGTGTGGTCCCTCTGTGGCTTCAGATAGAATCATAGAATCGTTAAGGTTGGAAAAGACCTTTAAGATCATTGAGTCCAACCGTTAACCTATCTCTGCCACGTCCACCACTAAACCATGTCCTCAAGCACCATGTCTACCTGTCTTTTAAATACCTCCACGGATGGGGACTCAACCACTTCCCTGGGCAGCCTGTTCCAATGCCTGACTACCCTTTCGATGAAGAAGTTTTTCCTAATATCCAACCTAAACTTCCCCTGGCGCAGCTTGAGGCCCTGGTTGATATTACGCTAGGACAGCAGGCTGCAGAAACCTCTCACAGCCCATGCTGGTCTCAACTGTCAGCTGGGAGGGAAGCTGTTTCTCTCACTTTCTTGATGAGTTGCATGGTTGCCCACGTCCTACTGGGGACCTAATGTCTGCGGCATGTGCAGCAAACATACTGTGGATAGCTTTGCACAGCTCAGAGGGTCTGCTACTATAAATGCTCTTGTGCCTGTGCAGAAGTCATCTGTTCTGTCTCAGAGAACTTGCAATGGTTCTAGTTTATGCCCCCTCTCATTTGCTGTAGTAAAAATACGGTAGTAAATACTGAATTAATGTTAACTGGTTAACACACATGCTAACTGGATATAAATTTGAAGACATTTCCCAATGGCTTCTGCTGAGCTAGATCGAGAGCCCCATCTGCAGAGAGACGTATATCTTTTCTACAAACTCAGCCAGGTGATGTGGTTTCCTTGCTTGTTACATCTAATCATCATTTTGATCAAGACTGGCCATGGCAAATTTTAAGGGTCCAGCACATTTTTTCTGTATCGATTAATGGGAATCACTATGTCACTTTTCTTTCTTTCAGTGTTCCTTGTAATTACTTTGAGACATCATGGGAAGAATGTGTGCTAACACTTTCCTATGTGCTGTCATTCTGTCATTCTAAAACTTTGCTATAGCATTGACCTGACAGGAAAAAGTTGTTAGATTATTGATGTAATGTCCATTGGATGGTCTAATATCAATTCTGATTGGCAGCTTGTTGACCTAACACAGCCTTTTAAAGAAAATATACCTTTTGGCTTAGCTGTGGCTAAGCTTGGCTTAGCTTTTATTATCACTCTTCCTAGGTTTAGAACACTTTTACATGGTGCTTCCTAAAGCTAAATTGAAGGGATGTTTGATAACACTTTTAAATATTTCTAATGTATGGCTGTGAAACATCTGCAATACATTTCAGTGTCAATAGATAGCTATTGATGATTATTCTAATGAACAAACATCTGAATTTTCTGTGAAACTGTAAAAAATAATAACAAACCACACAATAAATCTGAAATTTGAAACACAACTCTATACATTCTGTTTTGCTCTAATTGAACCTCATGACATTAATTTGCACTTCCCTGTTTGCTACAGTACCATTAGTGTGCTGAAGGAGACGAGATGGGTCAGATTTCTTCATTGCTGTATTCATATCCTGTGTCTGGAAGAAAGCAGATGTCACTCTCATCTTAAAGAATAGAAAGGAGGAGGATCTGAGGAACTACGGGCTGGTCAGCCTCACCTTGTTCACTGGGTAGGTCACAGAGCAAATAGTACTGGAAGCCATTTTGAAATATATAAGGGACAAGAAGGTGACCAGAAGTAGTCAACATGGATTTATGAAGAGGAAGTCATGCTTGACCAACCTGATAGCCTTCTGTGACAAAATGACTGGGAGTAGTAGTGAATGTGGCTCGTCTTGAGTTTATCAAGGCTTTCAACACTGTGTCCCATAACAAAGACAAATCGATAAAGTATGGACTAGAGAAGTGACTAGATGGATAGACTGATTCTCCTTTCTGATTCCTACTCATGCAGAGACAGCTAGTGTCTTAAAGCCATGGCCTCTGTTGGGTGGAGAGGTCATGAGGCATCTGGCAGTCTGTAAGTCTGAATGGCCCTGGAAGAGCATTCACAGGGGTAGAAAGTCCCGCAGATGACACTGAAGGCAGCTGTAAGCCAAGGATACCTGGATAAGAAGCTTGTGTTGTTGGGTATTTTGGAGGCACAATGCTCCTTAGATGTCCTTAGTTCAGGGCACCTATTTGTTCAGAGCCCCATGTAGCCTCTGTGATCACATCTGTTTTCACAGTACTTTCAAATGAGGTCATGCATGATAGATATTTCACTTGAACAGGGTTTTCTGTCTTTTGTGTGCTATTGGCAAGCATTAAGGATTAAATAGTTTTGATGTTAAACAACAGAATAATTAATCTCCCTTATTTTCTTGTATCATTATCTAAGCTCAAAACCTGGACCAGAAAATTTTGCCATTTAACATCACAAATGCAGTTTTCTTTTTCACTACAAGTTATTTTAATACCACTTTTAAGACACAGCCAATAGACTCACCCAAGAAAAGCATGATGTGAGGTTTGGCTTCTTGTTCTTTAGAGACACCCTATTCCTTCATTCCAGCTGTCTGTGACCTAGCACGTGCTTTTCTACATACACAGCCCAGAAACAAAAGTCTAGAATAGGTCAGAATAATTTTGTCCTAGAAATGTTCATTTTTGCCTTTGACCATAAAATAGGTAAGAATGGAAATCTACATTGTAGGCTTCTAGAATTCATTGAAGTCATTTCCCTCCTACTTCATTTTCCCTTTAATGGCTATTCCTCCTTGAGGAAGAAACGTCTTTCTATGCTTTCTATTCTTCCAAATAGCTTGAAAAACCTGACTGTACTTTTCCTTGCATTTCAAACATAGTCAATATTTGCAACAACCTTCTGAAAAACAGGTGGGATTATGATGGACATGTGGCTAAGGCGTGGGCAGAGCTATATGGAAAGCAGAGTTAGAAATATTTCCCCAATATACAAATGCAATTTCACATGCAACCGCTTATTTAACAAATCTCAAAAGAATTTAGATTATATTAATTATTTTTATGTCTCAACTCTACCATTTGCTTAATTATTTTTAATACAATTTCGTTGTGTTCCCTATCCAAAAAGCTGCTGATAATTTCTTTGGATTTTTTTGTTTTGTTTTGGTTTGGTTTTGGTTTTTGTTTATGTATTACAGAGGCAAGATGCCTAGCAGCTTGAGGCCTTTACAAAGCACAGGACCTCTTGAGTCCTCATTTCCTCATTCCTCTTCTTGAAGTGGGAACACTGTTGTTCTTGGTCCCCGTCTTTTTTCTCCTTCTTCTCCCTGCTGTTTAATATTTGCAAGCTTTTCAAGGTCTGCTTTTCTTCTCACTGCTCACACTGCTCATCCTGTCCTGCTTACCACTACATGGTATCAACTGCTAACCTGGTACCTCACCAGGCTTATTGGTTCTTGCCCAGCCTTTGCTGTGCAAGGACAAGGTCGTATGCAAAGCCTTCCTACTATTTGCGCTGCCTAGTTTTCATGGCAATGAAAACTTCATGAAAATCTATCAGGTCATGAAGATTTCATAACCATGCATTGCTGCTCTCAGAAATAATATTTGGCAAATGTCTTTAAAAGACCGATGAACTAAATTCTGATTTTTTTTTTAAGCTTCAGAGGTAACTTGAACTTTTGTAATCACCCTTTCTCAGAAGGCTGGAAGAAATGCCTTCAACATTTATATCGTTTCAGTCTGTCTTGTATTCAGTAAGTTTTCTAATGAAAATTTATAAAGAGCTTTTCACAGAGCCCTTAACAGCAGAAGGCTGCAATTTACAGTAATACCAGAAAATCTGGGACCTGGATTTTCATGAGTTCAGTGTGAGAAGCATATGAGAGACTGCTGTGGTTGCTAGCCTTTTTTATGAATACTGGCTAAGTTTAAAAACCTGGTTCTATCTAGCCAACATGTGAGCTTCTGTGCTTGATTCCTCTCCCCTCAGTTAGACACCAATTTGCTTTACGCTCCCTGTGTATCCAGTGACAAGAGGGAGGCAACACGAAGGGTGGCTAACCCCACTATCATCTAAAGTACCCTTTGTAGGACCTTCTTTTCTTCATTGGTGGTATGGAGACAATAGTGCCTAACCTGGACAGCTTGGTAAGGTGTGATGAATTTTTGACCTCCAAAATAATTAGGTATTTCTGTGCCTGGCTATGTAAGGAAGAAGGCAATGAGGAGGTTACCTCACTCCAGTGCTTTACTCAGCCCAAGGGGACTGTGTTTCATGCAGGACATGTCTGGACACTCCTGTAACCATTACAGCCCTCTGGGTCTGACCCCCTTGTGCTTAGACCTCCTTCATTGTAATGTGGCTTGCTGCTGCACTTGAGGCTGGCTGTAATTTTACAGAATGGCAGATCACTAGGATTGTTGCTTCCTCCTCTCTTCCTGCTGCTGGCCGGTCTCTTCTGCAGTCGTTTCATTTCCTCAGTTTTAGGAGGCTCCAGGATGGCTAAGAGGCAGGTGCTGCAATCCACTCCCCTCTGTAGGGACCCTCTTCAATAATAACCCTGGTCTGATAGAGCCTATTAGGGGTTTTCAGTGGAGAAACATTTAAACAGCGGATCCTGTGACTGGGTTTAGGCATGAAGGAGGCCCTGATCTGATTGAAGCTGGTTTAGGTGTGTGGTTTCTTCATTTGTTGCTATGCAAAAGCAAGTCAATGATAGACTATCGGTGCCTTCAGGTATAGGCAATGGGAGAATAGAGTTTCATGTTAGACCAAGCACCAAAATTCAGCCTCAGCTATGTATCAGTCCTGTTTTGGCTTTAGTCCTCTAGCTCTTTACTGCATTGGGCCCTTATTAATGAATGTTTTTTATTTTTTTTTTAATATCAATTCAATTTTTTTTTTTTGTGTTGGAAAAGGTAGGGTTTATGTTTTTTTCTGTGAGTCATGCAGAGGTCTTGGCATTTTAAGCACTGCAAGGTTGAATTAGTACTACAAAGGAAGGGGTTTGTGTCTGATTTACTTATGATGAACTCATTTCTGCTACACAGAACCTATTTTGCCTGAAACGTTTTTGTTTAAATAGAATAATATTTTAATCTTGTGCTTTGGGTCCTTTTAAACCTGATTCTATTTTGTGCTCCTATTATCCCAATAACAGTTCAATTAGAAGTGGTTAAAAATCAAGATATTTATTTTAATTACATGCTTATCTTTTGAGGGCATATTGCAGTAAATAAGGAACATTTGAACAAAAAAACCCTAACATTGCAACATGTCTTGTCACATTATACTTACCCTACACCTGATTTCAAATGTAAATTGCACAGCATTTAGCTCTAATGAAAATACTCTAGTGAAGGAAATTGTTAAGATTTTCTGGTGCTCCCCTAGGGGTAATATTAAAACCTCCATTACTAACGTCTCACTCTGAGAAGACAAAATGTGCACTGAGAATACAAAAGCTCTGTTGGCATCTAAATGTGTGCCAATTAATTCGCAGTTACAGACCTGCAGATCTGTATGGAGATGTAAAAATAGGACCTGGGAAAGCTATTTAGATCCCTGTATAACAGGGCTCCTTGACCCCGGATTTCTAGTGTTAGTTTAATCATGGCATTCTGCTTTCTATTTATTTATATAGTTGCCTCAATGAACAAATTAATAATTATACAGCACATTGACAAACATGCCGAGTAATATTTGCCAGATTTTAAATTAATTTAATTCAAGGGCCACTTCATTTACAGGATTCATAGGCACATCAAGGAGTAGCTTTTACTTCATTGCTATTCAGATTACACCAAGATTTTTCATCATTTTTCTGTCTCCTTTTTATCTCTCTCCCCTCCCTTCACCGAGGAAGACAATTTAACTTGCTTTTCCAAATAGGTAGTTACTTTCAGGCAGGTGGAAGACAGGTAAATGATAGACAAACAGAAATGTAGATAAATACATGGGTGACATACATTTAGAGAGATAATCATTTTTATTACGAAAAAAGGAAAACAATTAGGTAGCGCTAACACCTCATCTTTATTTTCCCATTACTTCCAATTTTCAATCTATCTCCTTTTGTTTTTCACCTATAATTTCCTTTGAAAATTATTTTAATTTCAAGTCTGCCTTGTAATTCTGTGGAGGAGTGTTTCTGAACATCAACTCAGTCACACAGAAGTGCCATGCTTTGTGTTGTTTGTCAACAGAAACTTGATTAGGGCCAGCAACTGGCTTGAACTGTAGTATTTGAATTGAGAAATGTATGTCCTATGGCAGGCAAGTCAAACTTTTTAGTGAAGACTGTGTTCTTTGAGCAGAGGGAAGGAGATGGTCATCAATCTTTAAAAACACTCCCCCCCTTTCTCCAATGTTGCCAAGTAAAAGGAAATTACAGTGCTGCTTTTATTTACTAGTCTTCTCTTTCTGTTTCCCATTTCATTATTGTTTTGGAGGAAACAGGAAAAATTAGTATGCAAAAAAGATTTTTTTTCTTAAGAGGTGGCAGATTGCTATATTGGCCAGTACATAGCAGGGTCTTCTGCTGGAATATAGAGAATCTGAGAGATATTTAATAATTCCTCCCTGTTATTTAGAAGAACTGCAATGCTGGGGAGATTAGTACCCCCTCATTACACTTTTTCTACCTTACACAACCTATGTTTCCATCTATTTAATTACAACCCCCCCCCCCCCCCAAGATGGTGGCACTTATAGATGCATGTTCAGTTGTAGAATAAGACCCTTGAAAGCCCCTTTCATTCCCTTTCTGATATCACCTAATTTGTACCCAAAAAATACCTTCCTTGCCAAAGGAGATTGCCAGTCCCAGGAGCCACTCAGCCAGTAAAGCAACATAGCAAAGCTTGAGCTACCACATCCTCCCACAGCATCCCTCTTCTCCCTGTAGCAGCAGTGCTTCCTCAGAAATACTGCACCTAGGTTGGGTACCCAGGCCTTCCTTTCTGGGCTGAGCACCCTCTTCACCTGGGTTAATTGCATATGCTCAGCACTTTGTTAAACAGAGATAACTTGATCAGCTGTGTCTGCTCTTCCTATTCTTTGGTAACTAAATCTAGCCACAGGCATAGCAGAGCTTTTAGGGACCAGATCCTCAAAGGCATGAAGTCCAACTAAAATCAATGGGAACTGGGTCCTAAAAGCTTTGGAGGAGTGGTACTTAACTTCAAAGATGTAGCTAGATAGTGAAACTGAGGCCTATGAATGGGGTTCATCTCACCCAGCTTCTAGGGGAGACTCAAACACATGCATGTGGGTGTCTACAAGTGAGTGAGGTGCCTTGGCTTCCACAATGGGTACTGGAGGTCTAGGACCTAATTCAGTTGCCTAAACATATGCCCTGAGAACTGTTCCAGGCACTCTAGGTTATTGAAGACCTCTGCATGAGGCTGACACATATGACAGAGGCCCTAGAAAGACATATTTCCTTCAGCAGCTGGAGGCCAGGCAGCACATGCTAAGGTACCCCTATTACCTGCTTTGGATGAACTGCATCTAGGCTCCACTGACTAGATCTGCGTGGACCATATTGGGAGCTCAGACACCTCACCTACCTATAGAATCCTACATGTTGGTGCCTAAAATAAGGTTTCCTTGCTGGTGATGAAGCCCACCCTAAATAGCTACTGGTAGGCAGAGGTAGCAAGATGAAACTCATCTAGGGACACTAACAATGAGAAAACAAAATTTAAATGAAGACAAGTGAATTGGCTGTTCTCCCCCTGGCTCCACTGAAAGCTAAACTCAGAGATGAAAATTCTTTAGGTAATACATGGATCAGTCTGGAGAAGAGCAGTGTCTCAGAAACCATTTTAGGAGAGGTCAGAGGGACTGGGAGTTTATTGTATAGCAACATTTGAACCAAATGCTTATTTCTAATTTGTGTGAGGCCACTTAAAAGGTGGAATAACAGCAGCTGGCAACATGCAAGGTAGGTATTATGGAGATAAAAGAGGGCTGTGAAGAAAATTGAGAAATGATTTTTATACCTTTAACATATATTGCATTTAGGAAACTTGTGAGTTATCAATGGATTGTAAGGTTCTTCTCAGAAACAAATAGGAAATAGCTGTGCTTTGTGTAAGACATTAGCAGTCTCTCACTCTTACGTCTGAACAACTTTTCACAGGTAAAATCGCTTTAGCTGGCACGATTATCACTGTGCAGTGCTGTATTCAGCATGCTGCTGAATGTGATAATGAGTGATGTCTTTTTTCCATCACTTCAGTACAGGTATGCAATTTATTCCGCCAGTAAACACTATTATAATGTAAAATTTATAATACAATATCTTTCAATGCCAGTCAGAGTGATGGTTTGAAGGAATTCGAATGTCTCTGTTATGTATCAGAGCAAACAAACCCTACATTAACAACAAAGTTGCTTACTTGGCAAAATGGTGCAGCTGCCTTGCTTTACTTGCTGGTATGCATATATTAACAGCAACACTGCTTACTGTATTGTCGTGGCCCCGAATTCCCTCAGTCTTTCTATATAACCCTCACAATACTATAGGTACCAAAGGAAATGGGCATTGCGATGTCATGTATTAAGCATTCGGAGCATTAGGTTTAGCTTATAATATCCCCACAGCTCAAACCCAAGTTCAGCCCAGCTGATGATCCTCAATGTCGTTAGCCAGATAAACTCTCACATTACTCCTGCACATTAAGTTGACAATACAAATAAATACTTTCTGCTGTGTGTATGTGTGGGGGTAGTGTTCTTTCTTTCAAGAGCTTTTAGATGATATTCCAAATAATTTCTAATAATTTAAAAGCCTTTTAAAGAACAGGCTCTTCTTCCAATAATTGAGAGGCAAGACAATACCAGAGGGGGAGGCAAGGTGGAGAGGGGCGGAGGTGTAGATTGCTCTATATAAAAGCCTCTAAATTATGTTGTCAAAATTATAGCAACTTTTTTTTTTTTTTTTGCTCAAAAGCCTTGAAAGATCACAATCCTCCAGTCCCAGACTCCTGGCTTTTGTTTGTTTTGTACAACCAACCTAAAACTTCACATCATGATATCTCTTGTAATTGGTGGCACTTGAATTCAAAATCAGCCTAGGACCAGGAGCCCAAACATGTGACTGAAAACATTGTCTCTGTTTTTGCACAGAAGTAGAGGAATAAAAAATTTTGGCTGCTGCTGCTGGTACCTGTGATGTGTAGGTTGGACCTGTGCTTTTTTTCTTGTTTATTTCCCATTCTTTGCCAGATTTTCTTGTGAAATGTAGGCTGTCTGGAGATTGCACTGTATGCTGATGTGATTAGACACTTTTGACAGTGGAGAAGCCACTGACCACGGGCTCTTCAGTTGGGAATGGTCTCCATTGAGGCAAACATTCAGTAATTTACCAAATATACTGTAAAACTGCTCAGGATTTGCCAGGTTACTTTCTTACATCTATGATGAAGCTGCTTCCAAAGCAGGAGTCTCAATGACTCTGTGTTTCAATACAGACATCTTCTTGATTATTGGCTTCTCAGTATCTCTTCCAGGCTAGGAAATTTCCTGAGAAACTTTTTCTTGCTTTCTTTCTCTGTTAAGATGTAATGACCTGATGTCTTGTTAGACAGTTTTGGTCTTGGACAACAGAAAATCTGTGTCAAGATTCAGAAGCAAAATCATACTGTCTCTCAGGCATTAAGTGTTGCAGTAACCTGTGAAAAGAATGATGTAGTAGCTGTACCTCTGGTCATTTCACAATAAAATAATTTGCCCTAGAAATAAGAAGCTGGAAAAATTAATTAATTTGCTGCTTGAAACATTTTCATATATTTCTTTTTTCAGGATATTTATTCTCCACAGCATGACAAGCTGCAATTCATTTCTTGCTGTAGTCATCATGTCCCATAAAGTCTATATAGCTCAAGTATTTCAGAACTGAAGATGCATTTCAAACATGACATGAAATATAACCAGAGTTTCTGCTTGCTGTCCCACATGTTGCATCATTTATTATCACTCTCCCTTCATAAAATGGCTGTTAAACAATAAAGCCTCTACAAAATCTGTCTGTCTGCCCAGCCATCTGTCCACCTTCCACATACCAAACACAGAGCAAAGCTCAGTGGCTTATGCATTTTTCAGCTTTCGTTCATACAGAGTGTCTTATTAAAGTGGGAGAATAAGCAACCCTTCAAAAAAGGGCTGAGAAAACAAGCAAATCCCTTCCACAAACAAGAGGGAGAGAGTGAGATGCTGTTTCAGCTTTTGGTGTTCAACTCTGCAACAGACATTGCATCCTGTAGTGCTTTATGGCATCTGTCTGCTGGAAAGGCTGATTAAAAAGGAAGGGTAAATGCATGCTGTTGTCATCTGGTGACATTTCAATAAAACAACAATATTTTTATTACTTTTAAGAAGCCTTTCTAAGAGTAAACTGTGTGCTTTTAAAAAACATACTACGCGTGATCTGCATGACTTGAAAGTCTTGATATTGTTGACAGGTAGATGAATAGACTGCAGTCACTCCTAGCTGCAAGACGAAGAAGAATTCGGTCTGGAAACCTGATGAAGAAAGGGACTGTTTGGCACTCTTTGGAGCAATATGAACACCTCTCCCTCCTATCTGTGTTTGGGCTAAGCAAGCTAAATGCTGCAATGCAGTCCAGCAAGTGTGTCCAGGCAGGTGGCAGGTACAGGTTGTATTCCTACCGTGATGATCATGCTCTTGGTCTGACCCCAGTGACTGTGATAGAATTTGGCTTGGTATTGCCAGGTGTTTGGGATCTTGGGTGAATCACATCCCCTTGTTATGCCTCAGCTTCTCCATTGGTGAACTGGAGAGGATGATGGTGAATATATAATTTGTCAAGTACTCTGAGATCTTTAGAAACAAGATTTGATTTCTTTTTGTGTTTCTAAATCAAGAACAGAAATTGTATTACAAAATAGAAAGGAGATTAATTTTAGAACTGAAACTGGAAGCAGAAATTCCATCTTCCCACAAGTCAAAAAAACCCAAACCCAAAAATCAGAAACCAGACTGCTCTTTAACCTTTCTCTAGGTTTTATTACCAACTAGTGGCAATGAAAAAACTTCACTTTAGTCCAGTGGGATTTATGTCCGCATCCAAGTCAGTAGTCCACCATGTTAGTGAGGTTCTGCTATTGACAGAGAAAGCATCAGAGTGCACAGTGGCTGTGTTGGTAACGGCCACCTGAAGTGTTAACATGCTGTGGCTCCCTTTGATTGTGGTGGCTGTTCTTACTCTTTCTGCGCCCAGCCTATTCCTGAAGTGTCCTCCAGCCTTCCACTAGTAACTAGATCCATGCTGGAGAGTCAGACACACTGATGTAACAGAAGAATATTATTAATTATATTGCTAAAGAATATTTGAATTACCATAATTTCTCTCCTCTCTTATTTTTCTGAGCTGAATGTTATGTGTGTGACATTTTGCATAAGAAAGGATTTTAACGTTTCATGGGAATTAAGGGGAAAAGAAAGAAGAATTAGAATTGCTGGGATATTTTGCAGGAAAATAATATTACATGAATGCTAAGACATGTGATCTCTAGGGTGAAAAGCCACCTGGAAGAGATTAATGTCCTTCAGCAAGGTTACAGTTAGGAGAAAGTAGCATCCCAAAAACTGGGAGTGAATTAACTTGGAAACATAAATTAGGGAATGTATTTCTCCCTGCCCTGATACACCTGTGTGCACACACGTGTACATGCACCTTTTCTGGGACTACAAAGAATGCTTTTTATCTACGCTTTTTGAGCATTGTGCCTCAGGTTGCTTCCATACTGACCCAGAACTTGTAAGAGCATGCTCTGTACATGGAGACGCTGTGCATAGTCCCCTATCTGTAATGGTAACTTAATCCTGTCCTTTTGGTCAAAGCTGTGGGTGCTTTTCAAGCTTCTTTTAACAATGATCCTAATTACCTAGAGGTAACTTTCAGCAATGATCCTAATCTAATGGCCATGTGCTACTTTTTGACTGGCCTGCCACTGTCAAATCCATCAGTCTTTTAAGGGCAGGCAATAAGCTGTGTTTCATCTTTGCTACTGTCCCATCTACCTGTTCTATTTTATGCCTCTGATGAAAGGGGTAATGCAAAGATTAATGGGATTTAAGTATGCGTATTGTTTGTATATATATTTAAATGTACACAGTGTTTCAAACCTAAATGATGCTATGACAGGTGAAACCAGTGCCTGGCATGTAACTGAGAAACCAGTCTTGCATGGTATTGAATTTCTGGCCAGTTCTGAGAGTACCTTTTTCAGGTGTGCCAGAGCTGAGGTTGATGTTCCTGACACATTGGATGCAGATGCCTTTGTTTTCCTCTTAGTCTTGCTCCTAATCTAGCACTGCCTGGAGGCTGTCACCAGTGTAAACTAGAGCAACCTGCTTTTTTTTTTTCTTCAGGTTTCTCCATCTCACGCTCCTTATAAGCCAAAGCAGTCCTTAGTTGCCACTTTGGAAGAGAATTAAAATCACATTGTGACTGATCCAAGAATCAGACCTGGAACTTTTAAGCCTGTTTTTGTCTAGTCAAGTGCCAAGATAACAAAACATATTATTTCTAAAATACTGAAAAAACTATTTTCATATGTTCATGTATCTCAAGAATCACTGTGTTACCTGTAAAAAAGAGTTTGCCATCAATCTGTGAAGAATGGTAACTTTCAATCCATTGAGTGGTACACTCCTCCCAACAAAGTGTCATGAGTATCTGCAAATAAGGGATTATCCTCAAGAAAGCACTTCTTTTGTAATGAGAGTGCTTCTAACATGATGCTATAATCATGTGTGCAGGGTTACCAAATAATTTACCTTTGCAGTAACTCTTATGACAGTATGTACCAAAGGAGTAATAATTTGTGTCTGCTACACATTGTAAGCTGTTGTCAAACAGATAACCTGTCTACATGTTCAGAACCAGCATCTCCTGCTGTTCAACTCTATGGACAATGGGGTTTTAATCACTGAGGCACTTACAGTAGAATATAGGTTCAGACTGTGCATGGAGGTCCTCTAGTACTGGTAGAAAGGCAGTAACTGCTCTCTGAATAGCACTTACACTATATTAGCTACTGGAGGCAAGTGGTTTCTTTTTTCTTTTTCTTTTGCAAGAACATCACTTTTCTGTGCCATAAATCCTGTTCATGATTTATACTTTGGTGCTTCATTCCATTTTTTTGTTTCCAGTGTATTTCTTAAATAAACCAATTGTAAGTTATTTTCTTGTCACTGGAGATGGAGAAATGTGAGTTAACTCTCACCCATTAGCTCTGAAATAAATAAGGTCTTCCATCAGAAATAATAAAGTGAGTCAAACTCAATGCCACATTAAATCACTTGAAAGCTTTCAAAACGATTAACCAGCACAGTGAGCTGTTTCTTTAGTAAGAATCACCCGCTGGTCAAGATGAGAAGAGGACTTCTACATTTCTTTTCTTTAGATTAGGAATTTACGAACAAGATAAATCCAAAGAAATACTACATACTGGAAGAAAATTATAAACACCTTGAGGCTCCACTCTAAGAAGTCACTGACTGTTGCCCAATAAAAGACTTTTGTTACAACTCTATTTGTGCTGTTTACCAAGTAGGAGGTAAACAGCGGATTCCAATAGTTAATAACTCTTCTTGCCTGGATTATGCCCCCTTTGCCCATTGCCTGGCTGACAGCTCTTTTGACCTCTTGGCAAGAACTGGAGCACAAGCTTGGCTTGGTGCAGTGGAGCCTGTAAGTAGATACTTACAGCTTTCTGGAGCCAGATGTCTTTCGAACAGTATCAGTAAAGAAGGTTTCACATGTAAAAGCCATGGAAAGCTGGACTGGAGCAACCGTATCTGCCAGTCCCTCCTTCAGCTTCATTGATAGTGGAGAGAATTAAGTGTTGGATTAGAGGTTCAGCTCTTCAGTTCCCCTGAACCAGGGGGAGAGATTTACTATACATTAACACCAGTGATGACTGACGAGGCAAAGTGTACCTTGAGAAAGCATGCCTGGTGGTTCAGGCTATGAGACTCATGCAGCCCAGCTCCCAGAAAGGCCAGTTCACTTCCTTAACTGTTGCATGTATCACATACCTAGATTTGGATTTCGTATAGAGGGCAATTGACTCTTCCTGCCTGTATTTGGCTTTCATTGTTAATATGATGGTCTTTTTTATACATGGGATTGATACCCACTCACTCAAGACATGGCTGCACTCCTTGTGTCTGTGAAATGCCTACCAAAATCTTCATTTGGCTAAGAGCTTCACAAGATACACAAGGCGTATTTTCAGTTGAAGGGCCTCCAGGAGTGGCTGAAAGATGGAAGATGTGGATACTTCCCTCTCTGCATCCCGTCTTCCCCCACCCGGTGGGTTGGCTTGGGACTGCCAGGAGCCTTGGCACCAGCACAACCTTGTGGCAGGACTCTGGCATGGGAGCTGTGCTGGAACTGCTCATGAAGCCCATTTTGTTCAAGAGCCAACATTTAGCTCCTTCTAACCTATATCTGCAAATCCACTGTGGTTCAGTAATCCTTCTTGCTATCACTGAGTCACGGCAGGCTGATATCATACCACTGTGGTCAACAGAACACATGGACATTGAAGCTGTATCTTGATTTCTTTAAGCATTTTCAAAATTTTCAAAGTGAATGCTTTTAATTCACTTAGATACTTTTAAAAACATTACCCTTTGGAACTAACTTGTGGGTGTCTGTTGTGCCTGGATAAATATCATTCTTCAAATACATTACTGAGTGAATATTGCTCTGATTCATTTAATTTATTAGGGAATTTTTACTTTGCAATTTTCAACCAGCTCTGTGGCTGGTACAATGAGGTTTAATGGATAAATTAACTGCTGGATAACAATGTTCATTAAGGGTCAGATTCTTTGGCCATTGTTCATATCAAGTAGGACCTCCACTATGTGAGCCACCAAATTCCCTGGGTTTAGCTGTGCATTGGAGTCTCATCCAGTCTATTGGCATCTAGTCTGGGGCCCATGAACTTTCCTAGTGCTCACTTATTATGTCTGGCTATGTTTGCTGGGTATGTCCTGACTACATTTTAAAATGAAGGATGGTCTCTACCATCCCCTGATAGTCCAGGATAAGAGAAATTGAGCAGTATATAAGCCATGGGGACTAATGTTTCCAGAACAACTTTCTGACATAGTCAGTATTTTACATTTTGAAGGTGAAGGGCTGCCAAATATTGAACATTATGAACCAAATTTTCACCTCACATTGAAAAAAAATCAGAAGGGGAATATGTTAATTTCCCTCTTTTTTTCTCTGTGATGCAGAATTTCAGGGTTTCATTAAATTAACTCAAGAATTATTTAAAAATATTATCCTAAATAGCAGTTAATTTCTGAGTTCTTTTTTTAAACATTTTAGAAGCTAAATTTTTTGCTTCTAAGTAAAGATTTCATGTTTATATCTGCGTTTTCTTTATGACAGTTTTATAAAGGATTTTGTTTTTACACATTAATTGTTTGGGTTTTTGAGTAGTTTTTATGATACAGTTTCATCTCAGATGATCAACATTATAATTATCACCTAAAGTTTAGCCTCAGCAGTGGTACCAATATAGAACATTACATTCCGAATGCTCACTTTAAATTATAACCATTTTGACAGCTGTGCTGCTTAGCATTATCTGAGGAAAGCAAACGTATAGGGTATTCTAGTGTGAGTGTTGATGTTTTTCAGCCCAGTCACTTAGAAATTAAGCTTTTTCTCAAACGTGAACTGAACTGGTTTGCTGTATATTCTATATTGTATCTCTTTGCTCAGTTATACAGCACAGGCTGGTTACCTATAAAGGTAACATATAAAGGGGTACTTCCTACTGCTCTCGGGTACTATGGCAATTCAGGATTCACTTTGTGTTATGGCAGTGAAACCTCAGTAGTGCCTATGACTTCTGAAGACAGCAAATGAAAGGTAATAGCACTTTTCATGAGTCATACAATGATCACGTTATTGTGCTAGCTGAGACCAAGCTGATGATGCTTCTGAATACACTGGGGTGCATTGCGCCTTCCCAGTTAAAAAAAAAAAAAATCACCTCAAAGGTGTGTAGCATAAGCACCGAGGGATTTCTGACTCTCTAGGTGAAGCTGCTGATATACCAAAGCAGGTAATATTATTAACTGTGTTATCTTTGACAGGTGCCTCATACATATGGGCTGATCAAATCTAGTCCAGCTTATTGGCTAGGAATCGTTTTGCCTCTGAAGAAATTTACAGGACTGAAGCCAATACTTTCAGAGATTTCTCTGCCCAGTTTGCAGCTTGGGGCTACTCAGGTGGCCGAGAGAAAAAGTATGTGCCCTCTAGGACTGGCAGACAGCTGAGAAAGGGTCTTTCTTTTCCACGTGTGCCTCTCAAGAAGCGACCCATAATCTTGGCTTTAGGAAGCAGTGAGTATGTGCTGCCAGGCTTGTTTTAGTGACACATTGCTGTTTTTTAAAGTTGCTGCTGGCTGGGACCCTTGGAGGCTTTTAAACAGACTCGTATTTAGCTACCACAGCATCTCCATCTCTGGAGGCTCATCTTTGACCATCTGTTTTTGGGGGATGAAAACTGCTTTCAGTTCCTTATTTCACTGTCTGCTAAAATCAGGGAAATTGCTAGAGTGCTATAAAATTGGAAATTTGGACTTTATCTTCCATCTCCAAAGAGAGAGATTTCTATTTTCTTTCACCAGGGAGGGCAATGTTTGCAGCTGACTAGTGGGAAAGGCCAGTCCTACTCAAAGATGTTGTGAGGCACTAATGTATGGAGCAACTAGTTTATGGAACACGAAGAAGGATGGACAACAAGACAATTGTGCCAACGGAAATTGTTTCAATTGCCCCATGTGCCCTAAGGTGTTCTGCATAAGCTTAAAGATGAGAGAGGGGAGAGAGGGTTTCTGCTTTCTTAACTGCATTGTAAATGCAGCAGGGAGAGTGATTTATGGACTTAGTGCTTACGCTCTGTAACACCTACTGCCAAAAATTGAAGTCACCCGTGTTTCAAGCGTTCATACTGCTTCATACATGCTTCATACAAGCATTCATACATGAAGGGCAGGGGGTAACAACACTTGCTAAACTTTAGGGACATGTAGTAATAAAACCTCAATTTTCCTTGTCTCTGAAACAATTGATCCAGCCTTGTATATCCGTCCTGGTCAATGGAAACACCTGATTTTCAGAGGTTGAATTATCCTTTGTACTATGCACCACTATTATTTTGCACTGGAGTCTTTCCACTGCAGAAAATTCAGTGTATTTGCCTCTTTGTATCACTACAGTTGGTGAAATATGTGCCTGGATTGGTGAGCTCTGAGCCTGATTTTCTGCTGTGTTATACTGCTTTTCATGCCTTTTGCCTCTACTGACTTCAGTAGTGCACAGATCATAGGCTTTACTTAAATGGACAAACTCTGCTTTTGAACACATGCTTGTGTTTTAATAAAGGCCGTGGTATTACTTTGGATGAAGATGAGTGTCGCTGAGAACAAGGCATGGTCGGAAGCTGTATATCTGACATTGCGGTGTGAAAAAACCAGTCGTAACTACTTAGTTTTTTGGCTGTTGATATCAAATCAGTGCTGCTTGGTCCGTTGTGCTACTGTTCATCTCTAGATGCAGGGCTGAGGTGACATGAATCAAGAGGGCTGGTGAGCACCCTTGCTGGAGCTGACAGAAGAAAAGTTTATGGGAAACAAATGAATGCCTTAACTTCCTGGTGGCCTTAACCTGCCCTTTATAAAACACAGCTTGTCTGATGCATAATTGTATGCTGAGAAGTCAGCTCAAATCTTAAAGGAAATAGTTATATTTTAATTTGTTACTTTTAGTATAGTTACCTTCTAAAAGCAACAAAACTTTGTTTAAATGGAGTACCTGGAAGATGCAAAAAAAGAATTAATTTCTTACAGCAGTGCCTGTCTGTCTAATGGAAACCTCCAGAAAGAATGGGCTTCTGTTTCTTGCTGCAAGCTGTTGTTATCATGTAGAGGAGCTATTGCTCTATCAGAAATCATGCCTAAGCCTATTATTCCAAGGAGACAATTTTGTTATAGAGAAGTGATTTGTTATTTTAAAGCCTTGGCAAACAAACACATAAAAAAAGGGTTCATTTGGAGACATGGCAATAATTCTGGGTAGGAAGCTATGATGCTAGTTTACTTCATTTTGTTTTAGAGAAGGGGACAGAATTTGGCATGAGCAACAAATCTATACAAAGTCATTTGTCAAGCTCAGCTAGCATCAGTGTGATGTCCTTGAAAGTAGAGTGCTTCATCTCTTACATACTCTGATATGGAGGGAGAGACTGCTGTTTTAAATCTAAAACATTGAGAAAGGTAATGTGCAAACAGCTGGCACTAGCTGTTAGTGAAAATTCAGGAATGTGCTAAGACAGAAATAGAGCATATACAAATTATTTTGACTTTGTTGCACAAAGGTAGGTTTCCCTGTATTGATGTGCTGCAAGATTTTACTGTTTTTCATCATCTTATTGAAAATCTTGGACACTGTAAGGTACTTGGTCAATAGATGGCAGCAAGTCATTTAGCCTGACTATTACCTCTTTTGGACAATGCTCTGTACACAATCAATGCTCCCCTTCCCCTTTTAAGAAAATAACTCCTTCTTCTTTGCAATTTTAGAGGCTGCAATGAGATGTATAAACCAATAACAATAATTCACGTGTTTCATCAAACAAATATACTGTTACAGATCAGATATCTAGCGTGTCTGGTTCTAAAAAAATAACATTATAGTTTAACCTCCATGTTTCTTCAGCCCAACAGATATAAATGCCTTTCTCTGGCATGCAGAGTGATAAGAATTAGTGATTTCCCAAGGCAATGCTTTATCAAGGCATAGCGGAGGAGCTGGAGCTAGAGGGGGACTCCTTCTATAGTGTACACAGTTTCCCCCACAAAGACCTTACATCTCTTTGTGACAGTGAGTGAAACTGGCAGGAGGAGAAAGTTGTTAACATTAATTACTGAATGAAGAAAAGAGCAATAGTTCTTTTACGTACAGGAGCTGAAAATAAAGTTACTCACAGAAATATTCCTTCCAGGAACTGTACTACAAGCTCATTCTGTTACCCAAACTGTCAGCACTTCCCATAAAGAGTTTTCATCTATTGGTTCAGTGTAGGAGCTTCAACACCAGGGCTTTCTGTGGTCTTAGTCCTAGCTCTGACACTAATCTCTTGAGCAGCCTTGAAAATGGATGAGAAGATCTCTTGATGGAATCTATAGGAATCTATAAAGCAAACCAGTACATGATCCACTACTGAGTCTTTCGCCTTTGTAATCTTTACTTCTCCCTGATATTCCAACGTAACTGTCTTAGAGCAAGAAATTCCTGTGAAGGGAGAGAAGAAAAAGGCATATTGCTTTTGTTATTAATCTCTTACAAAGGTAATTGTGATTACAGTGGAAAATAATTATTTCCTCAGTGATATTTCAATATCAAGCAGCTTGGGAATCATTACCAAACCTTGAAATGTTCTAGGACTACCTCTTTGCTGAGTGACTAGTGTTGTTCTGCTTTGAGTTGATACATGCTTGATAATTATACTGGCAGTATTGAAAGCTTTGAATGTTCTTATAGAAAGTTAAGATTCATTTGAGAAAGAATAGGTAATATTATTGTATTCTAAAGTGAAAGATGTGATGATAAAACCTTGAGTTTCACAGTTTATTTAGTAAAAGTGCATTTATTTAAGAGAAACCTGAGAAGTAAGTATGTTTTACATGCTCATTTTATTATATGTATGTATCTTGCTTTATAGCTGTTCTAGGGATTCAATACTTTCAAGATTTATAAAGACAAGTGATATAAAGAGCATTTGAAAATGGAATCAATTTTTTCTTACACACCTGGAGTAGCAGCATTTACTCTGAAGATCTCAAGGCATATCTTCAAATGTTAATTAACATAGGACCCTTGTGAGGAGAATAATTATTAATATGTTCATATTATTGGTGAGTAAACTAAGCACAGAGCATGTCTGTAACAGTGCTGGGAATACAATAATAACTCATGCTTGACCAACTTGGTAAACTTCTATGATGAAATGTCTGGTTTGGTAGATGAGGGGAAAACAGTGGATATTGTCTACCTTGATTTTAGTAAGGCTTTCAGCACTGTCTCCCATAAGATCCTCATAGAAAAGCTGATGAAGTATGGGCTGGATGAGCAGACGCTGAGGTGGATTATAAACTGCCTGAATGGATGGACCCAGAGGGTGATAATCAGTGTCATGAAGTTGGAGGCCAGTAACCAGTGGTGTACCCCGGGGGTTGATATTGGCTCCAGTCCTCTTTAACATCTTTGTAAATGATCTGGATGACAGGACAGAGTGTGCCTCAGCAAGTCTGAAGATGACACAAAACTGGGGGGAGTGGCTGGTAGGTGCTGCCATCCAGAGGGACCTCGACAGGCTGGACAAATGGGCTGACAGTAACCTCATGAAGTTTAAGGAGAAGTGCAAAAAGTCCTGCATGTGGGGAACAACAATCCCAGGCACCAGTATGTGCTGGGGGCTGCTCAGCTGGAAAGCAGCTTGGCAGAAGAGAACGTGGAGGGTCCTGGTGGACACCAAGTTGGACGTGAGCCACCAATGTACCCTTGCTGCAAGGAAGGTGTTGTGGTTTAACACCAGCTAGCAGCTAAGCGCCACACAGCTGCTCGCTCACTCCCCCTTTGGTGGGATGGGGGAGAGAATCGGAAGGGTAAAAGGGAGAAAACTCGTGGGTTGAGATAAGAACAGCTTAATAATTGAAGTAAAATAAAATAGAAGAGTTAAATAGGCAAAGCAAAAGCTGTGCACGCAAACAAAGTGAAACAGCAAAACAAGGAATTCATTCATTACTTCCTGTGGGCAGGCAGGTGTTCGGCCATCCCCAGGAAAGCAGAGCTTCATCACGCGTAATGGTTACTTGGGAAGACAAACCCCATCTCGCTGGACGTCCCCCCTTTCCTTCTTCTTGCCCCAGCTTATATACTAAGCTTGATGCCCTATGGTGTGGAATAGCCCTTTGGCCAGTCTGGGTCAGCCGTCCTGGCTGTGCCCCCTCCCAGCCCCCTGTGCACCTGGCAGAGCATGGGAAGCTGAAAAGTCCTTGACCGGTGTAAGCGCTACTTAGCAACAACTTAGCAACAACTTAGCACTACTTAGCAAGAACCAAAACACCAGTGTGTTAACATTATTCTCATCCTAAACCCGAAGTGCAGCACTATACCAGCTACTAAGAAGAAAATTAACTCTATCCCAGCTGAAACCAGGACAGAAGGCTAATGGTATCCTTGGCTGCGCTAGGCAAAGTATTGCCAGCAGGTTGAGGTAGGTGATCCTTCCTTTCTGTCAGCACTGGTGAGTGCTGGACACTCCACACCTGGAGTACTGTGTCCTGTTCTGGGCTCCTCAGTACAAGAGAGGCATGGACATACTGGAGGGAGTCTAATGAAGTGCCATGAAGATGATTAAGCAACTGGAGTGTCTCTCCTATGAGGAAAGGTTGAGAGAGGTGGGACTGTTCAGCCTGGAGAAGAGAAGGCTCAGGGAGGATGAACACATATAAATACCTGAAGGGAGGGTGCAAAGAGGGCAGAGCCAGGCTCTTTCCAGTGGTGCCCAGTGACAGGACCAGAGGCAATGGGCACAAACTGAAACACAGAAGGCTCCATTTGAACATCAGGAAACACTTTTTTTTTTACTGTGAGGGTGACCGAGCACTGGCACAGGTTGTTCAGGGAGGTTGTGGAGTCTTCCTCCTTGGAGATATTTAAAAGCTGTCTGCTGGGCAACTGGTTCTAGGTGGACCTGCTCGAGCAGGGGGTTGAACAAGGTGATGTCCAAAGGTCTCTCCCAACCTTAACCATTCTATGATTCTGTGATTCTAACTAGGATTCCTTACTCAATCTTCCAATTTCTATCATCATGTACTCTATAAGATCCATATGAACCTAGATATATTGTTTTCTGTGCTGTGTTTCCATGTTTCTTACTCTATTCATGTTCTGAAGTAATCTATATTTTTTAGAATAAGTTCCTCTTTTTTTTCCCCTCTCAATTTTATACTGTTTCTTCTTTGCACTTCCTGCTTCTGCATTGGTTTTCTTCCTTCCTTCCCTTCTTCCTCCATTTGGATGGATCCATTTTCCCTACCTTGATATTTTCAGGCTATTGTAGGTGCCCATCCCACCTTCCTTTTTCACTCATCTCCTGCATGTAAGTCCAAATCCCACATCTACCATCACAACTGTGTTCTTCCTTTTCTTCTTTCAACAACAGAGATCATATCTCCAACCTATTCCTCCCTCCTATTGCACTTGCCCCATCCCTGCTATTAAGTCTACTTGACATTTTTCCTAAGCTTTTGCTCATCTGTCCCTCTGCCCCTCATGTGAAAAGGTGAAGTATCTTCTAAACAAAATCACTCGGCCCAGCTTTGTCAACAAACAAGATTTCAGAATAAGTAATTAAAAAAATAAAGGCATATATTCCCACAGTAGCATAGACATGGAGTGTATGAAAGGTTGTGTTATTATGATTATATTGAAAAATAAAGCTGCTGTCCGGCAGTGTCAGCATGTCTGGTAGCTTCAATCTCTCTCATATTATGCTGGCAGCTTCCTCTCTTTGTGTGTTATGGAGTGCCTCTGGCTTCTGCTGTCAGCCTGGGAGAAGGAGGAGGGCTTAACATGAGCAGTATGGTTCTGCTTTGCCAGCTGGAGTTCAAATGCCCCCTTCACTCATCCCTTAGGACATCTTCTTTGTTGTGATTGCTGACATGGCACTGTAGGGACTTATCTGGTTTATTGTGTCTTTGATATTTGGAGCCCATTCCCATCTACAGGCTACTTTTCCCTGTTTGCCTGCTCTGAAGACACTTTGCTAAAGCCTCATGGGGAGGTGTAAACTGAGGTCTTCTCCTCCCCCTGCATGGTACTTTTAAGAGAATACCTTTGAGGGATTCTGCCCTGTGTGGGTTTGGGTTTTTTGTTATTCTTGCCTCTCTTTCTCTCCCACCCCTTCCTTCTGATTCTTCCTTCTCCTCCCTAGCAGCGCTGCCCCAGCCTGGCTCTTTTCCCCTCAAAGGTGCAGTCAGCTGCTCCTTACTCAAGTCCTCTCCCTCAGCCTTTCCCTCTGCTCAGTGCTCCTCACTCTCCATCTGCCTCTATTTACCATCTGCCCAGATTCTGGGGACCCTAACTCTGACCATCAGCTTCTCACTTTTCAGTCTTGTCAATCAGAGTGACCCCTGGCATTTTCAAGATATTTTGGCTACCAGTGCCAAAGTCTTTTGATCTGCTCTCTGCCCTTTCTTCCAGTGACCAGTTACTGATTACTTTGCCACAGCACCATAGCCTCTCCTTAGAGTTTTTGTTCCTCTCCTTCTGGACAAAGTTACTTTACCAGTTTCTGCCCTTAGCCTCATAGTTCTCTTCTGATAATGATGAAACAGTTTGTGTGTGACTATTACGATGACTCCTAGACTAGTAGTCTTGTAGCTGACCTGATATTGTTCACTTGGTTTACGTGTTTTTGTTACACGTTTGGTGCAGAACCTAAAGGCCTGAGTCCTTAGCTTGGTCTAGATCTACTTAGGTAGACCTCCAGGTTGCTACTACAGTACAAACATTAGATTAATTGCTCTTTTTATTAGCATTTAGGGAGCATGGAAATTTAGGAGCAGCCTCAAACAGTTCGCAGCCTGAACAGGAACCCTGGAAAGAGGGAGTTAGGAAAGGAGGGTGATCCATAATACCGAGATATGGGGAACCCTCCTTTTGCCTCTGAGTCCTTGTGACTTTTGAAGTGCTGAGTCAATGCTTAATTAAGCACCAGTTCTGTGAAAACTAACAGGCATGAAGCACATGCATTGGCTTATAGTGTACACAGGTAAGGATGCCCTTGAATTTTGGTAGGGTTGGAGCCCAATTTAAGAGTAATCTTACTGACCACTGGATGTCACTGCGACACTGCAGGAATGAAAATTAAGGCAAGGATTTTCAAAAGCATCCAAAAGATTTAAGAGCACGAGCCCTTATGACCATCATTTCAACTTAAAAGCCATCCTGGTATGGCTTTTGGGAATTTCCCTGAAATGAGTTGGGAGCATACATCCCACTGATGTACAGCGAGCTTTGATTTTGAGAGTTAGGCACTCTACCAAAAAAGTGTATGAATTAGTGTCATACTAAAAAGTCATGTGTATCTCTCAGAAAGGGGATTCCCAAAAGGGGTTGTGGTTGCACTGTTTTCTGTCATTGCTCCAGTGAAGATTTTGATGATAAATTAAATTGAATTAGATTGTTCAAATAAAAAATGCAGGACTGAAGGAGATTTCAAGAGCTCAGTTAGTCTACCCCACGTTAGAGCTGGAACCAGATAATGTCAGTGCTAATTTAATTTGCTCTTAATAGCTGCAGTCACTTCCTAACCTTATTCAGAAAAGACACCCAATTTTTTTACTGTTACTTTCAGATTATGATTTCCAAACTCTTTCTATTCTTGTTCTTTCCCTTTGCAGAGATGCAAAGCAAGCAAATTAAGAGTTGTAAGGACATATAATGCCACATAAAATAGACTATGAAGACATAAAATAGCTGTATTATACGATAAATAAAAAAAAATAATCTACTAAGTAAGGAAAAGAGCAAGCTGGGACACTGGACTACTTTAGCCAATACCAGAAAATGAAAAACTAGCAAATGAAGACATGTACATTCAGCAGATCACTTGAATTCGAAAGGATTCTTTCACCTTTAGGTTATTGAAAGGAAACCTCACTTGGAGAGTTGTGGAAAAGGCTACTGATAATAACAGAGCACTTATTGTGGCAAGACCTATGGGACTTAAATTAAGAGTGAATCATAAATATGAAAATCAAGTTTGCTCCTCAGTTACAATTGTGGGGCAGCTGGGTGTCAGGGTTGTGCTTGTATGCACACGCAGTGCAGTTAGTTCATTAATTCCTCTCATGGTCCAGGAACATCCCAGCTAGTTTCTGCACAGATGAGATACGGACTGGCTTGAGGCAGTGGGCCAGCTTGAAACCAGCCAACCTTCCACAACTGAGTATTTGACTGTTACAGGATCCTGACCAGCTGAGAATTTTAGACAGCTCTTGAAATTCCCTGAGGCAGCTCCTGCTGTGTGTATTCCAATTTTTATGCTTAAATGTGTTGGTTAACAGCCTGGGTGGCGTGTCCCAAAAGACTCATCTAGGTGGTTCCCACTGCATAAGTGATCAATCCTACATAGATAAGACATTTGTAAATAGTCAAGGCAAATGGTTTCTGCAGAAATGGTCATGTAGGACAGTCTTTTGTACATAGTTGAAATACTTAAGAGATGGTCTATGAGTAGTTAGGATATGTCAGTAGGAATGAAGTGGTTTGGGGAGTCTTTTCTGATCCAGCTGAAGATGTTGCAGCAGGGACCCTTGCAACAGAGACTCCTGTCACCATCCAGCCACAGCTGAGTGTTCTGTCTGGGAGATTTCATTCCCCACACAAGCATTACTCTAGCTAGGATACCAGTAACTTATTATTTTTTAATTTTAGCAAACACTCTGTCCTTCAAGGTCTGTGCAACATTATATACAATTAATGCAAAATGTCAGCCTATCAAATTGCAGTGATTTTGCTGTGAAAATTAGTGAAAAAACCCACCTGAAATTTCAGGGGGAAATGATGCCAGTTTCAATAATTTTCCTAACACACTTCTAAAGTTTGCAATGGCCAAGTCACCCCCTCTCCCCCGCAAAACTGGAAGGTCATATCTTTTCAATGAAGCTGATTTTTACCTACATTAAGTTGACTAATGTGTATTTTGATTCTCCCTTGATTCTTCTACTGCAATATAGGTACCAGAAGTCACTTTCTAACCTTAGAAACAATGACAGCTTTTCAAGGCTAAATAGTGCCTTTCATAGTCTCACTTCATTATTTCTTATTCCCCTTCAAAGATCTGTGAATACTGCCACGTCTTAATTATTATATGGCCTTTGAGTTTCTGAAGTTTCTCTGCAACTCCTCCTTGGAAAAATTAGAGCAGGTTGTGCAAGTATAAATTGATGCACCTCCACTATATGTTCTGGCTTGTGGTTAATATGTTGCTGTGTATTTTAAAATGCTTTCGGAATTGCAGCCACAACAGGAGTCTCCAAGAATAGATAGTCTAAAGGATCCTTGCTTGACATGATGCCCATTAACAGAATTTCACAGATGGTCAAGACTGAGTTTTATTTATTGCTCAAGTTAAGCCAGAGCTTTGTTCGTAATTAATGATATGGTAGTAAACATTTTTCTCAGCTCAGAAGTTGAATAAACATGACCCCCTGGAAGGGAAGCCAAAACTGAGAGATGATGAATATTTATTGCCAAATTACTAGACATAAATTCAATACCAAATGGGTAAACTGTTGAATGTCAGCTAGACCCTTGTGAGTTGCAGACCACAAACAGCCTGAGCTGGAAAGTAGGGTCTGGGTTTGGATTTGGGTTCAGCGAAAGAGAGCCTAGAGGTGTGGTTGGAGTGGGGCTGGAAATGGGCATCCAAAAGAAAGTTAGGGCAGCCAAGAGACTTGTGCTCAGAGGATGTTTGTCGTGTGGGCCCCAGGTGGGGTCGTAGTCCAAGCCTGAGCTGGAAAGCAGGGTTTGGGTTTGAGTTCAGGTTAGGATTGAGCAAAAGAGAGAGCCTGGAGGTGTGGTTGGAGTGGGGCTCAAAATGGCAGGAAAAAACAATGTTTCATGTGAATGAAGAAGGTTAATGGAAGATCCAGGAGTCGCAGGATATTTTATTCAAATGGAGGGATGTGCAACCATTGAACAAGATACTGACAGGAATGTTGGACAGAAACTGTTTTAGAAAAGATTCTATTATATGTCAGCTCTGTTAAATCATATAACCAAATGATATTGCGGTTTGATTTTTTTATACGGTGAAATTGGTAGAGGCGTTGCCTCATGAAAACAAGGAGGGTATTAATTATGGTGAGTTCGCTTGTAGAAAAGTAGAAATAAATACCCTCTCTTTTGTGAGACACAAATCCTATGTGGAAGTAGTAAATCTGCTATAGACACTACTTTTCCATCACAGTTCCACATGTATTTGGATTAGAAATCTATCTTCTCTGATATTACTTCTAACTTTCTATGTTTTGATCAACTTTTAGGTGACTGTCAGCTCAACAAAAAACACTTAGAAAAAATATCTCTATTTTTTTTCTCCAGATGTGGAATATGTATGCAAAACACTCTCTTGTCCAGTGTATAAGAAAGGCAATTTTCAGTGACAAACTTAAGTGTCAAAATCTTGTGACCAGCAAAGACTAAGAGGAGGAAATACTTTCTTCAAAATTACAAGTTCTCCATTACGTTAATTCCTATATTTTGCTCATTTATGAAGTAATGTGCACACTAATATGCACTCATGAAAATAAGGAAACCTTGCAGAATCCAGCTTATTCTAGTCAGGCTTCTCCTAGCAGTCAAAAGTTTAAATACTGCTACTTTGAGCCCAGGATGAAATATATTGACAGGAGCCAGTATGAGGTTAGTGCCTTAGGGACCCCCCAGAACTATCAGTAAAAATAAATAGCAGCTTACATTTACGGCCTGCAACTGGTGACTTTATGCAGGTTGCTGGATAGCAGAGTTCTGGCACTGACATCAATACATAGTGGGAATTCTTTTTTTTTTATTCATTAAAAGGCTTGTTCTAAACAACTTTTAAGTCACTCACCTTAAAGCATCACATGAAAAGTTTCACTGAAGTCTGTGACTATATGCAGCACATCTTTCCCCAAAGCGAAAACCAATTAACACACCCTTGTTTTCTTGGAAGGGAAATTTAAGAAGAAAAAGCCAAGTAACAGCAGTTGTAAGTAGCTAAATTATGCCATAGCTGAAAGGTCTTGTTTCACATACAGAGGTTTTTCAGATAGAATGCTATATACTTATAGAAAGATTCAAAAGCAGAAAGGCTGGGTGGGAAGGAGCGAGAGGATTTTAGAAAAGTATTTAAAATCATTACCCCAGCACAGGGTTCCCTTCTTTCATGGAGAAGAATAAAACTGATTTTCCAGAAGAGACTGCCCCCTAAATCAGCACCTGAAAATTTGCAAGCTGACATTTCTCAACCTTTAAAAAACACTGTTTGGAGGCAGTTGCAATTATCTCTCAAACAAGCATTACAGTTCTCAGCTGTCCCAATAAGCCAGGGTGTGAAAATGGGCAATGACATTCCCCAGAAGCCTTGGCAGATTTGTAGCAACACCCTCAAACAGCAGCATTTTTTTTGCATGTTTGGTAGGTGCAGCATAGATACAACCATACTTTCCATGTGTAAGGGGTTTTCTTCAGCTTTTTCTCTTTTGCCAGTCTCCGCTGATGCCAACACAGAGTAGCAGATCTCATATGTTTTGGTGGTGTATGTATTGGCAGCTCTCATACGTACTGTTACGGAAGCTTAGTTTAAGAGTCCTTGGAGAAGGTCCAGAGGCAACGAGTCCTTGGGTGGTCCTTGGGACTGTATTCTAGCACTGAGTTAGAGCAGGAGCTCTTTCATTACACTGTGCACTACAGGGACATAGGTACCTGCTTTCCTGTGTAAAGAATGAGTGAATGAACTAATTAATCATTAATTTCATGCCTCTCAAGCGTGAAGTTGTTTGACACTCACAAAGCCAAAGAGTCGACTCTGCTCTCCTTTATACCTTGTTTAACCTAATGAAACTGCAATACTTCTTTTATTTTAATACAGAAGAGAGCTCAGAGTGGGCCTTAATAACTTTCAAATCACCTTAAAGGGAAAGTGACTTTCCTCTAAAATTTAATCTGAAGGAACAAGGAAGCTTGTGGGTTCTGCTTCAGATCCTGAGGCATGCTGACACCCAAAACTGCCATCATGATGTGATTTAAATACTTATTTCCTTAACAAGTACAGTGTCCATTCTGCCAGCCAAAGGAAATATGACTTTTGGCTGCCACAATAATTTTACAAAAAACCTTCTTGTTTTGGACGACACAAGACAGTGGTGATTGACAATATTATGATTTATGTTACAGAAGTCTGCAGTTGGCCTTGACCAAGAATTTCTACTTGGTATTTTTGGATTTTGCTCACTTTTGATGATTTCTGAGGCTCTACACAGAATGCAGGGTTCAATTCTGCTGCCAGTGGCTGTTACAGCCTGCAAAAGCAGGTGAGGTACATTGATACAAAGGGTTGTGGTGATATACCATGTGGGCAGCAGCAGATGTTCTGGCTGGCATATGCTTTTCTCACCTGATTGTGGATTCCTGTCTGCTGCTCTGGTGTCTTGGATGTGCTGGCCTGAGTGTGTTTTAGCCAGAAAGAATTAATAATCCAAGTGTAGCCCAGACTCCAGGCTCGTGTGAAGGAGGAGGAGGGGCCATCCTGGGTTTCAGTGATGTTTAGCTGGATCAAATCTTTCAAAAGCAAACAAAAATAAAATCTTGTCTCAGGTTTTCTCACTACTTACATGGAAGAGAGGGGGTCATAACATACTTACTGTAGAGGATGCTCGAGTCACACCTTTGTGAAGCCTTCTCCCCTGGCTGATGTGTACCACTTTGCTCCTAGCATGTTTCCAGCATGCCAACCGTCTGGGTAGGACCTCGCAAAGATGGGAAGGGTGTGCAAGAAAGGGGTGCAGGTTGCAAGGGCTCTCCTGGTGCTCTGGGCATGCTCTGGGCATGCTCTAGGCTGAGCCTTGATAATACTTCCAATACTTAAAGATGGCTTATAAGAAAAGTCAGGACAGACTTTTTAGTAGGACCTGTTGTGATAGGACAAAGGGTAATGGTTTTAAACTAAAAGAGGGCATATTCAGACTAGATATAAGGAAGGATCTTTTTATGATGAGGGTGGTGAAACACTGGAACAGGTTGCCCAGAGAGGTGGTAGATGCCCCATCCCTGGAAACATTCAAGGTCAGGTTGGATGGGGCTCTGAGCAACCTGATCTAACTGAAGATGTCCCTGTTCATTGCAGGGGGGTTGGACTAGATGGCCTTTAAAGATCCCTTCCAACCCAAACCATTCTATGATTCCATGATTCTATGATTCTATGATTTAGGGGCATTTAGGCAGGCTTCATGTCCTTTGCTCTCAGTGTCTAGGGTGGAAATGGGACTTCATACTCCCAGCTTCTTATATTTGTATTTTCTCCATGAACATTTGCTTGTTTGTTTGTTTATTTGTTTTTTTCCCCCAAGAAAATCTGCTTGTGTTTTCTATATTTATGCTTCCTGGCAGGTGCTTAAGAGACTGGTTGAGTAAATTACAACACTTAACTGAGCTTTTCTCTGACTGCCACAATCCTCAGCACGTGCAAGGTCAGGTCTTCACTGCAGAGGAAACCTACTTAGCAAGGTGCTAATTTACTTCAAGGAAAGAGATTACTGATCACAGTAGATTTCTATAGCAGATGAATGTGTAATTCAGAATGAATAATTTATTAAAAGTATTTAGCCTCATTATCTGTTCACATTAAGTCCAGGAGTAGTTCAGAATATTCTTATGTTTGTTATTAAAATGTTTCTGCTATCTCTTTCTCTTAGATTTATTTTTCTGACTTACTTGCGGAACTATAACTTGGCCAGATCACTCCAGGAATGGACAGGTGTGCAAAATCTTCCTTTGCCAGTGTAGATTGAAAATAAGACTTATAAAGATTTTTGGTACATTTAATTTTGGATATTTTTTTTCCGTAAGTGCTTAGCGTCAGTCCATGAAAATATAATGGAAAGCAAGCACAAAATGAATCCTTCAAAAAAATCAACAAATAATAAACAGAGCATTTGTATTATGCTTTATGGCCAATATTTCTGAACGTTTGTATTTTGTGTGTGTGTTTTGTTTTTAATTAGACATCTAAAAACTGATGTAGGAATATCCACTGTAAACTGTCAAGCTTTCTGATTTGTAAAAATCACAACATTTATTTAAATGCATAGATTTGGACATAGCAACCTAAGGGCAGATTCCTGTTTTCAAACTAACATGAAAATATGACTTAATCAATCCTCAAAATGATCATGCTAGGTAAGATGATTACATACTACAATTTTCCTTTGGCACTGGCTAGACCTACAGTATCTGGCTGGACTGCATGAAGACCTCTTCTGTGGTCTTTTCACTGCAGATGAATTGTATTTTTAACTAGATGGAGGATAGCACTGTAATTGGTGGTAAGACGTGTTTTGGGGAGGAGGGAGGAAGTGCTAGTGAGGTGTTGAAAAATAAAGACAATTTTTCTCAGTTTTCATGTACCCCTGTTGTAGCTGGAGAATTTGAGGCCCTTTAAAGTATGGAATAAAATTAGTATTTTTTTTCTTTGTTAACTTCTTCTTCTTTCTGTTAGATCTTCCCCACCACCTCCTTTTTCTTGCACCCTTTCTCCCAAGGATTCCTGTTCCCCACTTGGCTCCGACGTCCGTCTTCTCCCTAAGTGCACGAGCACCATCCCTCCACTTCCTAAGAAGGCAGCAAGTCTCCTTCAGCAGTTACCTCCATTTTCATTTTTCAGCACTACAGTGTGCTCGCTGAATCTGTCCCCATCTAGATCACAAACCACTCAGGCTCTTTTTAGCTCAGGCCAGCTCAAACACTTGCTACTCAGGAGCATCCTTACCATGCGGCCCCAGCTGGGACTGTGTTTTCATCCCACTGTTGGAAACGCCCTCTTCACCACTCCCATTTGATAGCACCAGGCTTTTCATATTCTGCATGTGCACAGCACACATAAACCCCAACACTGCCCTGCCATAGTTTCTAGCTGTGCTGGTTTTGGCTGAGATATAGCATTAATTTTCTTCATAGTAGCTAGTATGGGCTATGTTTTGGATTTGTGCTGAAAACAGTGTTTATAACACAGGAATGTTTTAGTTACTGCTGAGCAGTGCTTACACAGAGTCAAGGCCTTTTCTGCTTCTCACCCCACCCCACCAGTGAGTAGGTTGGGGGTGCATAAGAAGCTGGGAGGGAACACAGCTGGGACAGGTGACCCCAACTGACCAAAGGGATATCCCATACCATATGACGCCATGCTCAGCATATAAAGCTGAGGGAAAAAGAAGGAAGGGGAGGAGGTTCGGAGTGATGGCGTTTGTCTTCCCAAGTAACCGTTGTGTGTGATGGAGCCCTGCTTTCCTGGAGATGGCTGAACACCTGCCTGCTGCTGGGAAATAGTGAATGGATTCCTTGTTTTGCTTTGCTTGCGTGTGTGTCTTTTGGTTTATTTATTAGACTGTCTTTATCTCAGCCCATGGGTTTTCTCACTTTTACTTTTCTGACTCTCTCCCCCAACCCACTGGGGGGGGAGTGAGCAAGCAGCTGTGTGATATTTAGATGCCTGCCGGGTTAAACCACAACACTAGCTTTAAAGCTTGGGAAAACAATCATAAGGTCTGAAAATTTCTCTTCTTCCCTGTTACCCGTTGTCGCTGGGTTCAGGAAACCATAACCCTTTCACAACAGCTTAAATGGAATGACCTGAGTAAAAAATGCAATTGACAGGCAGCAATCTTAAATGTGCTTTAATATCACTTGTCTTTTGCCGAAAGCTCTAGAAAACCAAGACCAAAGATAATGTAGAGTGCGTAAATATGATATTACAGAGTCTGCCATAGCCTGACAGATGCCAAGCACTCTGCTCCATGCTTGCTCCATTTTCCTGACAGCCTATCTGCTACCAGGACTCTGGAGAGATGGAGACTGAAGACTCTGTGTGTGGATATCCTGTAATGTGCCTTGTGGCAGTAATCCAGCCAAGGCATGCATTCCTGCTACGGTGTCTCATTCCTCTGCCACCTGTAGTCTACTAATTTGCTACAAGGCAGGGTGCCCAGTCACCACGACTGTGGTCAGGGCCTCTGAGTCCATAGAGATGATTGAAATCAAGGCACCATGTGGTGATACTGCATCCACCAACAAATTGACCTAACTGGCAAGTTTCAACCTTTTTCTTTCCAGTAGAAACCTCCCTCTTAATTTTCCATGTGAGCTTCCAAGGGTTCCCATTCTCTAACTATCGGTAGGGAAACTACTCCTTCGGCTTTTCCACTTTAATTATATAGTGGCTGGGGCAGAAAGCTGGCTCTGAATATATCAATACTTACTTGATGGGACCTTTGTCCCTCACTTGTCCTGTCTAAGTACATGCCTGAAGATGCTGTGGTGCCAGCCTGAGTGCCTGCAGAAATCAAGACAGGGAGCGGGCACTAGCTACTGACCTTGTCCTAGCAGAGAGCCCACCAACCCTGACCTGCACCCACTGGAGTCTGAAACAGCAGGAGAGACTTGCTGGGTGCTGTGTGCTGAGAGTGGAGCCACTTCTCTTTGTGATCCTCTGGACTGTGCTTTCACCATGATTTTTTTTTTTTGCGTTATTTAGTTTAGTTTTTTTATTATGAATAACTGCTTGACTATTAATGTTGCTCGTGGTACAATGTGTTCATAGCAAAATAAGGAAAACAGCTCGCCTGGGTGGGGTGGAACAAAGATTCGGTGATGATAATGTGGTTTTTGAACGTCTTTTTTAAAGAAAGACTTTAGTGAAATGTGTGTGAGAGTGTGCGTATGTGTGAGAAAGAGATAAAACATAGTACGGTTTAAATGCTGTCAGATGTTTTACAGCTAGGATATCATTTTTTCTCCTACAAAGGCTGATAAAATACAAGTGCCATTTAGGCACAGGATTTACAGTTACTTTAGCATATGCCCTGAAAACATGTGTATCTACAGGGGATAGTAGTTCATGGAAAAAACAAGTTGGTGCTGAGAAGTTCAATTACTCTCCTGAAATATCAATAATGTAGCTGGAAGAAAGAAAAAAACAACAGGCCACTTCCTATATTGGATGTATTCTCAAAACGTCTATAAAGGCTTGCTGCCAGCAGCAAGAAAGTAATAACTATAAATGTTGCTCAGTGGGAAGACTTAGTGATAGAGCCCCTCTGTTTGAAATTTTACTGAAGCCCTGTCAACACAGTGCTAACTTTCATGTTTTTGCATTTTTATTTTTATTATTATTTCTATTATTCTTGGCAGGTGCATGTGTTGGTAGGTGAACTCAGGGTCTCCCTCCTGGCAAGGCTCTCTCTCTTTTCAATTCACTCAACATAAACCTGCAGTTTCCTGGCCCTGAGCTCTGCTGAAATTCATTTTAAATATGCCATTCTTGATGGTCCCTATAGCACCTTCTAAGGTCCTGTTGGATCCTCTTAAAGAAAGCTTAAGCGTCAGAGTGAGCAACGTAATTGTATTCCTTAAATAATTACCAAACTATTTCTGCAATTCCTTTTAATTGGCAGTCAGGATTGAATTCTTTAATAATAATAATAATAATAATAATAGTCATGTTCTAGGCTGCTTGAGGCAAAGTGTTATGTGCTTTTTCTTTTTCTTGAAGTACTGGCACCTGTGCCTGGTCTCAGCAGCACAAGATCTTGTGCATATGAAGAAAACAGAGAATATTGTGTGACGGCACCATTGCATGTGGGAGCTGACAGAGCTTCTCCATCATGTGGGACAGCCTTTTATTGGAACAGCTCCTGAGGAATCTTCTGGGCTCACCTCTGAGGGAGAGAAGTTGCTGACCTGAGGTGCTGAAACAAATAGGCTGAAAACAGACTGAGGTGAATGAATTGATTTTTTTCTTTTCCCAGGAGCTTGAAATGAACAATAGAGTCTTTTCCCCTCCTCCTATTTCTTAATTTTTTTTTATAACCATTCTCAGCTGAAGGTTTTTAAAATGTTTTTACAGTTATTTTACGTATTTCAAAATAACATTAGCCTAATACCTCTATTTATGCATGATGGGTGAGTCACATGTAGAGTGTGCTCCCACATTTTCTTCAGTTGAATTCATATACATACTTACCTAATTTGGCAGCAGTGGCATGGCTAGGTGTTAAATGAAATTAACCCTGCTAAGATTAACTCTCAGAGAAAGACCTATAGCACAACAAGGACTTCAAGATTCTGGTCCTTCTAGGTTTTCCCTATTTTTCCATTGTAGGGATCGTTACCTTAAACAACTGAAGCTCAGAAGACAAACATGTGTGGAGGTGGATTGGTGTGAATGTAATCAGGCTTTCAGTTCAGCCAGTGAAATTTACTGCTGCTAATGAATAAATTTATACAACAAGAGCAGTTCAGTTACTTTGGGGGTGAGCACAAGACAACGGGGAGAGAGGAAAGAGCTTCAGAGTGGGCTTATGTTAGCATTTAATTTTGGATCAGCAGAGCATTTCTGAAGCAAATCTCCCAAATTTCTGCCTTGCTGTGCTGTGGTTTGCCCCTGGGAGCAGTTCCAGGACATGGATTCCCAGTTTCCACTAGCGTAGGGATGATCTCCGCTTGCTCAGGGGTGCTCAGTCCACATGACTACGCTAATGCTTGTCCAAATGAATCCTCCCATGAACACATGGAATGTGGACACCAGGTCCTCAGTACCATCTGTTTGGTCCTCAGATCTTTGTGGCACACTGCAAGCTAAAGTAGACAGAGCTTCAGTGCTGTTCAGCCAGTATGACCCTTCGTTTGGGTGATGGAGGACCATGACAAAGGTATTGGAGCAGTTGCCCTGAAGTTTAATTACAGTCAGTAAATCTAGATGATCCCTGTTACTAAAGTTTACAGTTGTTGTCAAACACAAAGTGGAGATACTTCCTGGCCACAGAGATTGGCTCTGTCTGGTGTCTCTGCGTGATGGTGGATACTCTGATACACCCAAAGAACTTCCTGAGGGAAAATGCAGATGAAAAAATAATCTTATTTTTAACTTGGAAAGCAATGTGTGGAAAGTTGTTATTTCAAAGGTAGGTTTAGTTCCTGCAGCAGTTTTGTCTTCTGCAGTCACAAGGTTCCTGCCGCAGCTCAGTCATTTCCATAGCACATGCCTCTTGGGCTGGCCAGAAATGAAGGGAAAGGGTCTGGTGGATGTCAGTGCCCTTTGGGTCACGGTCCCTGTGCTGGAGTGAGGGCAGCTGTGGCTGGGATGGCACTGGAGGCCCTGCATTTTGGTCTTCTGTACCTTGGGTATGGGCTTCCTGCTCCCCGGCTGGTTAAAATGAGCGGCACATTTTTCTGGCACAAGGGAAGCTGTGGCTTCTTAGACTGTATTTTTTTATTATGAAGTCTTCTTGTGTTCACGTGTCATAATAAACACACGTGCACACATAAGGCCCTCCTTGACTGTATTACAGGAAGAACTGGAAAAAGGTTTATTAAAGTCCTAGTCATTTTGCATAATAGGAATGGAACAACTATGGTTTCCAGCAATATCTGATATGTTATGTTTGGAAACTAAGGAACTTTATGGAGTTCCTTATATTTTCTATAAATAGAAGAATATATATATCCAATAATCAGTAACCTTAATTTTTTTTTAAATCTCTGCGGGTACCTGGTTTCCTTACTAGGTATTTGAAACATCTTACCTTGCATGTTCACTAAAAGATGTATACAGTCAGACTGGGCAAAAAGACAAACTTCAAAATCAGAAAATGCACTTGAGGCATACATTTATGAAAGACAAAACTTAACATTACACTTTGGACAATGGGCTGGTTAGGCTATATAGAGCGTTGCTTTAAGTAGTCACCCAGCTGATCAGCAGAAACCATTTGCCTTATACATGTTATTCTTTCGTTAAAAGGTCAAATAAAATTGTGCTGGAAACCTAGTGGGTACTTTAAATGTCTAGTTACTCAAAATGGTCTTTTGGGGGTGGCACTAAAGGGAGCCTCAAGTGCAGGTTTTGTTGTATTTTGTCCCATATTCATTGTTAAGGTAAAAAAAAACCAACCAAACCCAAATGTTGTTTTCTTAATGATGCTATCACACTGAGCTCTTCCTGTTGCTTGCACACTTTCTGTAAGATGGATACACCTCATCAGTAAAAATATAGAAAAGTGAGGCTGTGTCCCTGTGTGTGATGCCTTGCTATTGCAAACAATCCCACCATGCAATGGCTTTCAGAAATGGTACAAGTTCTTTTTTATGAAAAAAGTAAAGTTGTCTGCCATTATCTATCTTACTGGAGGGCTTTGCTCACTGCTTTGATGCTATTAAACTTTCCTAGGTATTCAGCTTAAATTAATTCCTGATTAATTTTATAATCACTTATTAATCACTGTGAACACCATCCTAGAGGCTATACTCCCTGGGAATATATGCTTTTGGTATTTGGAGAGAGAAATATTCTCACTCAGCCTTCATTTTGCCTGACTAAACAAGACAGGTTCTTGTAGTTTCTTAGTCTAGTAAGCCCCTCCTTTCCCATATAAGATTAACAGCTTCTCCACACCTACTTCAGTTTAGCTTTCTCACCTGCCAGTAACTGGAGGTGGATGGACTATGTTAGATGAGATATTCTCTGTGCCCTGTACAATGTCATTAGCGTCTGGAGAATTCATCAATACAAACACATCATTGAACTGCATTTGTCTTTCTCCTGAAAGGCAGATCGTTTTAGTGGCTTGCAGGCATTTGGTCAGGAGATTAGCAAACTTGAGTTCTTCTTTTCAGATATTTTGAATTAATGAGAATTGACTAAAACTGTTGGAGCATATTGCAAGCTGTTGTTATATTAATTCGTGAAACATACTAAAATATGCTGACATGAAATTTCCTGAATGTTTTCCTTTCACTTGGGTTTTCAGCCTGTTCCAGTGGGTGGCACAAGAAGCACAAAAAAACAGGTGAGTTTTCATCCCAGCATATCTGATAGGATTTCTAGTTAGTAATTCTTGTAGGTCTTAGTTAAAAATAACAAAAGAGACTCATGAGGATAAGGAAGTGCATTTCTCAAACTGAGCGAGGGTCACTGACTTCAAGGTGCTCAGCAACTTTGTTAGCTGTTTGGTATCATGCATTTGTGAATGCTTAATTCTTCAATATTGTTTTACATTCAGCAGAGTCTACAGGTATAGGCTTGAAGGGGTCAGGCTGTGAGCTCTCTATCCTGAGAGCACTATGGCTGAGGCCAGACGTGTTGGGCTTTGTGTGGGAGCTGCAGATCTAACCTGGTGTGTACCCACTGAGTGACTCTGTGTTGTTGCTGTAAGCGTGGGCTCTGCACTGCAGCATGTTCAGGCAGAACTGTGCATGTATGTGCGGTATTTGGCTTTTTCAGCCACGTTGAAATTTTCTTTAATATATTCAGTTCCAAGTTCGTAGCTGGGCCTGAGAAAACAAAATGAAAAAGATCTGATATAAGTGCTGCAGCTAAGATATTGCCCGGGAAAACATCCTACCCTAATGTTTTGTGGGAGGGTATCTGGGGTGTTATATGAAGGCTTATAATGGACATATGGATGTTCCATCCACCATGACATATCCACGTGGTTGCTGTGCCACTGAAAACTTGAAAGGAACAACATACATTTGGTTCGCAGAAGTACAGGCAAAACCAAACCTTGCTATGACAGAAGGATGGATTTTGTGGAGCAAAATCACAGGGGATTTGGAGACACTGTACAGGGTTGGGAACATCAGTGCGTGTTTCAGGTCAGTGGTAAGAGAGGCTGGAAACATCGTGACAGGTTTCAGGAGACTTTGAATCTGCAACCTCAGAGTAGTCACAACCATGCAATTCTTTGAGGCTGAGGCACTGATAAGAGATCAGAATCAGACTGGGAGCTGAGCCAAATCCCCAAGGAAAGACCGCTGTGAGACTCTGAGTTTAATCTTGAAAAGCAATGAGAATTTGCCAGCGCAGCAAGCCACATTGCCCACAGGAGTCTTGTGAGCTGTGCTCTGATGATGCCCAGGTTGGTACAGCATCCACAAAGCTGCTTTAAGCCCCACCAGAAGCAGAGGGCAGGTGCAGTTCAAAGTGGACGTCCATTAGAAATAGCAGCGGTGACCCACCACCACGGGACATTGTCACTCCAGCAAGAGACACGTTATTATGGGGACCTCCCCACTCTCTGCAGGACAGTGCAGCAGCTGGGATCCACTTGCTCGCATCCGTTCCCTGGGACTTGGGGCATCTGATGGTTAAGGGAAAATCTTAGCTGAAGGAAGGTCTAGTGGCAGTGTGGTTTTAATCACTTCCCTGTGCTTCCCTGACTGCATCCAAATTTCCTCTCCTTACTTCCAGTCCCACTCTTGGCCTTAATTCTCTGGTGAGAGGCTAAATTTTCCCTGAGAGTGGGGATACTCCCCCTGCTTTTTGTGGTTTTTATTCATCTGCCCCAAGGTATTTGGTGTGTAAAGTTCAAATTTGTTCATGCTCTTTTCCCCTGGTGGGAGCAGAGTGCCCAAAGGGGTGGGGGGCAGCCAGTGGGGCCTGTGGGAGGCACAGGGGACAGTGACTGCTGGCAGGGAGCCACAGCCACTGGGTGTGACAGGGGTTCTCTTCTTCTCCTCACATCCTCATGGGCTGTTGGCAGCAGCTCCTTTCCCCTGACTGGCTGGGGCTCAGCTTCCTCTGCTTTTCTCTCCCGGGGGAAGCCCTGCCCCAGGAGATGGTGGAGAGTCCTTCTCCCTCCCAGGGAGCTGGATGTGTCTGGGAGAGACTAAGAAGCTAGCAGGAGAGGCTGGGCAAAGGAGGTGGCCAGAGCTGATTCAGCAGGCGGTCCTGTTCCACAACACTGATGTTTTAGCTTAGAGCTGCCTTTCCCCAGAAAAAGCCGCAAAGCTGAAAACCACGGCCCTGAGCTAAATCTCTCCCGGAGAGCTCAGAGGCAGGGGGCTGAGTATTTGGGGGATGCAAGTCTGCAGGAAAACGAGCAGAGCTAGCTGGGATCTCTTCCCTATTTTAGTTTCATTCAGGTCCTCAGATGACATGTCCTTGTGCAGTCTCAGAGCACAGAGCATTCACATGAGTGGAGCCGCATGCTGTATGCCTCGAGTTGGGTGGTCGTATTAGTGCTGCTTTGATGACTGCGCTTCACAGAGTCGTATGGGAAACAGAGGTGAAGTTGCTTTAGGCTGTGCTTTGCCTGTCTCAACTTTGGATTCTGACTTTGTGCCACTGAGTTGCTTTTATTCCCACTGCAGCAGGAGAGATGTACAGAGATAAAAGTCCTCCGGACGGCGCAGAAAAGAAAAGGGGTGTCACTTGGTGGTTTGTGAAAGCTAGCCAAGCAAAGCAGGTTGCATAACTATGCTGAACCCTTAGGGAACAAGGTGCATTTTTTCCCTTGCTGTTCAGTAAGTGACCCAGTTTGTGGCAGTTTTTAATATAATATCGCAACTTTTTTTAGATGAGTGGGTGGGAGGAATAAGCAACTTGTTTATGATAGTCCATAAGAAAAAGTAGTATCACCCAAAGAGAGACTGATGTTTGTTTGTTTTTTAAATAGAGGTAAGGGTCAATTCTCCCATTAAATTTTTTGCCTTGTCACTCAGTCAGCACTACTCCCAAGGATCAGAAGGAAACCATGACACTGTAGCTTTTTCCTATTCTTCATGAACACTAGCCAGTTTGAGCTCTTTCATACATATTTTTGTAGGTACAAGTTGTATATTAAACTAGCCCAGAAGCATACTAAAATAAAATTAGCAACAGTTCTGCAGACAGAACAAGAGAATAAGGTACAGCACAACCCACTTGGTAGATACTATATTTGTGATAGGCACGGAAGCCAGAATAGGGAGCTCACAGGCTTCCCAGTAAGCATCTTAAGTTTAGGGTATCTCATTAAAAAACGTATCCTTCATGGATTCTCTAAAGCCTGCGTTATCCATGGATCTTTCTCCCAAAGCTTCTATTTTGAAGCCTTCCATAACTCCTTTACTGCTTGTAGTATCTGTTTCGGAGTATGCTGGCAGAGAGTATTGGCTCAGTAGCAACCTGCATGCATGAGTCAAAACAAGGCCGGTGGGAAATATATTTTAGGGAAGAATTGTCTGAAATAGACCACAGGTGAACTGTCGTCAGGCATTAGTGTACCTGAGGAAATGTGCTGTTCTGAACAGCGAGGAGAGGCTTATCTGGACTTCACAGGTAGGCTGTGACAAACACGACCAGTCTTGCCTGAGGCAAGAGCCGGAGATTTCTGGGTAATCTGCTCCACACAATGTTCTCGAAAATGTGGATGAAACTGGCAGTGTAATGCAAGGAAATGACCTCCAAAATGAACGGGGAGGACTGAAATATTGTCTCATCAGTGTGCAGCTGAGATGAAATCCAAAGTGGGGAAAAGTTTGCAAAAATGCATGCAGGAGGAAAGAAATAGAAAGATACAAATACAGGAAAGTGAGCAATAGCATGTCCCCAGCAGTCTTCACCTATGTAAATCAGGGTGCCCGAGCCCTTTTGCTGGATGGGACATACTGTGTTATGGGCTCTGCTGTAACTGGTCTTAAGGGAGAGCAAATGAACTGGAGTGGGTCTTCAGGTGCATAACAAAAGGTAAAAATGTTTGCATTTATTAATAGGTTGCTTAAAATCACTGTTACTGTAATAACACTGCTACATGTATGTGCTGGTTTTGGCTGGGACAGAGTTAATTTTCTTCATAGTAGCTAGTATGAGGCTATGTTTTGGATTTGTACTGAAAATAGTGTTGATAACACAGGGATGTTTTCGCTGTTGCTGAGCAGTGCTTACACAGAGTCAAGGCCTTTTCTGCTTCTCACACAGCCCCACCAGCAAGTAGGCTGGGGGTGCACAAGAAGCTGGGAGGGGACACAGCTGGGACAGGTGACCCCAACTGACCAAAGGGATATTCCACACCATATGACGTCATGCTCAGCACATAAAGCTGGGGGAAGAAGAAGGAAGGGGGGGAGGTTCGGAGTGATGGCGTTTGTCTTCCCAAGTAACCGTTGTGTGTGATGGAGCCCTGCTTTCCTGGAGATGGCTGAACACCTGCCTGCCGATGGGAAGTAGTGAATGGATTCCCTGTTTTGCTTTGCTTGCGTGTGTGTCTTTTGGTTTATTTATTAGACTGTCTTTATCTCAGCCCATGGGTTTTCTCACTTTTGGTCTTCTGATTCTCTCTCTCAACCCACCAAGGGTGGAGTGAGTGAGTAGCTGTGTGGTGCTTAGTTGCCAGCTGGGGTTAAACCACGACAGAGTATTTCATTAGCAGCAAGCCACTGGTAAGTAATGGCTCTCAGTTATTATATGGGAGAAGTACATAATGTCCTTCAACTGAAACGGTTCCACTGGTAAAATTACCTAAAGACAGATGGAACCGGATGCTCTCCCTCCTTCCCCTTCACCTGGTTTCCTCTGGAGACTGATTTCAGTCTTCTCCACAGTCTTGCAGAAAAAGGTCTGGTGCATGGACCGATCTGTGCACTGAGTGAGCACAGCATAATGCCTTCAATTCTAGTTAAATTAGTTCAAGATGGATCTAGTCCCAAAAGTCTTCATCCCTGGAAAAATCCCCCTCCCCACTCCCAGAGTTTCTTACTTCTCAGCAGCTTACTTCTTCCCTCTGTGACAAGCAAAGCATTAAATATAAATCTTTGCTATGACATCTATTTTTAAAGTAAGTGGAATGGCACTGAAGGGAATAAAAAGCAAAACTGAACAGCATTTCTTGTTGTCTTTTGATTAAGCTCCCCTAGCTGTGAATAAGCAAATGTCAGCATCGGCTTCCCTTTCTGTGTGTGAGAGACAGCAGGTTTGTTTGCAAGCGCTGGTTGCAGCCTTGGTTGAGCCTCTCCTGCTGTGCAGCCCAGGGCTGCGGGGGGCGGATGAACATCCCTGGCTGCCTACGCCTGAGCGCCCCACAGCCCCTGAGCTTGCACCGCTTGCTCTCACTTGGTCATTGCCGGCATGTCCCTGGGTGCAGTGCTGGCCAGTGTGGCTGCCGTAGGAGGTGTGACTGCAGTGAGGGCTACCTCAGCTTGGCAGCACCAAGTGTGCTGTCCCTCAATCCCTCTGCATGTGGACCCAGAGTTGTTCCCCATGACGTGCTGGGAGTCGAAGCGTGCCTCTTCCCAGACCGCATGTGTTGTGAGCTGGCTTGTTCACAGCTTGGCCCCCTTTGGTGACCAATGACAGACGAAGCAAGGAGCCACCACCTCTCTCATCGCAGCCACCCTTTGCAGACAACACGAGAGGCCCCCAGCTCTGTGCTGAGCAAACACCTGCATGCTATTTTTCAGGGACAGATTTTCCAGGGAGGGATTGCATCTCTGCTTGACGCTGTCTTACATAGTTTTCTTTCCCTCTGCAACACTGGTGATGTGCACATTCACACCTTGTGGCTTCTACCACGCTCCCTTGGAGCCAGGGGAGGCTGCAGTGAAAGCAGCAGCTGGCAGCTGCCTGTACTGTGTCCTCTACCCTCCCTCATCCCTTTCCTTATTCCCATTTCCTTTCTGCCAGGGAACATTATTTTAGAGTATGGTTGGTTCATCTTTGGTGTCTTGATACATGTTCTAGGCCTGTTCTTTCTGTTAGAGATGTGCTTCAGAAAGCCTTATCCCTTTTATAACTTCCCTTGCTTTCATCAGTCCCCTGCAGCACTGCACTCCTCTAGGAGGTGGCTAGATGGCGGGTGTTAACAGGAAGAGGAGTAACCAGGATAGACCCATAGCTACTGGGAACAGAAGACATGAGTCTCCATCAATCTTTCATTTTCAGCTCACTGTCGATACCCAGTGTTTGACCAGGGTGGAGGTAAAATAAACAGGAGAGTAACCAGCCCCCTTGAAGTCAGAAAAGGGTCTGTAGCTTGATATTAAATACATATAAGAGCTTGATATTAAATACATATAAGGAATCAACCAGAATTAATAAACTGTTAATATATTGATTCCCCAAACTGTTGTTGTCAAAGGGACATTTGTATGGGTTAAAGGAGGTGCAATGTTGGTGAAAGGAGGTGCAATAAATGGAAACAGGCCATCAGGAGAAGGTATGTAGATAGGATTTAAACATTACTTTTAAGTCTTTTTTTGAAAATGGAGCAGTGATTTTCTTTTTAAAGCTTTTCTACACAGTGACAGATAAAGGTAGTCCATACAAACGTGTTAAAATCAAGCCCAAACCTTCTTGGTTTTCCAAGTCTGCCAGTAGCTGTGTGGGTAGCAGCAACACAGGAGATGTGAATAATTGATTTTACTGTCTGTCCCCCAGAGTCAGTCATTTCCATCAGCCAGCAGGTGTGTATGTACTTGCTGCTTCAAACTGGGTCCAGCTTGGAGTATGTGACAGTGGTATCTGCGAGGGCTTGTAGTGCACTAAGTCTCTTAATTACAAACATTCATACAAGGCATTTCTCTTGCAAGGCTCATCTGAATCCTGCGTGCCTGTGCAAATTCAGCTTCATTCCTACAGTGAAATTTTCCCTTCATTCTGCTTCCACAAAAAGCTTGTGTAAATCCCTGCCCCTCCAGATGGCACAGGCTCTGCAGCTACCAGTTACTACACATCACATATTACAATTACTCATACCCAGTTCAAGTACAAAGCTCCCTTTGTTCCAGAGGTGACAAACCAGAGACTTGGTACCTGTGAATACTGGGCTCCATAAGGTCCCGGAGTGCCAGAATTATTAAATAGCTGCCTGAAAAGTAGACAGTCCTCGCACTTCAGATACTGGACTTTCCAGCTACAGAGCATGTTGCGAAGGACATTGTGTCATTCTGAAGGGTGGAGAAAAAGCAAGAAAAATGCACACTAACTCCCTGTCTCTGTATGTTCCCTCAGGTCCTTATGACAATTGATAATTGGTTGAATGCTCAATTTAAATAGATTGCCATGTTTACATAATTCTTTTTTTTTGGTAAGAAACCATTTCTAATTTGCAGATGTGACAGCAGTGCCAGTGTATCAGACATTCCATGTTGGAAAACATTTAAACGTGTGTTTTAAGCAAGGACTATTTTGTCATATTAAGTGGGTTTTGTTTCCCGCCCCCCCCCCCCCTCCCCCCCATGCTAGTAGGTCTAGTGTTTGGCTGGTGTAATTCAAGTCTTGAACCACTGGTGGAATGGGGAGAATTTCAGACTAGTATTCTTTAACCTGTGAATTTATGTCAGGGCCACTTATTTGAGGCAAGTAGTTTCTGGTAACTAAAAAAACATCTAAGTGGAAAAGTTTATCCTGTGGCTCAGGTAAGTACCTTCACAGAGGGCTTTATCTCCAGCTCACAAAACTGTTGTAACCAGCTGCTGGGTGGCGGCTTGGGATCAGGCAGAGGGAGCCGAGCGACACTGAACGAAAGCAGGGAGCGTGGAGCTGGTGGTGCGGGGCAGGCAGGGGGAGTGGTGAGGAAGATGGTTGTTGTGGAGCCTTATTTATAGAGGAGGTGGCTGAAGATTTAGGGTTGGGGGGCCACTGGAGCAATAGGGGCCCAAATCCTTTCCGTTGTATAATCACTCGGCTACCAGGGCAGTCACCCAGCCAGTCACGTAACCAGGCAGCCACCTAGCCATGTTCAGTTCCTCCTCTGCTTGAGGGGGTTTGAAACCACATCTTCAGTCTTATGCCAGAAGTGTTAATCATTTAATGACTGGAAAAATAGGACATGTAGTTCTAAATCCTCTTACTCAAAGGAGGAATTGAACTATTGCCTGTTAACATTGTGCTTTCCTGTAAATAATGCCCTGGGGACCTCAGTTTTCTTTTTTTTTTTTTTTCCTAGAGGTTGATGCAGGGACTTAATGTAAACAAAATTACTTTTGAGAAATTAAATTTACTGTCCAATTGAACTGTGGCTGCTCTCCAGGACCATAGGGTGCTGTTTGTTTGGTTCGGCTTTGAAACTGTCTTTGCAAGCAAAATTAACTGAGGATAAATACTCTCATGCATTGGTAATCAAGCACTGAACTGGTAGTGGAAAAGGAGGGATTATAATCCCTACTTTCTCTCCGTTACCTCTGGCCTACATAGGGTGTACTCCAAGTCGCATGCTGTGATTACGGTTGCAGAGGTCTCCTCTGCTCCCTGTACTACAGCCCCTTTAGTCCTGAACTGTATTTACCACTGGTAAACACTGTGCTTTGTAGAAAGTCTCATCAGATGTGATGTTAAATTAGTTTAATTGCAAGTAAAGAATTTTGCTGGTTAATTCTATCCTTTTCTGATTTGCCATGTCCTTTGATCTTCTGGATTGCTGATCAGAGTGTCACGTCCCTTTCGTTCCTTGGCTAAATCCATTTTGCCCATAGATCTGACAAAACGCTCGGTTCCCAGATGCATTCCTGATTAGAGCTGGCCAGGAATATCCTGACAAAGTGTGTCTTTGTTGAAAAATGACCATTTGTAAAATATAAATGCTTTACAGATGCATCTCTTCTTTGATGTATTTTCAGTGAATTACAGGAAGGTTTCTGCTTTTGGGATTGAATTACCATGAGTTTGAAAGTCCACCAAAGCCTGCCTTGGGAAAGGGGCTCAGGGGGATGTTATACTCCTTATTCTGTGGAAGTGGCCTCCTCGGCTGGCTCGGATAATGTGACAGCAGTCTGTTGAGTCCTGTGGAGCCAGAACTCACTGGGGTGATACCCAGCTTTTAAGTTTCAGATCAGAATGTTTCAGGGTCCTCAATATGCTGACATTTTTTTCAAAATTTGAAAATTTCACATTCCAGTTGAATCTCATGCCTTGGTGGGAGATGGAAGAACACCTACATTCAGACCAGGGGTATTCCTGAGAGCTTTTCCCAGTTCTGCAAAATCTGGAAATGCAGTTTTTAAAAATTGAATTCCCCAGGCTGAAGAGGGGAATGAATCATGGTATATTTTTGCTATTGAAAACAAGAAAATAACACAATGTTTTCATGTTTTGGAGTACAGAGCCTTTGTGCTGACTGAAAGCCTTTGTTTATCCAAAAATCAGGCGAAATATAGGAAGCTTATTTAGACAGTGGTAATGCACAGCATGAGCGGTGGCCTTCGGCTCTGTTCAGGAGGGTCTGAAAAGGACAGCAAGTTCAATCTCAACATCCATTAAATCTTTAACCTTTCTTGCTATTCTTAACTGAAGCTGGTGGAAGAGGTAGTGGGAATATTTTGATAGATTTGAAATGCTCTCTTCATGAATTATTTTTCTGAATGCATGAAATGCAGCACCGTATGGACACATTATGTTCTCATGGTCTGACTCATTTAAAGAAACATTCATACCAAGCACGGTCGCAAATCTTTAAATGGCTTCTTTATTATTTTGCTCTTGTTATTGTGCCTCTGCGGGGTCTACATAGAAGAAAATCAGTGGATCAGCAGAATGCTGCTGCTATTGCGGAGCCTTTGTGTAGATCTGTATGGCAGTATAAATATGAACAATATTTCGCTGAATCCCATCCCTCATTATTTTGGGGCCATTTCCTCAGCAGGCTGTCACACAATGCTAAGGACAAGTTGGGTTCACAACTACTTGAATGAAGCAGAGAATAAAAGAATATATGCCTCTTTGTGGAAAGAAAACCTGCCTAGGCCCCAATAGAACAGAATCATCACAAATGCACCTTATATCTACTTGTCTAAACAGACCTATTCATTTCTGTACAATATGCTTTCCAGTCCTCAGGCTGTCTCTCGGCCCATTTTTTTTTAAATCAGCCCATCATAATAGAGCACACTGGAGATGATAGATTTTGTTGACTCACTTCTTTAAAGTTATCTTATAAATATGCAGTAAGTATATTTGTGAGAATTCAGAGCTCTACAGTCCCAGCTTAAAAGCTCAGTTGGTTTTTAGCTGTATCTCCACCTAATGCCTGATAGAATCACAGAAGGACACTAAAAAAAATCCCATAAGCCTATTACACTGGAAAAGTCCATTATTTGAGTACTTCCATGGAAGGGACCTGCCACTTGTCTCAGAAACAGCAGAGGAGTGGCGGTGGCCCCAGCATCCCCCAACCATGGAGGAGGTACCCTAAGTATGGGGGCAATTTTAGAGCCTGTAGGCTTAGCAGATCAAAGGGAGGATACTTTCTTGGTGGAAGGGTTGCAAGGAAGCCCTAGACCCAGTTAAAAGGATACTGCAGAGGTTCAAGCAAATGATCCTGGAACAGCAGGCAACTGACTTCAAACTGGCAACCTCTTTCCTTAATGCTCCTTATCATTTAGCATTCTGCAGGAAATCTACACACCGGTGATTTAGAGCCCTGAGTGGGGCAGGCAAGCTACAATAATGGGATCATATCTCTGTCATGGCTGGGACTCCAAATGGCATTGTTCATTTTAATCTTGAAAATGCTGCCCCTGGAAACAGTCACTTAATCAGAGCCTGCAAACAGATTGATTAAATTTTTTTTCCCCCTAAATTGTCTTTGAGGAAATGCTTGCAAATCATTTTACAGCTTCTTCAATAGAAAAGGTTCTTTTTCTTGGTTTTACAAAAAAGTAGATTTAATCTATGAAAATGAAAAAAAAAGTAAGATTTTCTTATTGACTCTGCTTTTTTTTTATTCCTGAAACAATGAATACCGCTGTTCACTGGGAAATAAAAATGATAGTGCAGTATCTTCTCACAGGTGTAGTGTGACAATTCTGGGAATGTAGAAGGTCAGAATGCTTTTCTTGTATCTAATTTTTGCTGATTCAGTTTGAGTATTAACTAGATACACTGTCTCTAGTTGCACCATCCCTATATTGTGTGTATTCATATTCTGTCACCTGCACTTAGGGCATTAAGTGCTTACCATTTTTCACATTGTAAGGATTATGAAATCAGCATTGTTAATGCATTTATTTTCAGAAAATACTGCCTATTCATCTGAATGTATCTTTGTCACTTCCACAGCAGGCAGAATAATTGCTACCATACAATTAAACATACTCTTAGACACAGATTTCAAATAAAAAAAACCCAAGAAAAACCATACAACACACATACATGTACACCCCCCCCCGCCCCCCCAATGCCTTAGATGTTATACATTTCAAATGAGCATATGATATATTCCAGTGATGCACAGACATGGTCTCCATTGTTGTAACTAATTATCTATAGTTAGTAGACACATTTCCCATATTTTTATAAATGATGCTTAATTAGTATCTCTATCCAGTAGGCTTTCTCTGACACTGAGGAGAGCAGGCTGAGCACCATGAGTAGAGAAATTGGCAGTAAACAGCAGGCCCCCCTACCTACAAAGCTGCCCCAGGAGCTGGAGACCCATGGATAGGAAGGTAGTGGGGTAGGGCTGGGTTCAGCCACACACACCCCTTGATTTTGGGGATTTCTTCACAGACTTGGAATGAGAGGCTTGTGCTCTTGCCAGCCCCCATGCAAAAGCCAGGTGGGCACAATGCTATGGCTGAGCTTACACGTCTTTATGTGAGCACATTGCCTGTGTTACGAGCATCACCTGTTCCTCATTCAGAGGTGGCTCAGGTCCAGCCAGCTCAGGAAGCTGGCTCAAGGAACTAAATTTATCCTTACCAGCCTTTATAAAGGTGCTGCAAGCTGCCACTCCTCTGGAGGAATCAGGAACAGCAGAATGTGGTGTAAGACATAGAAAATACAATATATACACAGAGGCAGGAGGTGCACTGTTCCTTTAGGCAGGCTCACAAAGTAACATGAAGATGCTGGTTGTGAGCTTTTTTTGCCTTTTTGTGCTGAGAGGAGCTCCTGAGAACAGGGTATATTTCACATGTAGTTAATTAAAGACTGCTTTGTTTGTAATTCCATGTGGAATTGTCCATGATTGCAAGTAGTTTGAAGAAAAACAATACACAGCATTTTTCCTTTCGTGCTGTTACCAGTTTAAGTGTTATGTACTAGTGTGGTATCCAGTAACAAGAGAAAGGAGGAAGCTATATGAATGTTGCTAGAGCTGCTTGAAAATTAACCTCTTCCTGTTGAAATGTTGTGATGAAATCAAATTGCCAGGGCAGAAACTTGCCAAAAATAAAAAGCTGAAAAATGATAACATTTTGGATTTTTGTAGCATCACTGACAAGAAAAGCCTTCAAGCCAGGAAACAAATAAATGCAACAGTCCCCCATACCTTTGATTTTTGGCAGCCCACCAAAACCTGTTTCTTTTCTGTTTAGAGAACGATTTTTCATTTCTGATGTATTTTAAAATTAAAATGAAAGGTGGTTTTATTTTTTTTGTTTCAAAAAAGGTCTGTTTTGTCAAAAAGCTATTTTCTGTGGAACAGCATTTCAACTGAACAGTTTCAACAAGCTCTTGTTGCTTCTGAACTCAGGCTTCCTGTGTAGTAACACATTGTGCTGTTGGCACACTCCTCTAACTAATAGCCTATAGCATATTTAGTGTCATCTGTTCCTGTTTCCTTTGCTAGGACATGGGCATTGTGCCTTATACCTTTGTATCCTTGGATCAATGATATTTATATTGTTTTTAAAAATCAAACCCCACTTGCAGCTTAAACATTCCTTAAAAAAATTTCATTTTTTACTAAACTATTCTGGGTTTAATGTAATAATGCAATAAAAGCAGTGTGGGTATTGCTAAGCTGGTTGGCATCTGTTGCAAGGTGGTGAGCATTTCATTTTCACGGAAGGTCACAGGATGGAGGTGCTAAATACTTGGCTCCTTGGACCCGTGCTACATATGACTCTGAACATTTGCTTGCATAGTCCCGGTTAAAAAAAAAGAAAAAACTATTCCTTGATGTAGAAACAGAGATACCTAAGTACAAGACAAATTTGCTAGCACAGAAGAGCGAGGGTAGGATTTGTCACATTTTCTGTTGGGAAAGATCACCAGGAACATACTACTCCTAAACAGAAGAAGGTATGGCTGACGTAATTCTTTATTATAGGGCTATTTCAGAATTACTCTGCTTCCCCTGTGTTCTTTTGGGCTGGTGAGATTTGTACTCCCCTGTCCCTGGGACCATGTTTGAAGGCAAATCTGAAAGAATAAACCCAAAGGTCACAAGGCGTGGGACTCATCTAATCAAATACAGACGTTTACACTACACATACGTGGTGTTTACCCATCACCATCAGCTCTCTTTGCAGTCAGAAATGAAAAGTAAGCACTTCTGTGGTGTGAGTCAAGCAGCTATTTCATGTGGTCACAGGAATCTTGTCCTGGAGGGACGGCAGAGAAGGGACAACCATGTCAGAGACGGACATCTGTGCTGCAGCTATCATCTCAGGCTCTGTGAGATGAATCCCAACTGGAGGATCTTTGCCTGAACCTTGCTCAGAAGATAAGAAACCTGCCTGCGTTGTGCTAGAGTTGCATATGCATCTCTCCCTGCCAGTCGTTTCCTGGGACTATCTTCTGGCTAATCCAGGTTACTGATAAGAGTGTGATCGCTGAGAACACTTAAAAATGATTTATAGGACAACAGTCAGGTTTTAAGCCCATATGTTGTAGAACCCTGCTTATGAGAGTTCTGTAATCTTACTTTCAGTGAAGAGTTTACTATGTTAATAGTTAAAGTTGATCAATAGTAAGGGAGACTCAGTATTATTGGTCTTCAAATTGGCAGCAACAAGGCAATGATCAGGTTACAGGACATAATTTTAGCAAAAGAAAATCCTTCTCCCAAAGAGCTTACAATAATAGTTCAACCTGAATCATGTTCCTGGGACTCTCTTTGGTTGTTTTTGCCATATATAAAAATGAAGTTAAAATTGGCCGAAATTAATTTGCATCGCAACTCCAGCAATGCTATTTCAGTCTGGATTTTGTATTCATGTCTTCACTGAAATTCTGAGAGGTATCAGAGTGTTACGTCTAAGATGAACTCAGTGCAAAAATGTTTGCCAAGGGTCATTTATCTTCAGTGTCCCTGTGCAGGTGTAAAAGACTGGGGTAAAACCTGAGAAGACTGTTCAGTCCAGGTGAGGTACAAGACTTGATTAGAAACAATTGGTTTAATGTTCAGCAGATGCTGAGGACAAAGCAGGAATGACACTTTATCATACCCTTGGACCTTTCCACTGGGAACGTTATAATCTGTTGCTGCTGTGTCTTGGAATACAGTCCTCTCATACCTCATCTTTCAGTCCGTGATTTGAAAATTTGTGTTGAAGCTCTTAACACTTGCTGGGAGACGTCAAGCTCAGACCACGGTGCTTTGTCTGCAGACTCCTGCCTGGCTGCCTACTTATGTACTCTGCTTGTACAACTTTTAAAAATGTCCAGCAATGCCATTTGTGTGTGTTTTCGAACAAGGTTATTATCACTGGTTCTGCTTTTCCCATTGAAGTTTGGGAATGAACACAATTTCCAAGACTAGAAAGCACCACCTTGGACATTGAGCACACCTCTTTTTTCCACACGTAATATGGAAAACCAGCACATCTCATTTTAAAGATAAGCTGTTCTGATAGTTCATTACCTCTCAGTGCTGGCGAGTCAGATCTTACTTCAAAGTGGAATTTGTCTGACCTTGCTTCTAGTGAACAGTTTCTTTGTTGGCAAGGCTAAGGAGTTGCCCTCTACCAGGCCTACCTCCTCGCTGTTTTTCTTTCATGAGGTATGTCTTAAGCCCATAAGGCTAATCACACAAACTTTGCTCTCAAGCCCTTGATTCTTTTTCCTGTCTCCCTGTGAACATGCTCCACATCACTGAGGACAACTCAGACCAGGCCTGGTATTCCCAACTCAACTGAACCAGGCCTGATGTTCCCAACTGGCCAGCCCCCTGTACAGCAGCAAAATCTATTCTCTACTGTTTGACATCACCCCCTTTTTTGATGTCAAGGACTAAAGCAACCCTTCACGCTGCTCAGTCTGACAACTCCCATGTACCACCCCTGGATTCTGCATTCCTGTCCAGTAGGTGGGATCTCCATCCCACAATTTTTGTCATATTTCAAGATTTTTTTTTTCAATGCATTGGAGCCACTTTGCCATGCAATTGAAATCCTTCTGTAAGGGCAAGCGTCTTCCTCATTATTTGCTACTCCACCAGTCTCTGTAATCTGCAGACTTTGTTGACAATGATTGTAAATCTTGGTATGGACTTGTATTTAAAACTTCACCTTAGAAGACCAAATAAGGATCACAATTAATGTATGATATATAGACTCACTAGGGGCATCTTTTTAAAGACAGCCATAAAACTTTAAAAAGCCCTTGTACCTCTTTTAAAGTTGATAGCGAAAGTATAAATGGCAAATAATTTTCTTCATATTTGTATCAATATGCTTTTGGAAGAGTTTAATCTGTTATATGAAATGCTTATGACTGGAATCAAATTATTATGATTTATTGAACTGAGTCAAGTTGTCCATAACAAAGTATGGTCTCTAAGCAATTGTATGGACAGCCACAAGGGACTAGTAATGAAATGTTGAAACCGGAAAATTTCAGAATAAGGAATTGTTCTTCATGTCTAACTTTCCAAAGAGCTTTCTCTTCAATTATGTTTGTTCTGTTACAGATTTCTTTACTTCGTTTTCAGTTATTCTTCTGTGCTAGTCTCTCCTGTTAGCAGATGAAATTTTTCTTTTTTTTTCCTCATCACATTAGTGGTCACAGGCATGTCATAACATGATTAAGCATTTCTTGGAATAAAGCGGAGTAGAAAGTATGACCAGAAAAGATTTGGCAGTTCAGTCTAGTCTAACACCATGCAAGGCACGAAATGTCTGAATGACTCAATGAAAAACTAAATAAGGTTAAATCTTCTGACATTGTGGGGACATTTAATTTAAAAATCATTAAAAATCACACAGCCAAAGACACTGTAATATTGAGTTGGGGCTCAACATTTCAGATCACTTCAGAGAAAATTCTAGAGCCTAAAGCTAATTGAAATATTTCCTAAGTTTTGGTTTGTTTTTTTTTTTTTTTTTTAATTTACCTGGAAGGAGATTTTATTCTTTAGTTAAGTCTGGATATCTTGTGCTGTGTTGACGCCACAGACTTTGCAACATATCTTCTTTGAACTCAGGAAATATAACTGGCTACATGCAAAGATGAAACAGGTGTGGGACTAAGGAAAAAAGTTAAAATTAAAAAGAAAAGTGTATTTACATTTGAAAAATTATGTCCTTTTAGGTCAGAAAGAAGTCTCAGCTCTGATAGCTGGGCATGTCTCATCTGCTGCTCCCAACCTGGTATTTACTGTGCAGTGACAAAGCTGCATCCTCATCAGAGCAGATGAACATGGCGGGCAGAAGATGTCTCGTTGGCTATGCTGTGAAGCAGCTTCTGGGGGTAGCCATGCTCAGGGATGAAAAAAACAATGTAAGAGCTTGAGCAAGTACAGGGGAGAGCTTGGCTTACACACTTGTCTTCCATAAAGAGCTGCCTTTGTTCCTGAATAGCTCTGTCCAGACTTTGACATCTCCCTGCGGAGAAAGCTAACATATTTCTGACTGCAGGGATCTCTCTGGGACAGGGAAGATCCAGGCATAACCTGCAGATTTTTGGTCTGAGAATTTTTAATTCCGTTGTGCCCTTTAGAGCACAATATTCATTATGAACTGTATGCATGGTAACACTGTGAATCTAGAGCTAGAATTTTTAAATGGAGTGAATATACTTGATGGAAACTATCAATTTTGTTGAAATAGGTACTGTGTATTATCAAGGCATACTTTGCTTTCATTTTATATGTTTGTATTCTGGAAGTATAAACAGTAAACTGAAGTATTCTGATAATGACTTCCATTATTTCCTATACGCTTTTTTAGTGCGCCATTGTGAAAAAGCTGAGATTTTCCACTTTTCTGTCTGAAAACTTTGAAAGGTCAGAATTTGCAAGGTGCCAAATGTGTGTATTTTGAATTTGAATTTCAATATAGAAAAATTGGAAAATATTCTTTTCCCCAAAAGAAACAGGGAAGAGGAAGAGATACAGAGACATATATGCTGACTCTGAATGGGAACAGCAGAAGAAAAGTGAGCTATCAGTAGAAATATATTTTACTGTTGCCTGTAATCTGTGTTTTCCATTCACACCAATTTCTGAGAAGACTGGGACCTATTTTCCATTTGTTGTGTGTGAGTAACTCCCATTGTTGAAAATGGAAGTTATTTGTTGTATCAAAGAGGAAAATATGGTTAGAATGTGATTGTAACTGGTTTTTTTTTTTTTCCTAATTTTCTGTACTGTGTGTTATTATGTTGTGGAGTGCCATCTTTTTATATTTTCTGCAGTGTTTCTCATATTCTGAATAAGGCCAGCTTGCAGTAATTTCAAGAAGAAAGGCATCCTTTGCTTTGGTGTGCTATCATTTCAGGGCTCTCTGCAGGCAAACTTGCAGATCTGGGTAGTTTTTCCCCCTCCATTTTGGTGTGTTTGTTAAAGCCATGCTGATGGTCCCAATGATCTCTGCTCAGCTGCTGAGTTTTAGTACAAAATGGAAGCTCACAGCAGTCCTTCTGGCTCATATCATCAATTTTAGATTCATAGGTTTTTAACACTAAAGAGCTTAGCACATCACCAGGAGAAACTAGAAAGAATTTCTCAGCTGGGGGGGCAAGCTGTCTCAGTATTGGAAGCCATGAAAGGGAAGAATCACATTTCTATTACCAGGGTGATGCTGCTAATGATTCAAATATTCCTTGCTTATGCACTGAGCAAGCTAATTTTGTCCAACCAACTGTGCAGATTCAGAATGATCAGATCTTGTGACCTTTATTGACAAGGGGAATTTTGCCCTTAAATTAATGTGACTGATGGGCCTTGTTGAATAGCTTCAACTTGGAGGAGCTGATCTGTGCCAAGCACTCAATGCTGTGCAGCACAGAAGCTGTCCTATTGCTTCTGCCTTTCCTCACATAGTCATGTTTGTGCTCTGGTTGCACAGAGAGTGGAGTTGCTTCTAACAAGTGAAGTTTCAGTAGTGTCCTTGTGATCTAAAATGGTTTCATTTTTTTTGTAGTGTGTTTTACATTTTGCAGATTTAGATCTGGTTGGAAACCATGTGTCTCCTTTCTGAAGGATCCCAGGATGGGATTTGTCTGTCTGGCTTTACCTCACCTTGTAACATTGAGGTCTTCACTTGAGCTTTCCCTCAACTACCTTTGATAGTCATTTGTGAGAAATGCACACTTTTATGCCTTAGTTCTAAAACCTAACCTAAAAGAGATCAAATGAACTCATCCTTCCCAGAAGAGGGATATTCCCATTGCAGTTCCAGAGGTAGCTGTATTTACATGTGAAAATATCCAGTATCTGAGGAAACCTCTCTCAAAAGGACAAACAAAATCATTTGGCATGAAACAATGTGATGACAAAAGACCTCAGAAAACCTTTTTTTTTTTTTTTATGTAGACGTATGGCTGTGGTTCAAAGCTCTGTTGGCTGACTCCCTGGCTGATTCCTTCTGGAGTATAACTGTGCACTGCAAATAAATCTGTCACCTGAACAGATGCCAGTGACCTTTTTTATCTTGCAAACAAGTGGCTTGCTTCCTAAACATCATTGTATAAGAAAAAGATAAAGTGTTCGAGCAACCAGCTATAAGAATCACTGTCTTTTGTCTCTGGTCAGTTTTCCACTCATTGTTGAATGATTAAGTGCACCCAGTCTCAGTGTCAAAACTTTCCTTTGCTAAATTCAGGCTACTGATAAGTGACTCTGAAGTACATCATTGGAAAATTGAGATCCTTAACATTCCTATCCAACCAAGAGAAAGGAGAAGCTGTTGGATGTAAGAGTATGAGTCTGTGCTGCCTAAGGACGAGTGATGAGTCAGATTCTGTACTGCTGCGGTGCTATAAGAATTGCTGCTGAATGCCAAGTCTTGCCAACTGTGAAATTACTATTTCTGCTTGATAATGTTTTGTTTCAAAGCAGGATTTAGAGAAAAGGCAATAACTGAACTTTTAAAACAAATCAGGCTGCGTGTCAGAACTTTTTCCTTTGGCCTTCAGCCAACAGTCACATTTTGGAAAGCTTTGGACTTGATATCATCTCAACTGTCATGCAATTTTCATTTTTTCCCCAATTCATTGGATGATTTCGTTGAAATGATTGAATTTTAAAGGAATACAGCCACTGTTGTTTTGCCAAATTGGGATATACTCCTTTAAAAACATGCTTGCACAGTGAAGTCTTTTATATGGTAAAAGTAACTGTTGTTTCCAACACACTTTTAAAAGGGAATTTAGGGTTTGATTACAGAGTTATATTAGCAGCCTTGGAAACTGAAATTCTCCATTTTTTATTAACTTGGTAGAGGAAGGAAAACTTTTCTACCTTAACAATGCCTGCATAGCTGCCTCTAGGATAGTTCAGATATCATCTGGATTTTGAGGTCTCTTTGCTGAAAGTACAAAAGAGACGTTGGCTATCATGGAATTTATATTTCTGTCAGGTAGACCTGTCTAAGATGCTGACTGAGCAAGGTACTTGGGCCTGGGTGTAGTACCCAGTTTCTGAGCAGTATTGCTGATTTAACAAGCCTGCTCAAATGCGTAAGTACTTTGGCTGAGGTGGAGTCTAAGGGCATCAATTAATTTTTGTAGTATTCTATGCAAATAGCTTTCTGATATGTACATTTGTCCAGTGGTTTCTGAAGGTCAGCAATCCAGTAAGGAATTGGAGGTTTAAGAATCTGCTTCCTATTTTTAATTTTCAGAATCAGTGAGTTTCTCTGCTATTCTTTTCCAGAGGGAATAATGATGCTAACTCCACCTGTAGTTTTTGAAACAGGCAATCAGGATGTACATCTAAGGTGAAGTAAACCCAAATTTCTATCAGTACTTCATTTTGAAGTACTGATAATGTCAGTGTTTTCTTAACAACCAGCAGGCTGTGATGCAGTTACCAAAATCCAAACTAAATAAATAATGTTGGTTGGAATCATCTGTCCTCTACTTATGAGAACAGATAACATTAATGCTGCTGTTTAAATATCTGTGTTTTCACTGTGTTTGCTTTGTTTAGACTTACTCAGTGACTCATGAAGTCTGAGCTATCTGTGGATTAGCTAGGCATCAGATCTGCCTCATGAGAAGTTTAGGCATTCCTCCTGCCATGTTTCCCACCTCCTTTTCTGCCATGAAATACTTTTATACAGATTATCATCCTTCCCCTGAGTAAGGGGTATAATGTAGTTTGACGTCTGTTGTCAAGAAGTCAAGCTGCCCAGCTCTAACAAATAGGACTGATATCACCAGATTCACTGAGAAAAAGATGGCCGAAACCCCAAGCCAAATCTGACTGACAGATGGGTTACTTGAGGATTATGAAGTGACAACTTAATGAGGCTTTTGGAAGTCCATCAAGTCTTGAAGAGAAAGGACATGGGTGAGGCATTTCTGAAGTAGATTTTATCTTAAATGTTGTTCTCATTCTCCTGCTGGAGCAAAAATGTATCATGCACCTTCTTGGCTGATAGGTTCAGAAAGAGATATGGGCAGGAAACTGCTTCAGAAATGGTTTTCCTCCAGGGGTGTGGCCTCATGATGTCTCAAGTACAACCTTTAGACCAGAGGTTGCCGGCATCCAGAGCGCCAAGCGGGGCGACATGGAGGGCGGTGGCTTCAGCACCACGGCCAGCGCCCCGAGCGGAGGGCAGGATCAGCACCACGGCCAGCGCCAGCGGCGCCGGGCGCCGGACCCATGCGGCGTGACGTGACGTGGCGTGGCAGGCCACGACGTGACGACAACTCTTAATCGTTTGTCTGCCGAAAAGATGACTGCTCAGACCGGCAAACTGCTAGTGCTGCCTTGACTGTAAGGAAGAGTCTTTTTGCGCCTGGGAGGAGGTGGCTGGGATGAGCCTTGGGGAAAGCATAGAACTGGCAGAGCATGCTGGAGAACAGGCGCTGCCTTATGGAGCCTGTACTGTGGGAAAGAGATAGGCCTGGGATATGGCCAGACCAGAAGAGATGGAGCTGAAAGGGGACCAGCCTGGGACAGTGCAGCAGTAAGGCTTGGAGTACCTGACATCAGAATCAGTACTACCTGATAAAAGGTCTTCTTCACCCATCTCTGGTGCAGATCCCACTCCATGAGGATAATTCATAGTAGAAGTACCCCATTATTTAAATTTCCAGAGATCTGTGCAGTACAGCTAATAGCTTTGACCCTGCTGATGGTCACTGAGTGGCTGCCTGAAGATTTCTGCAGAGAGGGGTTTGCATTTCATTTTTTTTTTAAAGTATGGGTAATTGCACACATAGACTCCGTGGAAAGAACATTAACTTAGAAAAGATTAACAGTGAGTAGTTACTGTAGGCCACGATAAGTCTTTCTTCACAAGTTTAATTTCTCCTACTGTTCCTGCACATTATCTTTCCTCAGGATCTCTGCTTATACAATATATAGCATGAAGCTGTCCTGGCAATGAGTCAGGTATGTTAAGGAAGTGGTTGTCTGTAGGACTTGTCAAAGTCAAAAAAAGTATAGTAATTGAGGCAAGGGACTGCAAGAAGAGACAGGCAATCCTGATGTGAAATGTGGTGTGCTGTCATGGAGAACTGTATTTTCAGTATCTGCCAAAGAGTTCCTCTACAGTGATGGGAAAATTGCTTAAACCAGGATTTACACATTTGGCCACTACTTGGATAGTCTGCAATTTCTCATGCCACATTTGAAGTGATTATGATTCCTGATTTCCAGAAGTTTTGGCACAAGCAGCACCACCTGGGCTTGCTGGAACATGTCCATAAAAAGAGGATTCTAGGAACATGTCAAGTGCTACATAACTGTAGGGATTATGAAAAATCAACTCCCATGAAACTCAAATAGACTTCCAGTTTACAACTTCCAATTTCCATTTTAAAACTTCCCGTGCTTGAATCTCTACCATTTCATCTTCTTGAAGTGTTGGGAAATATAAATGTCTTCATATTTGCAAAGATCTTGCTGTCAGTAGAAGAGCATGCAATATACATTCATAGACATAGCTGTCAATCCTCACTGCAAGCTTAAGTGCCACGGAATGTAGAGGCAAGAATGAAAACCCAGGCTAGAATAACTAAGAAAGCAGATAATGGCATAAATGGTATTTCACCTTTTGGCCACCTGTTGCAATACAGCCAAAACCAGCAGTGACTGAAAGTCATTACCGTTTGACAGCTGCTCCACGAGCTTTGTAAAATGGCTGTGTAATTGTTCTCAGCCTTCTTTCTTGTGGACAGGTGTCCATACCATGATTAACACTAATTGGTGATGTTATTGGCAGTCACAGAAGGAAAAGTAATGAAAGAATGAGTGTGGAGGGGGAATGATTTTCTCAGCCCCCAAAGCGATATGCCTGTCTATGTACCTGCCTGTTCTGGGAAAAGAATGTCAGTTCTGTGCCCCTCCAAACATATTGTTTATGAGAAGTCGAGTTCTTTTAAGAGAGAGAAACACTGATTAGTTTAAAATTGAATTGAGGCTGACAATGGAAGAAAGACCTGGTTTAGGAAATTTTAAACTTGTGCCTTGATCAATGTTTGATTTAAACTTGGTTAGAAAGTAAATTTTGATTTCAGAAAGGGGGCAAATGTGGAGAAAGAGCTTTAAAAATACAGCATCCCAAGGAGAACTGAGGGGGCCCTTTTCACAAAAGAATAACACCTAGTTCAGATATCATCTAGTCTGTCTCTTGAACACTGTCATCACAGTCTTCATGACATGATCAAGTGTGTGTCTGTTGTGCGACCAAAACACTTCTGTCCACTGTCTGGATGTGACTTTATATCTACTTATCTGTTGGAGTTATACAGAACTGTTGGTAGATATAAGACCAGAGTTTGCTTCATGCCTGCCAGGTGAACACTTAGTCACCTATAACATGATTGGGGAAGACCATATGTACCAGATGCAATACATTCTCTACTCATTTCAATCAGCAAATCTCTAATTCTCTCACTATGTGACATAATATCTGAATTTTGGTGAACATGGATGATGTGTGTATGGTCTCATCAGCAGGAAAGGGTCATGGTGACCAGTGCATAATGACCTATTCAGGAAGTTACATCACTCAGTCTGAACAAAAATCTAGATTCTGATGTCATCTTCTATCCTAGTTCTTATTCCTTCCCCAGACACCTTAAAATTCTTATCTGTTTTCTTAAGTTTGAGTTGCTAAGTCAAGACTGCTTCATACCTACCAGTTCTGCAAACCTACAAGCAAACACCTTTGCCATAAACATTTATACCGTGGTCTTTTCCTGAGGTAGAGGCTGATAGGTGGAAATTGATAGCTGTTAGGTACAGAGCCAAACATACCGTAAGCTTGTCCAGGTTTGTACATGATTCTGCAGTATAAATGAAAAAAAAAAGCTTACTAGTGATCAGACAGGGGCAGCTGGCACTGAGGGAGGCTACAGTAATGTATAGTTCTTAGCTCTCAGAGCAGTCCAAAGTGAAGTATATGTCTTAGAAGGACATGGAAAAAGTAAAAAGAAAAAAGATGAGGATTGTGTGTGAGGAGAAAGAGAAGATCATTCCTTGGAAGTGAAGGCAGGTGGCTGAAGGAGAGCTGAGTAGGTGTGGGAGGGTATGATACTGTTGTGCTACAGTACAACAAAAAGAGAGGGGGCATGCATCGGTTCTTGTATATCATTGCGTTCTCCTCAATGACTTATCAGCATGGAGCCAACTACATCTTGTATAATGGATGTACTTTCTGTAGGATCAATACAGACTCATCACACAGCTGGCAGTATTGAACATCTTTTCTGTCTCAGCCTAGAGCATTTATTCTCTCTCTTGTTGCTTATCCCACCTTATGTGTTCTGATGACATGGCATTAATAGGTTTTGTTGGGTAATGTTAAAAAAAGCTAGTATCCACACACACATAGGAGTACAGAGGAACAATGACACTGGGGAATCTGAATAATAACCTTCTCTAACCCCTCCCAGGGCTGTCATGGGAGGGAGACCAGCCACATGGTCTGAGGGTGACACTTGTCACAATGACGCAGTGAAAAGGGTCTCTGGAGCACATTTTGGACAGCAGGGATAGCCTATAGGGATAAGAAACTTATTATGGGAAGCCAAGAAGAGTATTTTAGGACTGCACAAGATTTTTATGGGATGTTTCAGGGAGGAACCAAAGGTGGGGAAAGGGATAGATCTAGGTGATTTGGGGAGGAAAAAATTTGGGAAAACAGAGGTGTCAGGGGCCAGTTCCATGTAAAGGGGTTGCTGGTCAGTATGCTGGCTGGCCATGCCTGGCTCCTGGTCAGGGCAGTCTGTCCTGTCTGCCTGGGTGTTTGTGTGGCCACCTACTGCGGGGCTGATGCTATGTCTGCATGTGAATATGTGTATGTGCCTGTCTCTGAAATGAGGGGTCTGCACCAGCAGCCAGAGTGGGGTTTCCAGACCACATGTCGGCAGCTGGAGAGACCTGTGATCCAACACCCAGGTACTGGACAGACTGTGTAAGACCAGCTATTGGAAGGATCCATATTGTGTACATAAGGATATATTTCCCATTAATGGACCTTCATCCTGATCAGCCAGAAAGGACATTGGTGCTGTTTGAGTCTGCGTGAGTGCTGAGTATTTCTGTCTAACCCCCCTATCAGGTTTTATTAAAGTAATACTTAGTATACATAATCATCATGAATGCAGAAAGAATCCTGGCAAAGTCTATATTTGGGTATTCCCAAACTTTGGGAGACTTTGGATATTTTCCCAAACACGATCTTGTCTCTTGAGAATGAGGAAAATAACCTGTGGGAGGTAAAGGTCCTAAAACAAAGGAAAGAAGAAGAAATAGGAAACATTATATTTGGTCTGGCCTTCCCTGTGGTACATCTGTTCTTATTTTCTAGAGAAACCTAGTCTTTTTATATTTCTATTTCTCTTTAATAAATAAAACAACCACAGAAAAGAAAAATGTAAGTGATGTACTGAGGTTAGCTTTTCTGGAGAATGATTCCCTTGCTTCCCTTGCTAAAGCGCCTATAGGTATTACTCTGTTAGGATAATTGTAGCATTTTATCATGTTGGCAGATCCTTTGTAATAATTTTTGTTTCCATTAAGCAACAATAGATGCAAGGAAATCTTGGCTCAGGACACCTGTTGGCAGCTTCACAGCTGCTGCTGAATTGGAATTGCACCAGTAGTTGTCACTTCAGACAGTATGTCACCTAAGAGAGAGCTGGCATTTTAAGGGCTGCTGCCTGCTTGTAAAAGCCGTGGCCAGTCTGAAAGGCCTGGCTCTTAGAGCACTGCCTCATCCTCCTAGTACAGCTCTCCTTTTACCTGTTGCAGTTACAGGCAGCAGGTGTTTTATAGGACTGTGAGAACACAGAAACCAGCGACATAGGATCATGGATCTCCAGTGCCATTTCTGTGATAAAAAGTAAAGGGTTAGGGTGAACGCTTTTCAAACCTAAGGAAGTTATCTTCTGTGTTTATTAATAGTCATTTATAATGCCAGATATTTTAAGTATTTTAAGATCAATGACAATATACCCAGTAGTTAATGTATTTACCTGATGACTATGGCAGTAACAATATTTTAAGAAAAAGGAAGAAATCTTCAAGTAAATCCCCACCATATGGTGTTCATATGTTGTTGCCACTGATGCTTCTTTGCATATTGTCTTCTGTCCCAGAGGGGTAAAACTTCAAATTGAGCTACTGCAGGGTCACACTCCTCACATCATTTGTATATGTACGCTGTGAATGAGATTATGTTTTAGTGACAGCACAGATTGGTTACAATGTCATGACTTAATTACACAGGAAACAGTGGAGAAGCTTTGAACCTAGGAGCAAAGCAGTAATCAAAGGAAATAAAACTCCTCCCAAATGCTATATATCTTCATACTCAAAACTGTGTTACTATAATTACAGGGCAATGAATTTTTTTTTTTATATGAAGTTGTAACAATAAACATTCTGTGCAAGCTAAAGTACAGTCTTTCTTGTAGCTGTCCTCACATGGTATGACTGGAAGCCAAGACGCTACATTCCTTTGCAGGGGGCTCAGCTGTACAAATGTCCTTTAACTAGACATATGTTTTTTGTCTCAGAAGGTTATGGCTTCTGATAAGACAGAACTCCTTTGCCAAAACTTGAAGGGTAAAACTAAGAATCTGTGAATGTAGGAGGAGAAATAATAATATCAAAAACAATTTCTTAAAAATAAAAATAAAGGTAGCCAGTGGAAAAGTCAGGCTAAAGTTGAGGAAGAACTGTATACAGCTCCCTCTTACCACCCTGCCCACCCTCAGGCTGGCACTCTATGCACTGGAAGTTACCCAGATGCCCTCAAATCTGACACTGTTTAACTTACATTTTTTTGTATCAAGCATTGTTGGCATGGCACAAGGGCAATACACTTTAAGGTTACATACATTTTAAATCTCACAATTTCAGCACTCTACATTTAAACTCTGTTCAGCTTGATGCATTGATTCCCAAAAGCTTTTGCTTTTGAATAATTCAAGAAAGTCAGCTGTCAGTAGGTATATAATTTGGAGAATTGCCTTTGTACTTTTTAAAATCCTGGAGCATGTGCCAGCAACTGACTGAAGCTCAATTTTAACAGCTATGTACTAGAGCTCAACTTGTACTGAGTTGTATTTATATGAATAGACTCTATGGGTTTAGACTTCTCCCATCAGTTTTCTACATAGACTGCAATATCACATTAGAGAACAGTTTCATGTTGTGTTATTGAACTGAGTTGATAGGTCTGATAACTTCTATCAAGCCTTTCAATATGCCATGATACTTGAATGTCAGTGATGCATTTCTATAAAGCTGTCAGTGTTGCCAGTCTAATGTCATATTATCACAAGACGCTAGAGCCACTTGAATTCAATCACGGAGTAAAAGAGTAAGAAACTCTCTAAAGGAGGGAGAAAGTGAAAAACTTTCTTGGGGAACCTAGACATCCTAGATTGCACACAGCTGAAAAATGAAGTTTGGATGTAGAAACTAAAAACATATAAACATAATATAAACTATTATATATAAAATAAGCTGTATAAACTAATATGGCTCATAGGCACATGACAAGATTAAGCTGAAGCCTAATGCATATAAGAAGAAATAATATAGAGTAAGTCTAATGAACTCAAAACATTTAGCACACTAAGTAACTCCTGAACAACACTGTGAGGCTTATGGTCTCCTTGCTACTAAGGATACATGGTGGTGCATTGTCTTTTTTTATAGTATGACAGTGCTACTTGGGAATCAGACCCTTGTTATGTTCAGCACTCTACAAGGACGTGATATGGTGAACTGCAGAGCCAGCATAATTATATTTGCATGGAATCATGTGCATTTAGTACAAACTTTGGCTAAGATTTTTGCCACGTGTGAGATGGAGTAAATGATCTGGATCCTGGGGTTTACTTAAGAGTAAACAAGATCAGAGCTTTTACCCCACCTGATTTTCTCACACGCTCACTCGCTTCTCCTCACAGCACTATGTTCACCTGGCAGGTACGTAGGTCACTCTTGATCCAGGAAGGTTGATCAGAAAATTGTGTTGATTTGTGTTGGGATGCTGCTCACGGTTACTGGTCTCAGGTGTCTCTGCCAATGGTCCCTGGGCAACCCCAGCATTCATTTCCCTGTGCTTCTCTGATCTCCAGGATCATTCTCTGAGTCTTTCTGCCACTCAGGATCATCTTCACCTTCTTTCTGGACGTCCTTCTTCTCTCTGAAACCATGTCTTCTTTTCATTAACCCTGCTTTTTTTAGCACCTTTTTTTTCTGGAAAACCAAGCCCCTGTTTTCGCCCAATCTAAAGTCTATATGTAGAAGCACAGTGTGTGATTACCCTTTTAGCTGGTAGATCTGCCTCATGTCTCTTTTATTAATGGGAGGATTTAGGACTTGCCACTTCCATTTAGTCCAGGTGTTATCAAGGTTTACGATCAGTCCCTACTGGTTGCAGCAAGCACTTAGTAGGCTTCTGCTTGACAATTCAAAAGTTCAGTTTCAGACATTCATCTCCCCCTGCAACACATGCACCCAGTCTGCCTCCTGTTAGTGCTCAAAATTTCAGCTAATTCTTTGCCTGTGACATTTTTGCATTTCTGTAATAGAATTAAGAATGCTTCAGTCCTTGCCCAGGCCAACAAATGATCTTGAATTTTTTAATCAAAAGCATGTTTAGGATGTGAAATCAGAGGAGAAGACATGGAAGTGCTACCCACCCCCCAACCACCATGTTTACATTCATATTGCTTAAGATTTTTTCCTTTTATGGTTTTAAAAGATTTTAAATACTTGAAGACAAGCTCTAGAAGGTGAAGACAAGTGGATTTTCATCAGGATAAGAGGTGTTGAAAGAAAGCTCATCAAGAAAAGCCATTGCTGTGGAATGACTATGATCGCCCTCTAAGACCTGATGTTTGAGCACACTGGGTGAACTGATCACCTAAAGATTAGGACTGCTCTAGTGTCCACTGGCTGTCACATGAATGATTTCCACTGGTAACTGTAGGACAAAAAGGGGTAGAAAGAACTGGAGTTAGGGTCTTGATGATTTCACTCCCCTCTACTAAGAATATATATTTTAAAGCTTAGGTAATTAAAGTGTGACACCATTCAGTTTGGCCCTGTCAGGGCACGGTTCCTTTTATTTCTCCTGGCGGCTGTTATTAAAGTGCATTTATTATGGCTGTGGTTAATTAATTAAGAAATCAATCAAAATAGCAATAAAATTAGTTCTGCTACATTGCTTGATGTAAACCATCAGTTTTCCCAGGCATCAGTAGGATCCAGGGGTACCCAGACCACTTTTAAGGTTAAGGTCTTACAAAGAGCCTCCAGAAGGTCCTGCAGCTGGCAGAAGAGCCTGGTTTCTCAGGGTGGTTACGATCCTAGAGCAGTGCTTCTCAAAACTTGTGACGGGGTCCTTTCATTTAAAAGTGTGCATCTTCAAGGGATGTGGCAGCCATCTTAGGTGGCCAAGCTGGCTAGTGCACCAGTTTGCATCCTTGCTGAGGATAAAAGGATTCACCTAGACAAACTGCATGATGGCAGGAGCAAGAATTTGTGCCCAAGTCCAGTACATGGCCCAAGTTCAAGTGTCATTGTCCCTGTGCAACTTCAGCATCTGTTACAGAAGGACCCATGTTCTTTGCTTCTGAACCCATTTTTGTCCCCTACCAGTGGGACACTTTGCCAGGGGTAGTGCTGGTTTGTGGTATCTGTCATACTTTGGGGTTAACCCTGTGGTGGGATAGCAGACCTAGTGCAGTCCCTTCATGTCGGGATGCCAGCTATCTCTGTGACTAACTTCTTGTAGTTTCCTGCCCAAACTCACTAGTACCTTACAATAATATTACTCACCAATTACTTAACCATTGCCACTTAACCAGTGGCAAGTAGCAAGTTTTGCCAATATACATTTCACAGAGAGTTTAATTTTATTGTTCTGAAAATTGTGTAATAGGCTTAATTTTCTGGTTAGATAGTTCAAGTAAATGTAGCACTTGATTTTAGAATGAAGCTTTCTGGTAATGCTCTGTTATGTGATACAGTTGACTACGATACCAGTTTGCAAGAAATGAAAACCGTTCCTTCATAAAGACACAGTGGTTTGAGTCACTATGTGTTGCAGATACTCAAATGAAAAACTAAGCCCTTTCCTTTTTTGGGCTAAAGTAACAGCTGTACAAACTTGAAGGTCACATGTTCAAAAGAAACAGTGAAAAGTTACTTACCTGTTTAGAGATAGGCTTCTAAGTATTTAGTGGTAAAATTGACAAATGCTGTATTATTACCTAGTTCAGCTGTGGGCTTTGACAGCATCTACAACATAGGGCGCTTGACCCTTATCTTCTGTGTGGCTCCAGTCTGGTAGGTGTTATCTGAATGCATGACCTAGGATCAGGCTTTCCAAAAAACTCAGTAGGAGGGCACAGGAAGGTTGTGCCATTTCTTTCCCTTGAAGTTAGATGATATGGAGGGGAAGTGAAGAGGAAGAGAGAAGCAGGATGCATGTTATAGTGGTTTTATTACCTGCTTAACAGGCAGGAAAAGGATTTCAATGCCTGCCGGAAATACGTAGAAAGTATAATATATTTAATCTTCATATACATTTATATAAAAACATAAATATAGATTTATTTGCATCTGGGCTGGATTTTTTCCTCTGGAAATGGGGTGTATGCTTTTTAATCCTTTAAAATGTGTGGATTAATATGGCTGTAATCATTACAGATATGATTAGCAGCAATTTCTCTCTTCGATTATACATTCAAAGATGTAGAAAACAATTAATTTAGCAAGACAACATTTCTCTGCTCTGCAATCCACCATATGAAGGAAGAAACCAAGGAGGCATGAGGTGAGGCAGCTCCACTAGTGCCAGCGGTCTGCTTATTTTTCTTTTTATCTGAATCCAGACAAATCTCTTGGCTTGCTGAACTTCGCAAATACAGGGAGAGGAAGAATAAAGAGTGTAAGAGGTAGATGGCTGTGGTGGTGTCAGTTTTGGAGGGTTGGCCTGAATTTTACTCCCTCAGTCATATATCTCTTCCTATTCTTGTCAGCAAGAGACTTCTGTGCCCATGACTTTTATCCCCTTCCAGGGTCAATTCTCATAAGTTCCTTAAGTTATTTTCCACTTCTTTGGTCAAGTGTCCAGATTTGCTCCAGAAACTGGATGATGGCTAAGTCTTTCTTTGGGGCAATTACATTTGAGAAGAAAAATGCAAAATTTACTTGACTCTCTGTTAACAGATTTTCTGCTGTGTGCAGTAGTCTCAATGAGGTAGAGCTCATAGTTGTAGTTGAGATGGGAAAGTTAATGCTAAAGCTGTAAGGCAGTTGTATTTTTTTTTTAAACTGTAAAGTTTGCTAATTTTCTGCTCTTTGAACCATGAGAATTACCTTAACACTTTTTGCCTGAGTAGTAAATTATTGTCCCCCTCACCTCCTTCTACCCCACTACTGTTTTTCCATCTCCACTCCTTATTCCTACCACACCCTTCCTGCTTCCCTTTCCCCCGGTGCTCCACTCTAACTTCATTTGTAAACATTTTCTTTTTTCTTTCTCCCATTCATCTCTTCATGCTTTTATCCATGCCACTTCTTAAGCTTCTCTCATCCTTAATGTGGTTACCTGGCCTACAGTACAACGTCTCTTAGATGTGCACTCTTCCTGCAAACCAACTATGTAGCCATTGCTTAAGAAGTAATGAATAAACAATAATAATTAGTCTATAAAAAGCTTTGAAACAATATTTTTTTGCCCCTGATTATGGGATGAAGTGTTGGTTTGAGCCAAAATGTATTTAATTTAACTCTAAAACTATTGTCTTTCTTAGTCACAGCCATTTGTCTTCAGTTTTGAACAAATGCCTCTGGGGCAGGAGTGGGAGTATGTTTTGTATGGTCCTGTGCAGGGAGGTAAACAGTAGCAAACACCTTTGGGCTACTCTAGCTCAAACCCATTACTGTGTAGTGTGCAGGAAGAAGAAGGCAACAACTAAATCATAATTAAGACCAAACAACCCCCTCAGAACATTTTCTATTCAATAAGGCTTTCTTAAAATATGGCTGAACCTGGGAGCATTGGGCTTCACAGCCCTTTCATACAGGGCTTGTACCAGGCAGACCTCATAAAAAAGCTTGACTAGGATGTAGCTTTGATATTGCAGTAAGCCATATTAAGTAACTTTTAGAGCTTCTTTTATTGCTTCTTTAACTTCTGAGAGTATTTACAGAGTCTTTATTAGAAGCAGGTTTCCAGGTTTCTCTGCTTTTATCTTGCCACCTACAGTATTCAGTGAAATCTAACTTGGGAAGGAATTTATTCTCTAAGTGATCCAGTCCTAACAATGAGTCCATGATGATCAGTTTAATTTATGTTTTGTCATAAACTGTTACCTACTTGACTTGTCTGTGTAATATGCAGCCTCACTCAAAAGAGCTGTTGGATATGTTTTCAATTGCTTTGTGTGAGTCATTGTTCTAGAGGGAGCTTTTATTATAGATTGAATACCGGGGATGATAAATTTACATGTATATGAACAGATACATGCTGTAATAGAATTATACCTATTTTCTATGTGTGCATATATTCACACACAAATATACATCTGCATTAACATGCATACAGACTTGCAGGGGCTTGGAGATAGGATGAGAAAGAAATGTTGTGATGCTACCAAGAGGATGCACAGTATCTTTGGTCATGATTATTACTCGTTATTTATTCCAGTTGCTGCATATGACAAGGTTGTTCACTCAGTCCCTATCCTTGCATAGTCACTTAGGCTGTGTGTCTTTTCCAGTGCTAAACCAGCAACTTCAAAAGCAACATGATGCGAGAGAGGAGGAGGAAAGGCTGATTCTGGACATGCTGAAAAGTCAAACAAAAAGCCCACCTGAAATGAGAAGCTGAATACCTACCACCAGAAGAGACTATCTTTAACCTTCTGCAAGTACATTAAATGTTAAGCAGGAAATAACCCAACTACAAGACCATGGTACAGGGGGGAGCAGTTTATAAACAGGTGAGACTGAACCACAGTAATTGGAAAACTAGACCAGATCTAACTGGAAACCTTCATGCTAGAGCCATGGAAGTTAGGGATAAGGGTGGGGTTTGTTTGTTTGTCTGTTTGTTTGTTTCTGGCAGCTGCTTTATGTTGCTGAGGACAGGCAGGACAAGTTGCTCAAGCATAAGGCCCAGGTGAATCTCACCTCACCTTGCCATCTGCAGCCTGGACGGACATATTTGAGTCAGTCACACTGAGCTCCACCTACATATTGAAGGCATTTTTGAAGTTCAGTTCATCTGCTCAGTTTAGGTCTCTGCTTTAAGGTGAGTGGTGCTCTGGTTGTGCCTCTTTCTCTCCACTCCCTGCAGCAAGCACCTTGCTCCTGTGGATGTCTCCAGCACACACTGGATCAAATGACTCTCAGCTGAGCTTTGGGAGTTCGCTGTGCTTACTTTTGCCCTCAGTAAGCATGAGGTCAGCTATATTGCCTACAGTCTCGGTGAAAGATTTGAATTAGTGTAATTTACCTTGCGTTTGCAGTAGGCTGCAACTGCACACATGGCTGGTCACTACTGTTCCACTGAGGCAAACTGTCGTGTGGCTCCCCAGCACTGATGCAGTTACCCTGACAGGAAAAGTGCTTCCATTAATACTTTTTCTGCTACGTGAGTCAATATCTGCCAGAGTGCCAAGGTGGTTTAGCTTTTTTGCTGGTGTAAGTTAAGTCTATACTGGGAGTTACCCCTGTCGTTACACTTGTGTACAGGCTCTGATGTGGGGCCCATGGAGGGCATTGCTGCAGGGATCTGATGGGGATCCCAGGGGACTAGAGTAACATCAGGCATCTGATGGGTGAGGGATGAGGGGAAGAGTCCTTCAGAGAGTGACTCAAAACATGCATTGCAAACTTACTCCCCAGTGTTACCTCCACAGGAAATATAACGTTGGATGTCTAAAACTTGACCCTGGCAACCACGTCCACCTAAAAACAAGTGTAATTGATAGACACACTCAAGCATGCTAAATTGTCCTTATTTGATTTAAAACATAAAATGCAATAAGGAAATAAATTACTTTACAAGTTGGTTTCTGATTTTTTTTTTCTGATAGCTTTTTGCTATGTTGAGTTCTCTGCAAAAAACTTTGGTTTCATTTTCAGGTTCATCTTTTTCACCTCATCTGCTTGGGAAACCGTAACATTAAAACTGAACAAGGACAAACTTCATTTTAAAAAGCAAGCTGTCTTTCACATCTACTGTCAGTGACAGTAGCCAGCTTCTGATGTGTAATTCTGATAGTGAACCAGAAGAGAAACTCTAGCAGTGGTGTCCTGTTTGTCAATTTTGGAAGGAGGTTTTGGAGATTATTTTGGGTTTTCTGAACTATTTGAATTATTTGCTGGCAGTCACAGGCGAGTGGCATTTTACAGTATGTTAAAATCTAGCTTTGATATCTGAAAATAGCTCCTTTGGTATGGAGCTTGTCTTCCTTGATTCTCACATAAGCTGCATATTTATCATAGCTGAGTGATAAATGGTGAGATACTGGTGTTTTATATGCAGTGAAATGACAAGGTCAGTTTTAATTAAGCTGAGATCATGCCCAGTCTGTATTGCACACTTCTGATTAGGTTACTTCAAATTAACATAAGTTTTTGGAGACTTCACTGAAGTCAGTGGTGTTAAACACCAGCTGTGCTGGCAGATAAGCGTGGGATATAAGAAGAAGATAGAATTCACACTGAAATTAGCACTTGGCACAATATAATTCTCTGATTGCAAACTATGCGAAGTTGCCTGTGCTAATTGGTTGATTTTATTTGAAGCAGATGTTGTTAGCTTTCCCACTAATGATCTGGAGAGAAATTTTTTTTGAAAGACATGCCATGTTAGGTTCTCTGCAGTATAATAAGCTAATTACAACTTTAAGTACTTGCAGTAATTAGCACAATGTGTATAAAGTGGTCCTGATCTTTTCACCCTGCTGCATTATTGTTAGGGCATCTTAAAAAACAAAAAAGAGAGCTAGCTGGATTTAGTTTCCCCAATCTAGCTTCTTGTTTTCCCAGACTTTTTTATTAAGGAGATAATGAACTAGACTTTTATCCTTATTTTTAAGAACACCATAAAGGTTTAAACCTTTCTCCTTCTGTTTTTCTCTGACTCCCTTCTCTAAATCAAATCTGTTCAGTCTTATCTTTGTCCATTGAGGTAAAGTCTTCCAGCATTTTAAAAATCCCATTAGTAAATAGTTCTGTACAACAATGGAGTATTTGTTCTCTATTAATTCATTTGATCACTTGCCCACATATTACCAAGATCAAAGGTATATCTGACTTATAGAAAGAAAACAAACAAACCCACCCTGAAAACTTCCTTCTTTCTAGAGCAATTGTGCTCCTTGTGGTTTGTACTGATGGTGATTAAAAACTGCTGGCAGTTTGTAAAATAGTCACAGAAAGACCCATCAAGTGATCCTGCCTGTAGAAAAAAGGAAAATCAAAACGAGTTATATGAAAATGGTGAATCAGAAATTATCCTCGTAATACCTTTTGAAACTCAGTATGACTGCTACAGATGCTGGGTACACTGCAGAAGTGGCTGTTCTGAGAAAACAGTTTAACAAATACTTCAGTTTACCTAGTGGTCTTCTGGTGTAGTTTGGTGAAACTTGTCCTTCAGAAACCTTCAGCTGGTATTTACATCAAAGAAGTTTTTCACTTTTTTGTGGAAGTCACTAGAAGCCAGACCTAACCATTTGCACAGATATGGTCACATTTCCCCATTCCCTAATTTTGTGGGCTGAGGAATTACATGATGAACTCTCTCAGACAAGTTATGCCATTTGAGGAATGCCGCCAGGGCCCCAGCCACACGTGTGACACATGCAGGCTGGTTACTAGATGCTGGTGCCATACGGCATCACCTTGAGAGAAGGGTCAGGGAATTGTCCCTCTGAGTTTGTGATCTAGGAAACTGATTTATTGCCTGCAACTGCAAGGGCAGATATTTCCAGAAAGCAGGCACCTTGGACAAGCATTTTGTGGTGGACCATGGACTGAAGCCTGTTCACCTTCAGCCAGGTTGAGCCGTGTTGTTTGCAGCCAGCAGGCTGTCTCCAGCGCATGCAGGGTTGTACAGTGAGAAAGAGGGTGACAAATTACAAGGCCTGCACACTCTTTTGGGCTGGCAGAGGTGTGTGCAGGGGCATCCATGACACTTGTGGAGGTAGAGCAGCAGGGAGACCCTGAGCAGCCAGCAGTTTGACTGGACTCCTGCTGTTGGAAATGATCCTCTTTGATGAAGTGCATCAGGCCCAAAAGTGTCTTCTTTAGGTCCTTTTAACTGCAAGTCATACCTGTGAGCTGTGTTTCCCCTTGGTGTATATCAGAAAACAGGATAGTTTCAACCCATCATGTTTTCTCTTTTTTCCTCTTCCTTTTCTATCCTGGTTTTCAAAAGAAATGTGTCTTTTGTGTGTTAGGGCATGGGTTGACTGTCCTTGTGTACCTCTCTATAAAGTGCATGTAAGGAACGTGTTCGAAAACAAACGTTGGATTTAGCATGGTGTACTTCACTAAGGTGTTTTCCTGGGTTAGCAAAAGGGACACAAGATTTAAATTATTTATTTTCATCAAACTTTCTCCTTTTAAATAAGCTGGTAAATCTACATCTTGGATAGGAAAAGGAAATATTTGTCATCATGACAGTGGTGAGCTTTAAGGAAAACTCTTGAGTTAGCACTAAGTCATCACTCAAAAAACCCACAATTTGATTTCTGTAACTCCTTAAGATCAAATTAATTACTTTTATTGCCTTGGGCAAAATCTTTTAGTTGCGGGTTTTAGCTAAAGCAAACATGCTACTTCCCTTCAGTCAGAAGAACTGGTAAGTAAAGATTCTTTGTTATTTTAATCTCATGATTCAATCTCCTGCTGCATTAATTTGGTGATTTGACTAATTGGTGGTTTAACCTATTATTAATGTTCCTCCATTAATTCCTGATGCAATTTTAGCGACATCTTGATGTCACTATTGAATTAAAGTCTGTTTAGTTTTAAAAAAAAAAAAAGGAGAGCAGTAGTTTTAGATGTGGTTATCTATTTGCTGAATTGTAATGTCTTTATTCGTTCTAATAGAACTCGTGGAAGTATAGAGAGCTATATCGTTTTACTATAGCAGATTGGGCTTTAATCCTGAGTCAAACAACTGATTTACCCAAGATTTTTTGTGGTTTTTACTAAAATAAACAGAGTCCATTCTATTGTTCTTAGCCCATTACTCTATCTGGAGGTCCTACTGCAAAGAGTACATTCAATGGGTGTAAAGGCCTCCATGTGAAAAAGGAGCTTCTGGGTCAGGAGATGGTTACCATGAATATTCCCTCTGGACCATGGCAAAGTAACAAAGCAGAAACTGAGTTCTTGGCTTTGCTACAGTTCATCCTAAGAGTCCACACAATTCTTTTGGTTTCCTTGTGCCTCACTGCCTGCTCTTGACCCAAGTAAAATGGGGATCTCACTTCATTCCTTTCACCTTTTACATGTTTCATCTGTTTGTGATGTAAATGTATCAGAGCAAACACCATATTTCACCTATATTTATGATCTCTACAGTGCTGGTTGGGATCTTGAAGCGCTGTGTGGTACAAATCAGTAACAGCAACTGTGTAATTAAAAACAGGTAGTACCAGATATGGTGGAACCAGAATAACTCATAAATTGGAAAACCAAGAGTGACCCTGCTGCTCCTGGAGCCTTGCAACAGCCCTACTGGATCATCTGCCTTGCACCGACTCTGACAGAGGAGTGCAAGATGTGTCAAAAGAAATTGTAAGAAATGCCGTGATGTGAACAGTCATCTTGTTTTCTAATTTATTTATTTTTTTTATCCCTCTGCAACTCGCAGAGGGATGAGCCGTGCAGCTTGCCCAGCAGCAGATGTGGTGACAATGTGCGTCTGGCCACGCAGCACATATGCAAAGCATCGACACATCCCAGTCCCTCCTTGGCTAAAGAGACACTAAGGTCAAGGCACCGTTACCTAGCAACTAATGAGAGCTGATTAATCCATTTGTGGGCATCACATGCTGCAGTGATGTATGTGAGCCTGTGCCTGCTTCTACTATTTGTGTAGCGGCAGGAAAAGCAAGTAACAATTACTGGTGAACGACATCAGTAATGCTGACAATGGCATCAATAGATGTATAAATAATCACAGCCAACAGTGACTTTCCATTTTTAATGCTAGTATCAGGATTTTGAATTTCTAAACTGCACTATTCTTTCTTTGAACGCTTGCGTATAGATGGGCTTTAAATGGGAAGGGAATGATCCTGGCAGATACAGGGAGATTCAGTTTTTCCAGAAAAGTGAGCTCTTTTCTTTCTAGTGGATTCCCTGTATAAGCAAATCTTCCCCTAGTCTTCAGCGTATGTACCACAACTGCCTGATCAAGCTAAAAGAAAGTGAAACTTTTCTGAAAGCAAGTCTTACAAGTTTTAGGGGCCTCTGAAGAGTTAAATAAAAAAGAGGGTATTTTATAATGCATCTGCTTGCTGTCTGCAGCACATGCTCCAGAAGGGCAGTACCTCACCCTGTCAATGTCTAATGAACTGTGCAGTTCCATATGATTTATCATTGCTGATGTTCCACCAGGAATGATCAATAATGTATTCTATATAATTTTTTTTTTTAACTTCCAAATGCACCCAGCAGGATAGAGGAACTTTTATTAAATTGTTGGAAAAAAGTAGAAAACCTTTCCATATTTTAACAGAGAAGACCTTAGCAGACTTGATTTGTGTTTTAAATACTTAAAGTCAGAAGCAAAACCACCTTTCACATACAGTTTGTTTATTTTAAAAGAGAAGATCTCTTGAAAAAAAAATGAAGAATTCATATGTGGGAAAGAGACTTCAGAGTGAATAGCATTAAAGGGGGAGATAAAACTTTAAAGAATCTATTTTTTGCAATTCGGTTTAGACAATAAAGCCAGAAAAGCAAATTCCCTGAGCCTCCAAAAAAAGTAACAAGCAGCAAAGTTTGGCTGAGACCCAGCTGCAGTACAATGTTGCCCTGTTTCTCCTGCCCTTCATCTTCCCACTGCCTGAAATGCCCTGCGTGAGACCTTCCATTTTCAGGCATTAATTTTACATTTTTTTCCCCAGCTCAGGAGGATAATGGAATGCAAAATTGTCTCCCCTGAAACGACCAAATTGTTTTGGGGGCAGAAGTGAAGGAAGAGGGCCAATTCTCTCACTGAAAACCAGACCGATCTCAGCTATAATACATTTTGTGCCTCTCTCTATCACGATCACTTACCCTTCTCCATCTTGTTTATTCTAACCACTGAGAAAATTGTGCTGGAGAAATTTTCTTCTGATTAGTGATTAGGCACAAAGGAAAATTTGGACCATCTGCCCCACTCCTTCCTTTTCCTTTGTGCTAGGCTTTTACCAGCCTTTACGCTTTCTCACCAGACTTTCCCGAGAAGGCTCATTCTTGTCTGCTGCATTCACACTCCCCAAATAACATGGAGATCAGAGCCCCTTGACGAAGGGTGCTTTGGAGCTGGAAATGTGAAGTCTGTTTTGCTTTTCTAAATCTCTGAGATCGCTGTGGGAAATGGCTGATGCCGGCTGAGGATCATCCGATAACACCCACTGCACACACCTTGCAAAGGAGCAAGGTGCTTCTGCCCATGAAGTCAGAACACAAGAGTCAGAGCACAACAGTGTACCAGACGGTCTCTTCAAGTGTATTTAAATCCTAATTGACCTCTGGAGCTTAGGAGAGGCAGCTGGAGAGTCAAGAGTAGGAGGTTATACAGGAGGTTTTAAAAGCAAGCAAAGATGCCTTTTACATGTTGTTTAAAACCCCCTAGCCTCTTCTCCCAGAAGGCAGATGGCAGGACACATTCACCTCCCCATAGCTGTCCAGTCACACACACACCCCCCCCCCCCCCCCCCAAAGCAAACATGGCAGTAAGGCCTTTGTAGTCTTTATGAGAAGGAAGACATGCACCCACTGTAGCACCCACTGAATTTAATATTAGGTTTTTGGTTTGGTTTTTTTTTTTTTGAGAGTAGAAAAGAAGGGGAAAGAAGCTGCTGTTTTGTTCCTAATGATTTATATAGGAGGGATTTACCTGAGAGGCAGTTGTGTATATGCTGTTTAGCACATCTTACTCTCTCACCTTCCCCAGCAGGAAAATGTTGCTGTAGGCACATAAAAAAAGGTGTTTGAAACTCCAGCTCTTACCGAAATCATGCTGGGGGCAGAAGAAAAGAGAGAGACATGGTGAACCTTGACCATGTCATGTGATTAGAATTTTTTTCTCCACAGAGGATTTTTTTGCCCTTGCCTTGCTTTTCTTTTAGTCCAGCCCTCCCTCTCCCCCTGTGGCCCCCAGAGTTTCTTGTCTCACACAACTTGCCCAGTTCCCCCACAGGAGCTGACTCTGCTCTCTGACTTTGGAAGCGGGAGGGGGTAAAGCGGTCCCACGCTGCAGGCGTCCAGAGGCTGCTTGCGAAGGCTTTGACTTCTAACATTTACTAAGCTCCGTGGCCACTCCTACCTGTTTAAAGGTAACTTAAACATACCTACAAAGGTAAATTAAAGGAAAGTATTTTAAGAACATATTCTTTCTGTGCTCATGGGAGTTGCAGGGCAGCAAATGGAGAGCAGCGGGCAGAACCTGGCCCTTGGTGTTTCCTACCTGGGAAGAGGTGAATGGGGCAGGGCTGGGAAGGAGGTGGATGGAGGGAGGAGGAAGATGAGGTGGGATGTTGCCCCACAGTTAACATAGGGAATACATTTATGTTAGAGGCAAAACTAGGGCTCCAGATTTTCATCCTAATTTAGGCTGATAACAAATACTGAAGTGTCAGCATCTCAGTCTCCGAGTTCTAGAAAAAGCAAAAGAATCAACATTCAAAAGTTTTTGTAGTTCTTACTAACACACTGTTAACTTAAATGCAGTATCTCCTTAGGCCTTAGTTAGCCAGTACAAGTGACTGAACAAAGTCCTTTCTAGAATCTCTTTTCAGGACATACACCAATTGCACAGGTGGCACGAGAGGGTTTAAAATGGGAGTGGAGAAGCATAGTAGCACCTAAGTTGTCCAACATGTGGGACTTGCACTGAGAGCAGGGAGGGATTTGTTTTGAAACTCTGTCTCTACATAAGTGTTTGTGGTGTGGATTCTGGTCTGTGCCTGCCTGGGGCATGTCTTTTCTGGCTGAGGTTGCTTGGTGCTCCAGTCACACATTTAACAGCCTTCTAAGTGTTCTTCAGCTATTTCTCCCTTGCTGTCACTATCTACTAAGAATAATGCCTAGAACAGCTTACACGAGCACAGAGGAGGCCCATTTCCTACACAGCACTTACAAGTGTACGAGTGTATGAGTGAAGTTGTCTTTACCCTTCAAATGGTTTGGAGTCGGTCCTTAGCCTTACATTGCTGCAAGCACTTGTTGGTCTCACATGGGGCAACTAGACCTCTGATGCACCTTCTTGTGTGGGAGAAGAATTCAGACTTAATTTAAAGGTGCCTCCTATTCTCAACTAGACACCTCCTTAAAACTTGGAGTCCCTATGGTGCCTCTGGATCACTTTGCTTTGTCAGTAGTCACATCTCTGAAATGATGTTTTTTGTTAAAAATTGTCTAGTAGATAGATGAGGAGGTTCTCTCAGTAAAGTCCTTTCATATAAGTATAGTTGAGCACTGGGAGAACCTCTTCTGATGCCTGCTTCGTTATTTTAAGCAGTGGTTGCTTCATACAAACCCACAATTAATAAGAGCTTTAACAGCTGGGTTCCCCTTGCTCTCCTTTTGTGTGGCCCTGTGAATCTGTCTGTAGTTATGAGTGTCCAAACTTCTTCAGTAGGCAGACCAGTAGTCTTCTTTCCTCTCCCCAAGTCCCCTATAGGTTGAGAGGAGGATGCTCTTGGGATATAGTCTCAGGCAGGGTCATTTCAGCAGGTATCCTGGAGAAGTGTTTTCACCATGCAGTTACAAGTGGCACACTTAGCAAAGGAAGGACTTGCTTCTTTCCTGGGGAATGAGAAATACCCTATCTTAACAGGTAAGACATGTCTTCACTGTGGACTGGAAGGGAATCACCAAAGCCTGTTTCACCTGTGGTGCAGCCAGAGGTTAAACTGTGAGCTGACAATGCGCTGCTCCTTGGTACGCCAACAGAAACTTACTCTGAAGGTGGTGAGCCTGCGAGGGACACCGACTTCTCACGAGTCATCTCAGGCCACCACAGTACGTGTCTCCAGCTCCCGTCTAGCACTCCCACGTGCTTGCTGGGTAGCTACCAAAACTTGGTGGGGGCTAACACAGCGAATATTTTGTCTGGGATGATCCCACTTACCGCATGACAAGTGTTGTCTCTCTGTTGTGTTATTCTGGTGTCTGCTCCAAGGGGCAGGGGAGACACCTTTTTTGTTTTGTGTTTGTGCTGTACATCTTGCTCCATAGCTGGGTCTGTAAAACAAAAATACCAGCTTTGCTTTACTAACAGGGCAGCTGATAGGTTTTTAACCACGCTCGGGTTTTATTGAGTGTCAGTCACTAATTTGAGCTCATCTAAGTTTGACTTCCTTCTCAACTCTGTAATCTGTTTTTCTTTGTGCAATATTGATTTTTTAGAAAAGAGAGCCAAAATCAATTAAAACCAAACAATTTTTGACACTTTGGGCTTTCTGCCGTGGTACCAGTTAATCACATGTTCATAAATATGCTAACATATGGGTCAGAAAAATGACATTAAAATTTAATGCACTTGGGGAAAATAAATTAAAAAGGTCTGCTGGAGAGGTTTTGCCATAGTTCTCTTCCCGCAGTCTGTCAGAGGATGCATAAACCTGTGACCTCTTTTGTACACAATTACAATGTATCTCCTCTATCTAAAGCCGGATAATTACAAGGTTACATAGTCCCTTGGCAGGCTGAAGAAAAGGTTACTCTCATTTTCTTCTAAAGGCTTTAGAGTAATGCTGTGTGCTGGAAAGGTGCACAGGCATTTAATCCGGTGTGAATGGAGAGGAGGGATGGTGTCTCTTGCCATTGCTGCTTAGTTACTAATGAAATGACAACCCTGAATTTATGTTTTTGTTAGCACTGTCATTCTCCTTACGCATGCAGCGTGTGTGTGAGTGAGTGCATGTGTCTCTGGGCTGTGACGTGGTGGCAGTGTACGTGTGCCGGGCTTATTGGTGACTGCTCGCGTGCCCTTTCGGCTTCTGCTGCTGGCCATGTAAAATGGTGAAATGAAGCAGGTCAGGAGAAATGAATGGGCTTCACACATTCTGCCTCTGCTAAGTCACTGTTCATCTCCCCTTTAAGACTTGCCCATCCTCCCAATTAAGCAGCATCCAGTATGCAGGTTTGTCCACAGGGATTAGGTGGATCCAATGCTTGGTGATTCCTACCAACACCTCCCTGGTGGACCCAGCAGTTTCTTCAGGGTTTAAGCTATAAGATTTTTAATGAAGTGCCTAAGACTGGTTGGGAAGATAACCTGCTGAATGGGAACTAGTACAGTGCGGTCAAACTGGACATCTGCCACATGGCAGAAAAATGAGTCAAATCCACTCCTGAGTACTCAGCTGGATTGAGCCCAGGAATTTCTTTTGAGCTGTATCTGAGAGGTGTGTCCAGTCCCTTTGCCTTCAGCATTAAAGCTCAAACCAGATGATGACTATGTAAGTGATAACTTAAGCCAACACAGCCTTAATCACTTCAAAGGGAGTCAGTCAGTCTGGGAGGGCAGCGGGCTCAAGCTGAGTCTGGTGCTTTGCTCCAGACCTGACCCTGATGAAAATGATAATGCAAAAACTGAGAAGTGAAATGGATTTCTTTCTCCCCAAGAAAGAATCTGTCGCAGAACGGCCAGCACACTGAAGACACCCATGTGCTGCTGAATAGGTGGCAATAACACAGGCATAGCAACTGTGAAGTTTTGGACAAGAAAAGAATAGGAAGTGATACATGTAGCAGCAGCTAGAGATGGGCAAAGATGTTCTCATGTTAAATGGTGTTGCAAATTACAGAAGAAGAAAAGTTAATGTTTAAAGGCCTTTAAATTCATCAGCTCACCCACACCCGGTTGAATTTATCCCTCTGCTATAGCAATGCCAGACACAAATATGATGGCTTCCTCATTATGATACATGATGCTCCAAATCTTTGCTCCCATGGAGACAGTGACCCTCTGTCCCAAGCAGGAGGAAAAATCCTCTTCTTTTTCTTGCCCCTGTACTAATGCTGGTGACCTCACTGAAGCAGTTTAGTGAAAGATGAGGAATACCCAGTACGATGTCAGCAGCTATTACAGCCAACTCACAGCAGTCTAGAATGTCACGGACCACCTGTGACAGCCCTGCAAGTGCTGGATTTGCTTCTGGGCAGCACTGACTGCCTTTTACTCCGAGCTTGTGGCAAAACTACCAGTCTGTAGGGCTTAGCATGCCAGACTGCTTTCTGTGCTGTGATCCTAGGATCTTGAAATAGTGTTTAACACAGTGCAATCAGCAAGACTAAAAATTACAAATGCATCTGAAGAATACTTACAAAGCAGGGAAAAAAAAAAAAAAAAAAAGAACATGTACTTTCCTTGGAGATTTTCTTGGTATTTTTCACTTGTGACCCATCACCTGTCCTGCTGTTGTGAAGACAAGGTACTAGTACCCTGCAGTAAGGGGGATGCCCACTGGATGTCATGATTGCTCCACAAAAGTGCAAACACAGTGTAATTTATCTAGCAGTCAAAATGTTATTCCTGAGAGGAAGCAATTTTAGGACGTATGTTTTGTGTAGTTATTCTCTCTGTTTCAGCCTCTCATCTATACACACACACAAATCCTTGGATTTCTTTAACTGTGCAGTGTCAGTAAGCCATAGCTAAAACCCTGTATCTGTTGGGTTATATGTGAATTGTGTGAAAACAAAATAATGACTTAAAGTTGTTCAAATAAATTACATAGGAGTCCTGTCACTGATTTCAGAAAAAGTTAGTCACCCACATACCTTTGAAAATCAGGGTCTTATTGCCATGATTAATGAGAGAGGGAGACTCTGTAATTGCAATCAAATGGATTCAATCACTTAATTCAGTGATTAATGAGATCAACAAATTGTATGTGGGTCATCTCAGCTTTAGACTCATGCCCTGCCTGTAAGTTCTTTACAGAGAAAAAGTAAATAAATAAACCAAAAAAATAAAACTACTTTCCCCCTGCCAAAACTCTTCTCCAACCATCTGAATTCACAGTGCATGGAAAATATAACTGCAAATGCCTACAGTGTGCAAATGTCAGTAGTGGCTAGCTCTTATTTTAATTTACTATTTAAATGTATTAAACATAAAAGGAATCTTGTTAAATGTCATAATCATAATGACAATCCAAATGAAATTAGCTAGAAGAGTCAATTAGATTCAGAGGCCAAGCAGGAAGTAAAATGAGTCACCAGGAAAGGAGGATCCCTCAGACACTGCACAGCATGGATTACAGTCTTAAATGTCATGTGGAAATGAATACAGTGATAATATTCTCATATTTAAGAGTAGGTTATTTGCCCAGTCTCCAGAAGGCAAGTTTTTATTTTTTTCTTGAAGGGTGAGGCAAACCTGTGGACTAGGTAAACACAGAAATTGTGCAGTTGTACTGGGCTACCTGAATTGTAGGTACACAAAGATTGTTTGGATGCATAAAGATTAATTTGTAGAAATCAAGCTGACAGTTATGCAGAAATTATAAACATTTTCAGTCATAGAATTATAGAATCGTCTAGGCTGGAAAAGACCTTTAAGATCATCAAGTCCAACTGTTAACCTAACACTGCAAAGTCCACCACTAAACCATGTCTCTAAGCCCTACAGCTACCTGTCTTTTAAATACCTCCAGGGATGGTGGCTCAACCACTTCCCTGGGTAGCCTGTTCCAACGCTTAACAACCCTTTTGGTGAAGAAATTTTTCCTAATATCCAACCTAAACCTCCCCTGGCACAACTTGAGCCCATTTCCTCTCATCCTATCACTTGCTACTTGGGAGAAGAGACCGACCCCCACCTTGCTACAGCCTCCTTTCAGGTAGCTGTAGAGAGTGATAAGGTCTCCCCTGAGCCTCCTTTTCTCCAGGCTAAACAATCCCAGTCCCCTCAGCTGCTCCTCCTAAGACTTTTGCTCTAGACCCTTCACCAGCTTCGTTGCCCTTCTTTGGACACGCTCCAGCACCTCAATGTCCTTCTTGTAGTGAGGGGCCCAAAACTGGACACAGTATTTGGTATGGCCTCGCCACTGCCAAGCACAGGGGGACAATCACTTCCCTATTCCTGCTGGCTGCATTATTTCTGATACAGTCCTCTTATTTTCAGTATCAAAATAGCTGGTATTCAGGTGTGACCAGAAGGGAGAAAGGAGCTGGAAAAGAAATGCATTTGTGAACAGGATAAATAAATTGTTGTCATTTAATGAAGACAGAATATTAGTCCTTTTCCTCTCTGCCTCTTACTTTACTTTTCTGAAGTGCTGATGGAGGCAGTTCCATGATCCTCCTCTATATGTACATGGGCCATTCCAACCAACACTGCTGTCTCCAGTAACAGGACTTACAGATCTCAGCAACAGATATTTTCCTTATTGGTCCATCTCATGTAGTTGTATGTCTTGTAATTTTTATGGACTGTCCAGGTATTTATTCTTCAGCCAAGATCTTTTTCAAGATCAGCTTTCTGGTTTGCATTCTACTGTCATATTTATTCAGCAAAGAACAAATTCAGATTATGATTATGTTGTTATAAGTCTTTTCTGTCACTCAGTTACTAATATTTTTCAACTATCTGCAGTAGAAGGAGGTCAGAGTAAAGGTACAAGATTAACTCATACCTTGCAGATAACTTCAGAACTACTTCAGGGGTGACAAGATACAATTTAAACATTACGTAAGTTAAAACTAGAAAAGGCCTTACAGTTTCTAAAATATACAGCATACAAATGTTATTCCTATCTTGGCCCCCTCTCCCATTAACTTGCAATTCATATTAGGGCTTCTCTTATCTTTGTCTCTTTTTTCTTCAGTCTCAACAGGAAAGATTATGAAGGACAAAACGAGAATAGCAAGTTCACCAAGTGAAAGTTATTCTTGATTACTTAAATTTCTGGTGGATGATTTATCTTTTCAACAGCTCCTGAGGGCACTAAAAACATGAGCAATGGCTTTGCAGTCTAGCATTTTAACTATTTTGCCCTTGCTTTGAACATAGCAGATGAGTGTCTTTGTCATGGGAAGCAGAAAGGAGAAGCTCAGCTAGGATGGCCCAGGCATCAAGCAAAGACCTGTTCTCCTTCAAGATGTGGCTGATGATCTCTAGTGTCTGTGCCTCCCAACAGCTTTGTGCCTTTCCTGGGTCTGCCCTGTTTGTTTTGGGATGGAGTGGTCGGGAAAGCTGTGGGTGAACAATGGTTTTGTGCTGATGTTTTGTGCTTGTTTTCATTCTCTTCCTCCTGTTCCTAACCATCTTTTTGCCTTTCCAACTACTGAACATTGAGCTGACATTTCAGGAAATTATCCAGAGTTATTCTGAGACCTCTTTCATGAATTGTTAATGTAGAGCCCATCATTGCATATGTATAGTTAGGATTGTTATTTTGCCATGTGCATTACTTTGCATTTATTGACATTGAATCTCTTCTGCCATTTATTACCCCATCACTTGGTATCATGAGAGCTTTCTGCAAGTCTTTGAGGTCAGTTTTGGGTTTGATTTTCCTGAACATTTTTCTACCAGCTGAAAATTTGCCACCTCACTAAAAGAGATTCATTACATTAATAATAATGAACAGACTTTTACAGTTCATTTATGAATACATGGTGAATAGAGCTGGCCCTAGCCCTGAAACTTACTCCCTGTGGAATAACCTCCCTCCACTGTAAAAACTGACCAACCAGAATTTTTGACTACTCAGCTTTTAAAGTTACAAGTATTAATTAGTGGGCTCCCTCTCTCTTCTTCCATGACAGCTTAATATCTTTAAGAGCTTTCAGTGCCCAGGCTTTTCAAAAGCTTTTGGGAAATTCAGGTACACAATATAACCATGTCACTCCTCTCCATATGCTCACTGATCTCTTAACAGAGCATCAATAGCCTTTTGAAGCATCTCTTTCCCTTAAAAAAACACGTTGGATCTTACTTTTCTCCAATATATCTGGGTATCTATGCTCATCCCCATGGGGAAGGGCTCTGCTCTCAGCAAGTCCCATAGCTCCTAGAGGAGGGACACCATGGGGAAGAGTTAATTTTGCTTTTCTCCTTCAGATTCACCTTTCCTGAGTGCTCCTTTTAGATATAAGTAGGACTTTTCAGCCTGGCTTGTTCTCTGGCAGCCTTCCAGATATTGTTGTTTGAAAAAGTTAGTGTTTTTGACTTTTTTTTAGTTCTTTAACAGGTCTTTTTGATCCATCTGATAAGGTTTTACAGGCAACTTCTTAGAATTTAAGCTGGTTTTTATTTTTTTCATTTAGACTTCTTTTTTTTTTTTTTTTTTTTTTTACAGATCCCTTTTTATCACTAATGGCAAGCATTTACTCTGCCGTTTAACACTGATGGCTTTTACTGTGGTCAGATGGTAATCTTTTCTCGTGAGCAATGCATTCTGAGCCTCTAATGTGCAATCTGTAAAGAATTCCCTAAATTTGGCCTCCTACATGCATTTTGTTCTTCTGCCAGTCCATTGAACTCCCTTCTGTGTAGCCTTCTCGTTCTCCTCTCTTGGAAATTAAATACTCCCATAAGGCTTCCATATTTTGAGTACCTTTTACATACTTTAGGGTTACTAACTTGGGGTGGCTGTTTGATATTGGTATAGGACAGCTACTGTGCCATGCTTGGTTAGAGTCTTGACAGTAGAGAACTGGCTTATCTGACCAGCTGGTTCAAGAAGTAAGGATTCTTATTGCTTAATAATCTGGCTGCAGCATCTCTCCTGAGCATGAATTTACTTAGGTCATAAGAGGCCAGACTAGACTATTTGTACTACTGTTCCTATGGTGGGTTGACCCTGGCCAGCAGCCAAACACCCACCCAACATCTCTTTTAATCCCCTGTCCCATGGGATGGGGGGAAAACAGAAGGAAGGTGAGACTTGTGGATTGAGATCATGGCAGTTTAACAGGGAAGGGAAAAGCTGTGCGCACCAGCAAAGCAAAAAGAGGAATTCATTCACTACTTCCCATCAGCAGGCAGATGTCCAGCCACTTCCACTAAAGCAGGGCCTCAGCACATGCAATGGTTTCCTTGGGAAGACAAATACCATAACCACAAGTGCCCCTCTTTCCTCCTCCTTTCCTTGAGCTTTTATTGCCTAGAATGATGCCATATGACATGGAATATCCCTTTGGTCAATTCATGTCAGCTGTCCTGTCTGCGTCACCTCCCAGCCTCTTGCCCACTCCCAGCCTACTCACTTTGGGGGAGGGGGAGAAGAGAGAAAACCTTGACACTGTGTGAGCACTGTTTCAGCAATAGCCAAAACATTGGTGTGTTATCAGCACTGGTTTAACCCCAAATCCAAAGCACAGCACCATATCAGCTGCTATGAAGAAATTTAAGTCCCTCCCAGTCAGACGCAGTACAATCTCCTCTCCTTATTCTATATGATTTGCATCATACTTAGGTCCCACCTTATCTGATATGTCCAACTCTCCTCTGACCACCCCATTCATATATTGCTTCATTTCTATACCCTACTCAAATCTTTCCACTTACCTACTTAACCCACACCCCATTACAATATTTCATCCTTCTATCCCATACCTTTCTTTTTCTTTTCCGTTCTATCTCTTTCTTGTTCCTGAAGTTCCCTCTTATCAACACTAACAACTTGTACCATATAGTTAAACCATCTTTACATCTAACAGTGAGGTTTATACATTCACATTAACCACTATCACCTGTCCCTTGACATACACACAGATATTATTCCCCTAAGGCATGTCCCCACCCCCTGAAATGTCCGTAAGAACAGTTGGTGACTTGGGCCGCATCTGTCAAGGTGATTGCTCAGGACAGGAGAAGCAGTGTGTTGGATTGTTGGGCACTAAGATCAGCCTGAGTTGGGTCACTGCTGCACAGTTCCTTGTGAGGTTCATTCTCTGTCAATTCAAGTGGTTCCTGCTGTAGTGCTACAGTTCAAATCATGCATTATTTTCCCCCACAGTTAAATCTCCTTGAGGTACGCACTGGATTTTCCCACTCTTCTTCATTACCTACCAAGTGCAGCCAGGTCCTTGAATGAAGACAGTCCCATGAGTGGGTTTTCCTTTTCCCAAGGGAGAAGCAACCCACGCTACCTTTCCCAGCCATTTCCTGATGTGCACTAGAGGGACCTTATCTCCTCTCACAGTATGTAGGGGCTTTGTTTAGGCAGGACCAGGATGGTTAGCAGACCCTCTGTTGTTTACCAGCAAAGTGGCTTCTGCTGAATTTACATCCCAGTGCTTTCATTTCCTGGTGCTCAATACTCCCAGCATAGTCTTTAACAGCCCATTATTTCATTCCATCTTTCTGGAGGCTGGTGGGTGATAGGGGATGTGATACACCCAATCAATGCTGTGTTTCTCAGCTCAGGAGTCTATGGGGTTATTTTGGAAATGAGTCCTGATGTTTGACTCAATTCTTTCTGGGGTACTGTGTTGCCACAGAACCTGCTTTTTAAGGACCAAGATGGTATTTTGGACAGCGACATGGTTTATAGGGTATGTTTCCAGCCAACTGATAGTTGTGCCCACCATGGTGAGCACACAGTGCTTACTTTGTGGCAGTGATACAGTGTAGTCAGGCTCCCATGCCTCGCCATACTGATAACCCAGCAACAACCTTCTGTTCCAGGGGGACTTTACTCACATGGCTTACTTGATAGTGGCACGTGTTTTGCATTCATGGGTGATCTGTGTGATGGCCTCAAAGGTCACACTTTGATCATGAGCCCATCTGTATGTTGCATCTCTCCCTAGGTGTCTCAATGTTTCATAGGCCACTGAGCTATGAATAGCTCACCCTTATGTTCCCAGCACAGGTCCACTGGAGTCACTTCAATTCTGTCAGCCTGGTCTACCTGTTCATTCTTTTGATGTTCTTCAGTGATGTGGTTCTTGGGCTTGTAAGCATCCACATGATGTGCCTTCACAGCGATGTTTTCTAACCAGGCATTGATGTCTTGCCACCAGCCCAGATGGGTGTACCTCTGTGCTGCCAGTTGGTCTGTTTCCATTGCCACCCTCACAGGGTTTTGCCCATGGGATCAGTGTAGGGGTAGAGTACTGACCACTTTTCCCTAAGCCCAGCTGGATGGTTTTCACTTCTGCAAACTGACTTGATGCTCCTTGTCCTTTGACAGCTTTGATGACTTGTCATGTGGGACTCCACACAGCAGTTTTCCACTTCCAATGGTTTCCTCTAACATGACAGGATCTGTTGGTAAACAGAGCACAGTACCTTTCACCTTCAGATAACCCACTGTATGGTGGTGCCTCTTTGGCATGAGTCACCTTCTTCAGTGATGCTCCAAAATCTCTGCCTTCTGTCCAGTCCATGATCTCTTCCAGGATTTCTGGGTGGTTGGGATTCCCTGTTTGAGCCCCTTGTGTGATCAATGCTACCCATGTATTCCATGTAGCATTGGTCATATGATGTATAGAGGGAGCCCTCCCTTTGAACGTCCAGTGCAGCATAGCAGTCAAGATGCCAAGAAGAGCTGTGCTTCAACAACTTCTGAAGCAGCTTGAACCCCATCATATGCTGCTAGTATTACTTTTTTTTTTTTTTTCATTTGGGGTGTAGTGGGCCTCAGATCCTGAATACCCGTGGCTTCAAAGCCCTAGAGGTTGACTTTGTGTTTTTCATGGTGTTTGCTGTCAGAGGCTCCAGGTGAGACCATGTTCCATGGCTGCAGTGTAGAGCACTTGTCTCAAAGCTGGTCCAGGCCCAAGAGCTGCTGCATGAGCTGTCTCCTGTTTGATGTGTTCAAAAGCTTAATGCTGCTCAAAACAGCTCTTTGGCGTTGCTTGACAGAGGTCTCACAAGCTGACTGTAGCCTAGAAGATGTATTCTCCAAAAACCTGCAATGCCTAGAGAAGGTTTTGTGTTTTTGATGTGAGCTGGTGGGCACATAGTTGATATCTTACCGTTCACATCCATAGGGATGTGGTGATGTCCACCTTGCCATTTTATTTCCAACAACCAGATCTCTTGTACAGGTCCTTTGCTTTATTTTATGGCAAAACGAGCTTTCAGAAAGATCTGGATTATTCTTTTTGCTTTCTCAAATGCTTCCTCCACTGTGTTGCCCCACACAGTGATGTCATTAATGTATTGCAAATATTCAGGGGTTTCACCCTGTTCCAGTGCAGTCTGTATCAGTCCATGACAAATGGTAGGGCTGTGCTTCCACCCCTGGGGCAGCCGATTCCAGGCATGTTGGATACCCTCCATGTAAGAGCAAACTCTGGCCTGCACTCTGCTGCCAAAGGGATTGAGAAAAACAGATTGCAAATGTCAGTTGTGGCATACTGCTTGACTGTCTCTGACTCCAGTTCGTATTGGAGTCCTAGCATGTCCAGTACAGTACTCTACCTACCATACCCATATGGCATTAGGGTACCCTGTTACCGGTGCCCCCCAGCACCTGGTACTGTGTGGATCCGACAGCCTGGCACCCCGAATCCAGGGGAAAAGGGGTTGAGAGAGATGTCTTTCAGGAGTGGGATGCAAACCCATGCCTTCTGGGGAGACTGCCACCTCAATGCAGTGCCTTAAGCCATGGCTGTGGAGCACATCACCATATGGGCTGCTGTGTACTCCACCACAGCCAGACCCAGCACAGCTCCCAAAGGAAAGGCTGAGAAGAGACACTACAATGATGAGGAGAAAATCTATTCTGATGCATCTCCAAAGAAGCTGAGCTGTTACTGGGGCTAGCGGGTAGAGAAAAAAAGTGCAATAACTGGTTTCTAGTAGTAGCAGAGCTACGCTTTCCAGTGTGGCTCCAGGTGAGGAAAGGCTCCCAATACAAACAGTAATGGGAGTGGAACCGAGGAACTGAATTGTACCTTTATGTGCATCTCTTTCTTGGGGAGAAATTGGAGGCTTTGAAAGATGGGAATGCCCCTGGGAAAGGGAAGCACTTGTGCCATCAATACAAAGCCCAAGGAACTCTGTATTCTCAATAGCAAATCCTTGGATGCTGATTGCAATTCATGAGGCAAAACAGAATTCAGCAGCCAGGAAACATGTCAGGGATATAGTATGTGGTAGTAGCTGTGTGTTTTAGATGACTATACCAAGATCTACAATATCAGAGGGCCTACAAAGAGAGTGCAGAGGTAAAGACACTTCTGCAAATACTAGGTTAACTGCTCTATCTTGTCTGAAAGAGAGGAGGTGCCCAGCATTCTGCCATATATGAAGTGCTGGTAGCTGGAAAATAATAGCTGAGAGTTCTCCTCTATCCGGGGGTTATTTATATACATATTTATATTTTATGTATATATATATATATATATATATGTGAAAGAGTTGGAGCATTTTGTCCTTTCTCAGAGACAATCACTTGAAAGAGAATATATTTGCCCAGGCTGTTAGATCTGGCTGCTACCTGGAATCAGCAGGCAGCCTTTCAGGTTTGGGAAAATCAGAACGTAGAGGTCATGTCTTTTTTTTTTTTCCCTTCTTAGTTACAAAAGCACTTCATTTCTTTCACCCACCAAAATGGCTCCTGGCTGCTTTCTACACAAAAGCCTGGTTATTACAGGCTGAAGGATTGCTTTGGCTTTGCAAATAGGAAATTCAGTAATACTTGGCATAAACCCACTGATCTGGACCACCTGAAGTGATTTAAGGATATGCCCAGTGAAAGAAAAGAAGACAAGGTGGGCAAGTAGATTTACTTTTAAACCTTATCCTTTGACCAGTCCAACTTTTGAAGATATTTGCTATTTATATCATTATCAGAGGCGAGAGGGAAGTGAGAAAATACATTACAATTATACATTAAAAGCATGTCCTGGCGCAGTCTCAAATTCTTTTACCTAAATTAAAGGTGAATTTCTTCCAATCTAAGTGCTTATATTAATCTGGTTCAGCTGTTGGTCCAGTAGATCACAGGTTTCATGTGCCAGCACGTGGGCATCTGGGACATTTAATGGTTAGGTGATATCAGGAGAGGTGGGTGATAAATAGGCAGTGTCAGAATGGCATTGACAGGCATGGAAGCGTAGAAGAGGGCTGCTCAGCTGTATGCCAGGTGGTGTTGGAGGCTCTGCTTATTGAACTAAACAGGAGCAGGCATGGGCTCAGTCCCTGGCAGGCAATATCATCCTTACTGATACATGGTTGGCTCACTCTCTGGCTCCGCTTAAGCATCTGGATTTTCCTTTCCTTGCATGCACTTTATTGGGAAACAAAAAGCCTGTCTTGGGGCTGAAAACTCTGGTGAGGCAGTGGGCCCTAGACATTTGAAGCCTGGGCACTGCACTGTTGAGCTGAACAATGCATTTTAAAAAGCGGGACCCTGGTATGTCTTCCATCTGCCAAAACATATTGTCCTGACAAATAAGTCTAGAGAATTGCTAGTGTATCTCTATAATATGGGAAAGCAAAACACAGAGTGAAGCAGATACAGGCATTTTATCCAAAACAAATGGGCTGAAGAACAAAGTTGCTCATCAGAGTAATCAACTTTAAAGGGTCCTTCTTTTCTCGACCTCAATCCTTGTTCACTTATTGCAATTAGGTAATTTTGAAAACATCAGTGTAACTATTCTATGCCTGCTCTTGTTAATTTTCTTTAAGTACAGTAAAATAACATTTTATTGCTTGCACAATTCCCTGAACAATTGCATTTTCTTTGTCACATTTCCTTGGCAAGTAAAACTGCCTGAGCAGTGATTGTTGGGTAAATTAGTATCATTCACAAGCTCATTTTGCACTTTGGAGTGTCAAATGTTGTTTGACTAAGAAAACTTCCCTGTTGTTGTTGTTGGATGTGGGAGGAAGGAAGAAGATAAGTAAATTTTTGTAATAAAAGAGTTAGATGCACTTTTGAATGTCAGTTTTATATATGTTGATAAAACCTGCAGACACAAATCTGCTTCTGACTCTGATTTCACTAGTGTGCCATAACTTCCCACACTGTCTAATGAACAAGCACAAAGGGAATAATAGGCCTATTGATTTAAATCTTATTTAACAAAACAAAAAAATATTGGTGACAGTGTGCAATTCCAGGGGGAATGCTAGGATAAAAAGAAACTATTGGCAGGAAGCAGGATGGGGTTCTCAAACATTTGTGTTGCACAATGCCAGGGATTTAATTTAGGGGCAACTCAGCTTAACCTGTGGGGCAAGCTCTCTCTAGAGGTCTGATGCCCTGTTGTCAAGGTCGTGGGATCTGCAGGAGAGGATGGCAGCTCCCCTGCTGCCTGCCTGAGCTCTCTTACTGCATAACCAGGGGATGGATGATGAGGGGGGTTTGATTTGCTCCGGGGTCTCCTGCATTGCCGCATGGCCACAATGCAGCTTGCCTTGGCTGTGAGCACACCCTGGCAGGCACTCCAGGGTCCCGTGCTTTGGATATGGCCTGAAAGGATCAGGTTCAGAAGCTTAAGTTCTGTCAATAGGCTATGGAAAGAGAGAGACTAAACCTCTGTGGGTTTAACTGTCAAACACAGATTAGATACTTGCATTAGATGGAGTGTCCATTTCCACAACAGTATAACAGATCTATATCTTCCTCCAAATCCCACTTTTGGGCAACTTTGGGTTGAAATGCTAGCGTAGTGGCATTCTGTTTGGTGTCACCCAGATCTTCCAGAGAACAAGATTCAAAATACTGGCCTGGCATATTTCTAACTCATAAAACACACTATGTGAGAGCATAGAGATGGGGGAGTGTCCTGGTTTCAGCTGGGATAGAGTTAGTTTTCTTCTTAGTAGCTGGTAGAGCGCTGTGTTTTGGATTTAGGATGAGAATAATGTTGATAACGCACTGATGTTTTGGTTCTTGCTGAGCAGAGTTTACACTAGTCAAGGACTTTTCAGCTTCTTGTGCTCTGCCAGGTGCACAAGAAGCTGGGAGGGAGCATAGCTAGGACAGCTGACCCAGACCGGCCAAAGGGCTATTCCATACCATATGACGTCATGCTCAGTATATAAGCTGGGGGAAGAAGAAGGAAGGGGGGGACATTGGGCGTGATGGCGTTTGTCTTCCCAAGTAACCGTTACGCGTGATGGAGCCCTGCTTTCCTGAGGATGGCTGAACACCTGCCTGCCGACGGGAAGTAGTGAATGAATTCCTTGCTTTGCTTTGCTTGTGCGCGCGGCTTTTGCTTTACCCATTAAACTGTCTTTATCTCAGCCCATGAGTTTTCTCACTTTTACTCTTCTGATTCTCTCCCCATCCCACTGGGGGGGAGTGAGTGAGCGGCTGTGTGGTGCCTAGTTGCTGGCTGGGATTAAACCACGACAGTCCTTTTTGGCGCCCAACGTGGGGCTCGAAGGGTTCGAGATAACGACAGATTTAATTGGAATGTGCTAGATCGAAGTTATAGCAGGTATTGCTGTTTAGGTATTAATCGGCAGGCTTCTGTACTTGCCATGGGGCTTGCTTGCCTTACTGTATATTAGAGTCTAGTGCTCGTTAGTGGCTGCTTTTTGCTTTTGCTGCTTGCTGAACTGCTTATCATCTTACTCTGCTGTGCCTGGGAACATTTTGATAACAGCAATAGCCATGCGCCTGGGCTGGCAGATGGCCAGGGCATCGCTGCTGTTTCTGTGCTGCTGTACTGGACAGGCTGGAACTCCAGTGTGAACTCGAGTCGAAGGGACTGTGACCTGTGGATGAGTCCATGCGGGAGCAGGACACCCCGAAGCGTCTGTGGACGTGGATAAGCCCATGCCAGAGCAGGTATGTCTCGAAGTATCTATGGCCATGGTTATGTCTGTGCCGCAGCAGATATACCTCTTGAAGGGATTGTGGCCCAAGGATAAGTCCACGCTGGAGAAGGTACACCTCGAAGCATCTGTGACTGTGGATAAGTCCATGCTGCAGCAGGTACACCTTGAGGCATCAGTGGCTGTGCATGAGGTCATGCTGGAGCACCTCAAAGCGTGTGGCCATGGGTAAGGCCATGGTGGAACAAGCTTACTTCTGAAGAGACTGTGGCTGTGGGTAAGGCCACGGTGGAGCAAGTTTACTTCTGAAGAGACTGTGGCTGCGGGCAAGGCCACGCTGGAGCAGGTATATCTCTGAAATCATTGTGGCCCATGGAGAAGGCCATGTGGGAACAGGTGCACCTCTAAGTGACTGTGGCTGTGGATAAATCCATGCCGCAGCAGGTATACCCCTGGAGAGACTGTGGCTCATAGACAAGGCTCCGCTTGGAGCAGGTAAACACCTAAGGGACTGCAGTCTGTGGATAAGTCCAAGCCGGAGCAGGGGCAAGGGGAGGAGTCCATTGCAGTGTTAAGCCCAATGGTCTGGTCCAAAGGGGCCAGGGGTGGAGATTGTAATGGAAATACCTTTAAATTGTTGTAACCTGGGATTTGAGTTGCATGTTATGGGAATTACTATAGCAAGAACCCCTTACTGCTAGCCAGGCTAGGAGCAAGGGGAGGAGTTCCTTGCAATGTTAATCCTGGCCCAAAGGGGCCAGGGGTGGAGATTGTAATGGAAATACCTTTAAATTGTTGTAACCCATGATCTGAGTTGCATGTTATAGGAATTACCATACCAGGAACCACCTGAACCAATGGAGAAGAAGCCTTACAAGAAGCAGTGCAAGTGCAGCAGTGACCCAACCTGAGCTGGCTTTGGTGCCCAATAACTCCACGTAACACACCACCTCTCCTGTCCTGAGTGACCACCATCACAGATGGAGCCCAAAGGCTCGGACTAAATGAACTCAATGGACATTATGTGGACATTTGTGGATGTTTATGGACATTTTACAGACATTTTACAGGGGTGGTCCATAAAATAAGTGGGGTGGTGGTTAATGAGGATGTATTGGATAATGTGGGACCTGAGCATGATGTAAATGGTATGGAATAAGGGGTGGATACTGTCCTGGTTTCAGCTGGGATAGAGTTAGTTTTCTTCTTAGTAGCTGGTAGAGCGCTGTGTTTTGGATTTAGGATGAGAATAATGTTGATAACGCACTGATGTTTTGGTTCTTGCTGAGCAGAGTTTACACTAGTCAAGGACTTTTCAGCTTCTTGTGCTCTGCCAGGTGCACAAGAAGCTGGGAGGGAGCATAGCTAGGACAGCTGACCCAGACCGGCCAAAGGGCTATTCCATACCATATGACGTCATGCTCAGTATATAAGCTGGGGGAAGAAGAAGGAAGGGGGGGACATTGGGCGTGATGGCGTTTGTCTTCCCAAGTAACCGTTACGCGTGATGGAGCCCTGCTTTCCTGAGGATGGCTGAACACCTGCCTGCCGACGGGAAGTAGTGAATGAATTCCTTGCTTTGCTTTGCTTGTGCGCGCGGCTTTTGCTTTACCCATTAAACTGTCTTTATCTCAGCCCATGAGTTTTCTCACTTTTACTCTTCTGATTCTCTCCCCATCCCACCGGGGGGGAGTGAGTGAGCGGCTGTGTGGTGCCTAGTTGCTGGCTGGGGTTAAACCACGACAGGGAGGCAGGCTTATGAGTGTAGACTTATGATTGTGGAAGATCATGGTTATTATGTAACTGGCGCCTTTCCTGACATAAGTTAAATATTTATTTTTAATGCCAACTAACACAGACAAAAAACATGCAACAGAAAAGATGTTGATTAATAAATACTTGTAGGTTAGAATGGCTCAGCTGTATTTCCTCCCGTGCAGTGAAGGGTAACACTGGTGTGATGGAGGACGGCAGAAAGATGTACTTATAATGATTAGTAAAGGGCAGAATTTTAAATCTTACAACTGACATGGGCTCCTGAAGTCTGCTAATTAAACCATCTGAAGATCTGATCAAAGGCATTTAATGCGGAGATTGCTTAGCAAGATGCAGATAATTAGATGAAGGCTACTAATGATTTACTTCTGCAAAGTGTAACCTAGCACCACTGTCTAAAAAGTGACACTGGCTGCAAATCCTGTGGTTCATGTTCCTTAGTGTAACAGTCTAAAGATTAAATACCAAGTACAGATCAGGCCAGGAACCAGCCTTGTATTCTGCTTCACAGCAAATACAGACTGTTGGATCTGGAGAATAGTAAAGATGCAGGTTAAGAAGCGGGGGATGTCCTTTCAGAGATGCCCAGTGCTCTTCACTAAAGGAAGAGGTGCCTCAGTTTGTGTGGCTACAGCTAAGTGAGATGACTCCTGAAGCTGACATGGGATTTAGCTGGGACCGAATCAGCACAAATAGCTGCAGCTGTGATCCTGTCACCATCTCCTTTGGCTGCTGCCTTCACATCAAACTCCTGTGCTTGCTTTTCCTTTTGTACTGCCATGCCCTTCCCTGAGCCTCAGAGCTGAACCCCCTTTCCCAGGAACCCCATTTCTCTGGAGAGGGCCAGTTGCCTCTGCACCTCTCAGACCTCTCCTCCCGAGGCAGAGGGCAGCTCTTCCTCCACCAGTGTCCCTTGGGGGTGAGTTTGCAAGTTAGTTTTGCTTCCCACGGGGGTGGGAGGTCAACCTGTCTGCTTGCATCCCAAGTAAGTACTCTGGTGACTGGGTTACGAGGTAGGAGCAGGCTCTGCTCTTTGATAGAGGCTTAGAAGGAGCTTGAGAACGTTTTCCAGGTGAGCTGCTGCTGCAGCTGAAATCTGGCAGACTGTCACTCTTGCTCGTGCACAGACCCGAGCCACGCTGAGATGATCGGTTCTGTCAAGGTGTACGTGACAGTCAGCATACCTACTGGCAGAAATCATGTACTCAGGGAATTTTTTGGTAGGAATGCAAGCATCTGGAGAAATTTAAATAAAAGCTAATTTAGACAGAAGCTAACCTGAGATTTTGGACTTATACATCATGTAAATCTAACCCCTATTGACCTACTGGTTTAAACACTGTTTGAACATTCACTAAAACATCTCCTAATCATTTATTAAATCTTTCTTAACCATTTATAAATGAGACTGTAATATGAAGTGTGATTAAGTTTTGTCCATTTTGCTCCAAAAACCAGCTCCACGCAAGAAATTCCCATAAATTATCCAAAGCAGCAGCAGTCCTCAGCCTTAATTACAGCATTCATTACACAGTTAAGCTATCATACAAGCTCCCCAGTTTTAGTAAAATTCAAGAATGTGTTTTTTCCAGTTTTAACATACATCCTCAGGGAAGCTTCCATGGAGAGGCAACAGGCTCCGAAATGAGCTATGGCTGTTGCTGCACATTAAAAAACAACTAACTGAGCCCTCCCCCTCTCAGTTCATGCCTTGCTTATCTACTGTCCTTGCCCCAGAGTACTGAAGTGCTTGTTCTGAGACACCACCTCACAGACACCATTGCACTTCTCCAAGCTCTGAAGCCACCTCTCGGGGCAGTGTCAAACAGCTGGAAGCTTCCTTCATTGGGATCCAGAAAATGGGTGATCCTTTGCCTGTCAGCTCCAGGAGGCTGGATCTGGCATCGTGCCCCAGGGATCAGACCCTGGTACTGATCCTTCAAAAGCCTGAGGGTGAGGAAGGAGAGAGGAGCACGAGTACACCACCAAAAACTCAGCTCACTGGGGTTGGTGGATGCATTTTTATGATGTCTGCAGCTCTTCTGTCTGCCACACATGGCAGTCACCTGGGTCTGGCCTCTGGTTCAAGACCTGAAATGTTAGAAATTGGCATTATGGCTTTGTCTAACTATCTGGATATATCTGCACTTATAAACCTTTGCAGTCTTCCTGGTTACGTGCTGGGGATGGACCCAGGTGCTCAGCACCTCCATCATGCCTTCATTGTTTTACTGGGAAGCAAACCTGGGTAAGGCCAGAGAGGGAAGCAACAGTGGTGAAGTAAGGAGGAGGACCCTGGGGAGGGCAACAGTCCCACAACACTGCTATAATTATATGCTTCTATACGACTGTACAGCTACAGAATAAGTAGGTAGAATATAACTGTGGCTTAAGTGTTCAAAGAAACAAAATCATTTTTAGTTGGCTAAGATGGAAGTAAGATGACAGAAAGGTCAAAATGGATAAAAAATAAATGAAAGAAATCCAAGCTGGATTTATCAGAAACTAAAAATTAGAAGGGAGGGAGAAAGAAAAAAAAATAATAGAATAAGAAGCTGTCAAGCTAGAAATGGAGTAGAACATAAATTCCAGAGATCAGAAAGCCAAAAGAAATTTAATGTTTTAGAAACAGAGAAGGGATAGTGGAAGACCTGCTGAAGACCCCAAAATATCAGTGGGACCAAATAATTCTTATTTTGGAGGGGTCCTAGTAGTTTCTGGTGGATTAGTAATTAGACCTGGCTAGTTCTAAATCAGCATGTCTTGCTCCCAATTTTGCTATTGGTATTCATCTTCCATTCTGAAATGGAATAAACAACCCAAATTTAAAGTTTCTGTGGAACACTACAGTCTTCAGCATTTGTTTCCTCTTGATATGCTTCAGGTGAATGTTTATATTGCTAATTTTTAGTGCCACAGGATGTAACAAAACATTCTACAATGCTACAAATGAAATGAAAAATCAATTTAAAACCATAAATCAAAATATTTCCTTTAAAAATGGTCTATTTTCCCTACCCAAACAAATGCTCAAAGAAATTACTATGTTCCTACAAGATATTTAGTTTCAATTTATCAGCAGTGGAAATTTGCTTCATCAGGAGCTGACCAGCTTTGTTATTGAGTCAATCAAGGAAAGAGAACAGAGGAAAACTCCAGCAACTGTTTTACTACTGCTTTTTGCTATTGTGCATTCATTTACATTTATGGACAGAAAGTATAAAATACACATACATACACAAAACCAGGCACGTACGATTCAGACTGACTGCAGTTTAGATTCATGCAGTAGAGGTGTAAATAGCTACATAAAGAGCAAGGCAATAGGGAAGCAGGTACAATATTTGTGTTATCCACAAAAATGTAGAATTCATATAATTTGGGTTTAATTGTCCATGCACTATATCTGGTATTCATCTGTTTTGAGAATTCACCTACTTTCACCTTAATTGCTAAAGAGACATTATGTCTCAGCAAGGATAAAGACCATTTTCTTTGTATGCTGTTAATAAGAAATAAAGTGCAAAAAAGTAAAAATGAAAAGGTGTTCCCCTTGGGAATAAAACCTCTCAGCAGTTATAAACCTCTCTGTGACTGGGGATGGTGATATGTCAAAAGGGTAGACAATTTCCTCTAACATCAGAGAATGAGCAAGCTCTGAATTTGCTCATGCATTTGAGCAAATAGATCACACACGGTTCTCTGGATAAAAACAAAAGAAGTAATTAATTGCAAATTACCCTGTGAAAGAAATTCCTGTTGAGAACTCGGCTGAATTTTCTCATGTTTAGTAGCTCTCCATCCCACAGTGCCCTCTTCTGAGATATAGGAAAGTCTGAAAATGATGGGAACAGACACAAGCTCTCAAAGACTTTCCAGTCCAACAATTCTCAGTGCTTTCTCTCTTACTGCTTAGGGTGGACTGCTTTGAATCCAGAAGTGCAGACACAGAAACTGTTTTAAAAGACATCCCTATGGAACCTATATTTTGCTTTCCTTCCATTTGTTAGCCTTTCCTGTCCTTTATTTCATATCAGAGACCGTTGTACTTTGCATTTTTAACTCAGATTGACTTAACTTCCTGCTCACTCCCACCTTTGCTGCTAGGTCAGCTACCTCCATCGATATCCAAATTTTGCTTTCACTGGCCCTTCCACATCTCCAGCTTCATCTCTTCAAGCCATGTAGCACAGCCACTACAGTCACTTTGGATCCATGAAATGATTGAGAACTTGCTAAACTATTTCATGTGCTGTTCAAAAACATCCACACCTCTATCTTGATCCTGAAAGCAGTAAAATGACTTAAGTTAGAGGACAGATCTACTGGGGAAAACAGCCGGTAATCACAATCATGGAAGCTGGAGCACAGACACGTAGATGTTGTGCCTTTTACTGCCTTCGCAGACATGCATCCACAGCTCCTCTGAAGTAACCCTTGCTGTCATATGAATTGTGATGAGAATATGGTAGCTTCCTATCCGGATCTGCCTTCATCCTCACCTGTATGCATTTCTGCCTGCCTGTTCCCTGTCTGTCTGTTGCCCCTCCTGGTTCTGTAGCTTGGGTCATTTTTTTATTGACCTTTCCTCATTCATATCTGCTCGACTTTTCCCTGGTCAAATTCTTATTGTTGCCCACCAATATCCGTATTAACCATACAATTTTTTTTCTCATTTCTATCTTTCCTAACTCCCACCTTAATGTTACTTGCTCCTGGCAAACAGACTGCAACTCCTGTCTGACCTTTCCTATACTTGGATAAGCTCAAAGGTAGGATAAATATGCACTTTTGTATTGGTAGGGGATCCCGGTTGCTCCATTTTTCCCAGCAGTGTAGGTTCTCTAGCCATTGGCTGCGATAATCAACGTGAGGTGGGTGGCATTAAGGGCTTCCTATGCAGTGGGGCAGCAATTGGCTGGCTGGCATGAGAAGTGGAGGAGGGGTCAACTGAGGATTCAGTGGACAGCATGGTAAGTCCTGCAGATCTGCAAGATGGGCAGTTTAGGTAGTTACAGACTTTTAGATGTATATGTTGGGGTGTCTTCTGAATTCGGATGTTAAACAGGAGGTACTTATGATGCCTCACAGTTTGAGATGTAAATGCTAGCTGACTAAGGTCACCTTGAATTTGTAGATATTTTTACATGTAGTCTTCTGTTCAGAAAGCTGTATTTCGAGTTCCAAGGCTTTTTTTGCAGCAGTGATCTTTAAATATAAGTAAATTTCTTTTCTAGTAAAAGCAGTACACCAGCACAGCTAGTCAAATATATCTTCATCCTACAGAAGTCAAAGGGATGCTGTTCACTGACACTGATGCTCTCATGATAGCCATTAGTTGGTATTTGCTATGCAGTAATTTTCATGTCCTTGTTCTATTAGTGCTGGTGTTAAGTTGTTGAAAGAATTAGTTTAGCCTTTATTTTTACAGTGTTTCTTGTTGTTTTCCCACATCTCACAAATATATTCAGGCTAGTTTACAAATTTACATAAATTCTATTGTTTAAAGAGAAAAAAAAATGTCAAAATATCTTCAAATATCTTCCATTATGTTCTTTGTTGCTCTGCTGTGTTTCTGTCTCTGTCTATATTTTATTATTAAGAAGGCCTGCTTTTACTTTTATGATATGAAGTCTGTCAAAACAATGCATTAAATAATTCTGAATCATTATTATCCAATACTACATCTGTTGCTTTCTTTCCTTCTTTTTTTTTTTTTTTTCCTTCCCTTAGATGGTCCAGGATTGAAACCTGGTATTTGCTGAATATTATACAGTTGTGGCTGAAATGTTCTTTTGTCCTTCTACTCAGAAGCCTTCAAACTACTGTGTTCATCACTCAAAGATCTTGAAGGGTGTTGTCTGTGACCCTTCCAGGAATCTGAATGACAGAGGAATGATCCTTACACTGATCTGGTTTTTTTAGTCAGTAGTGAGAAGATGGTCTGCAACAGCACTTGTGATGTATGGACATCAAGGTGGAGAAGGACAAGAATTAGGGAATTATTATAGAAAGCAGCTATCCAAGGCCTTAGTACTCCATGGCCTGCACAAAGATTTTTTTGCAGGAGGTAAATGAGATCAGATGTAGCCTGCAGCCATTTTCCTCCTGGAAAAATATTTAAGGGGTTGCTTTAAGCCTAAGGATAGTGTAACACTTGCTCTGCAGGCTGTGGGATTGCTCTATTGGAGATCTACCAATCGGGCACCAAGTAGTAGAAAGCACAAACAAAACTTATGGGGCTTCCTAATTCTTGAATCCAGTCCCCAGAAATTGTAGAAAATCTTGAACAAATATCTAATCAAGAAATGTCTGTTCAACCCACAACAGGCCACAAAACATTTTCCCAATTTTTTTACAAGCTTATGACCTGGACTAAAATACAAAAAAACACAACTAAGTTGTGCTTCAGGAAAAGGTCAAGGACAAAGTCCCAGGTTCTTGCAATGACAGGAACTGCCTTTTTGAAGTATTAGGTGATCCTGGCAAGTGGAGTTTCCCCATCCCACAGATCTGGGCAAAAATCTTCTTCTAGCACTCTCATCATGCCAGGGGAAAAATTCCCCATCTCTGACTGAATTAGCTGTGAACACGTGGACAGGACACACAAATCCAAGACATCAGTGCCACCAGACTCCATGCCACCAAGACATGAATGCACCAGTGCATCCACTGCATCATGTTGGAAGCAATGACTGATCTTTTGTGCCTCACACTGATGGAAACTACTCTCTCCAAAGCTGGCTATGCATCATTCATTGTAGAAACTATGTTGGCTGTGCCTACTCCACCTTGAGATTATCTTCTAGTTTGTCTAAAAGTGAGGGGGACACTCCCTTTTCTTAGGGGAAAGGTTTTGCCCTCTTTCTGGCTTCTATAGGTGGTCACTTGCTTTGCCTTGAACAGCTTGTGTGTGCCAGATGGCACTGAAGATAGCACCAAGCTCTAGAAAAAGCAAAAGAAAATGTAGACAAGAAGTCAGTAACATCTGTGCTGTAAAGCAGTGTTAGAACTGGGTGTTATTTACTCCACTGGCATCTAACTTTATTTTGCTAGCCTATTCTCCTGGGCACCCCAGAAGTGGAGTAATTCCTTCATGAGATGTCAGTCTAGAGACAGGCTAAGCTTACTCTGCCATTTGAAATGCCAGTGCTCTGGTTGTACAAGTGTGTAAACATGTATGCATGTGTGCATATGTGTTTTTATATATTTCAAATTCTATTCTTAAAACATTTTGCTCAGTGTGATTGATAAATGGTTTTATAACCATGATCACATCATTCCGGAATGTGATGGAGCAGCAGAGACATTACAGTGGATTTGCAGCAGAATTCAACTAACGTTCTTGTTGAACCTCACAGAGGGCCCAGGACCGAGTAGTAGCAAACAGTCTGCATAAATTGTGCTGAATCGTGACTGAGACACAAAAAATGCTTCCTAAAGCTCTGACAGCAGTAAAGCTGGTCAACTTTTCTGCAGTGATTTTGGTGCAGATATCTCGTATTTCTCATCCATTCCTCAGTGGACAGAGACAGACAGACTTCCCTTTGGATGTTTTGAGAAAAACTCCAGATTCATAAATTCACAAGATGCTTTCCCTCTTGTTTTGAAAGTTTCCTAGATGTTTCTTGTGAGGCAGCTATGTATGCTTTGTAGTGCCCAGTTATGGACTACAAGGTCCCTTGTCAGTCAGATATGGGTAGATAGTCCTTTGGAGAAGTTGCTTATAGCTATGACTACTGCTGACAATAAGGGTGCCCACTTTTTGTATAATAACATCTGGTAAGAACTCTCTTGGGAGCTAGCTAGTGTCTCGGCACTGTTACAGGGAGATGCCCTAGCCAGTGTGCTCCTCACTACCTTGCAAAGAGCATTCTCTGCCTTCTGTTAACATTGTGCTGCTGTGCGCTTAAAGGAGCAAACATCACGGGACCTGAAGGAGAATAAAGAGCTTGTCTGTAATTTGGGGGTTAGGACACCAGCTGGGCAGAAGGAAAGTCTTTGTTTCTGGTCTTCCCTAGAGCTCCTAGAGCTCCTTCAGTTAAAAAACCAAACTGATGCTGCTCTACTATAAAATGCCTGCACATTTCAGGGAATGGATTCTGAATTCCCTTCTGCCCATCACAGGTGAGAGTCAAACTCCATTTGATCTGCTTGCCTTCTGACCCATAATAGCTCGTGCATTCCTGAGTCCAGCTCTCATAGAGGCTGGACATAGACAACTAGTTTGGATGCATTTCTAAGAGGGTAGATACAGCATTGAACATTTACAACCTGAGGAAAGGCCTAAGAAACACGCAGCACTCTTGCCTCAGTTGTGCAAAGGTATGTTGAGTAGGTGTGGGGGAGCCATCTGCTTCTGTCCTGCAATGCTGCTCCACCGATCACCTCTCCTTGGAGGAGGACTGGATTCCAAGCAGGTATCCCGTACTCCCTGGTTCCCTGTGCTGGAGGAGCAAGGCAGACATCTGACATTGACATCTGACAGACTTGCTCTGGAGGTCTTATTGGAATTTACTCCATGGAATAAGAAAATTAGCTGCTTATTCAGGAAGGCTGAATTATTTTCTCCCTCGTTTCTCCCAGACTAGGTGGTTACATTTTGATGCATTTATGGTCAAAATAAAATGAGATGGACTGGAGCCAGTGTAAAACTGCTTGCAGTGCTGTAGTCAAAACCACAGTGGAGAAACTTCTATGTCATGTTCTTCTGAAACCACATCACTAGTACCAGTTATTGCTATTTCTAATCAATTTAAATGAGCAAAAAGTTGTGTAAGCTTTTAAGATTTTACAGGTGGTTCCACAATGCCATTAATTCTTGCCCACTACCTGGGCAAGCACCTACTTACCTAGCAACATGATAAAGCTTTATCCTCCCCCTGCAAAGCAATGGGAAAGGAAAAAAAATGGAGAGGCAATGCAGATCTTTCTTCTGAAGAGAGCTGTTTTCATGAAAGACATTTGATATTTTTTATGGCAGGCAGAGAACACGATTTCCACCATGAAAAAAAAAGACATTTTAATATTTATTTTTCATTCTATTTCTGAAACTTTGGATATTTTTAATGAAAAAACATAGAAGAACTCACATTACTTGAAAGATGCTTTGGCCTATTGAGTACTGAAGATGAAGCAGTACAACGAGAGATGCTTATACATAAAGGAGAAGCATATATCTACAAAAAAGTTGACATCTCTGTTGCCAACCTGATTTGCATTTGCAAATTGCATCAAATCTTCAGACCTTTACATTTGCATTGGTCCTAAAAAGTGATTTCTTTTCTAAAGGGATGTGTAGTTTTATGTGTTTCCACAAATGTTGCTGTACAGCTGTCTTTTCATATTGGAAACTTTCATGTGTAGGCTCAGGAATTTGACCTTACCTCACAGAAAATTGTCCTGAAACGCAGAGGTTGGGGAAAGAACCTGTCATGAAACTCAAGCCTGTTAATATTCTTGGGCGTAATTCATGAAGATTGATGAGAGAGGCTTTCAAAAAGCAACTCTAATGTTATGAATAATTATCTCTTTGAACTTAAGAGAGGCTGGAAATTCACTGTTAAGCTACCTGAGATGTTTCTTAGTAGTCACTGCTATACAGCTGTAGAAATTGGGCTGGTACCCAGATAAGGAATGGAAATTTCATTCTGATTTATGAAGGTACTGTGCATTTCATTCTTTCTGATGGTCCTTACACCTGGAAATTCTTGTTCAAAGATCATTTTCTTTTGGCTTCTAATTTTCTGAGCTGTTCATAAAACACAGAATTGTGCAGAAGCTTTAGAAGTTAAGTTTGCAAAATATTAAGCAATAAAGCTACCTTGAAATTCATGCAGTCTTCTAAACATATGCATCTTCCTGGTAAAGTAGAGGCTGGTGGCTTTCAGTGTTCGATAAATTCTGTGTTTTTAGAGTGCATGGCCTTACACATGTAAAAATTACCATTGGCTTTATGGTATTTCTTGAGAAATGGTAGCAGTGTTCGTGTCTCTTTTCTTATCGGCTGAAAACCGATACCAAACTAATGATAAATTTACCATTGATGGATGTCTGTGGAATGAGAATGTTGTGCCCAGACACCCTAAAGGGAAAGTCTCATGTGAGCCCAATAAAGTGGGGCTGGGAAATACGTAGAATACAAACAAACCCAAGAAAGTGGTTTTACTTTGCTTAATGGCTAAGTACCTGTGGCTGCTACAAATAACAATTTCTGGATACAGTTTATACCACCCCAGGAACAATTTAGATTTTTCTGCAAATTGGAAGAGCTGTAAGAAAAATATGAACAAGGCCCTATAGGTATTCCAGGACAAAAGGCTGTATAGACCCCTCTGAATTAAGCATGTTGTGCATACGATTGTAGAAGCCACAACTCAGCGATGCACCTGGTTCCTTCTTTGTCTCTGTTCCTGTCAAGTGAGCTGATGAAATGTCAATTTTGGAATTGTTTTCTGTGGATACTGTGAGATTTCAAATGATAATATAATCAAATATTAGAGAGAAGCAAATCATGGCTAAGCATCTTCACATGAGATTGACACCCGCCCTCCACATCCTTCAATATGTCAGTATTGGTTATGTATGCAAGAATAAAGCACCGGCTTGTGCCAGAGTAAAACTAATGTACTAGAATAAAACTGGCCAACCTCTTTAGAAACCAGTCAGGTATATACTTTTTCAAATCCCTTTCTTTGGGAGATTTAGTTTTCTTAATAAGCACAACTGGACTTTCAGCTGTGGAGAAATTATGTGTTGTTGGAAAGCTGCTATTCTTGCCCTTTCCAACAGCCTGTGTCACAGGCAAAGCCCTATCCCTTTTCAGCAGCAATGTCTGTGGTAGGTGCAGTGGCAGCTGTGTGCCAGAAAGCAGATCTTGACCTTTCTGTTTGTGAAAAATGGATTGAATTGTGCTCGGTTCAAGTTTCTGGCAATAAGCATTAGCCCAGCAAGAGCTGAGTGGACCGAAAATGTATTTTAGAAGGAAGGTAAAATGTAATGGGTTTATTTAAAAGTAGGTATATGTGCACACGTATGTGGGCATATCTCTCTCTGCCCAGGAGAGGACAGACTTTCCCGCCACACAGTAATGTCAGAAAATATCACGAGGGCACAGTATATTGAAGTTACATGGGTTTTAGACATTGCATCTTAGAATGAGAATTTTGCACCATAGGTATAACAAAAATATTGCTCTGGCTTTGCTATTGCTCTGAGATAACTGCTAGCAAATGCTGGTGACCTTTCAGAGAAAGGACAACCTTTTGTAACTAGATGAAAACTAATGCTGTAATATATTGGCCACATTGCTAAGGCAAAGAGGAAGTGAAAGGTGGAGAGGTATGTCCAGGTCAGAATACTGACCTAGAATGAAATAAAGGTATATCCCAAAGGGTGGAGGTACAGTTTTCTTTTTCCCCCACCTTTTAAAAAATTGTTTTATTTCCAAGTGTTATACAAAGCTTAGCTGAGGCCGTAACCTGAAATAGCTAAGAACAAATCTCCTCCTGTGAAGAAATAGTTTTTCTTTGCTGGAGCAGGTGTGTTGAGAACCCTGTCAGATGCTCATACATCAGGAACTGTGAGGGGACTAAGAAAAGGAGTTTTCAAGACTGCAAGGAGACAGCTAAAGAGAATGAGCTTTGTACAGGTGTCTCAGAGGGAATATAATACAGAGAAGGGAAGGAGAAATGGATTTTTTCCAAAATCTGCAAGTCATTGGCATAAATTTTTCTGGGCCCCGTGTATGATGATACATTTGCTTCTATCTTGCATATAAAGACATTTTGAAAGGATGTTTAAAGAGAACGTATTAACAGGCTTTATGCACGTGAATTTGCAAGCTTCATTCAGTATATCTGGGGCATTCTCTGCTTGTGTACTACAGGGAGCTTTTGTCCTGTGCTGGATATATGGGAGAAGGAGTCCCAGAGAGAGGAAAAGGGATTAGCGGCAGGTGCACCAAAGAAAGTATTGTGAGGCCGCATGAGTGATGGCAGTAATATTTCAGAGGAAAAAAAAAGAAGAGTTGGAGAGGGATTCACATGAGTTGCCTAGCTTTAGTGAAACGATCTCAGATGCAGGAATGGCTTTACTCCCTGGACATACCCCTTTTCTGTATGATGTCTTATAAAATGAAAGTGTATTTTCTTAGGCAAAATTTGTTTTTAGAGTTTGAAAGAAAAAGAATGGTTCTAACTGGGAAAGAAAATGAAAAGCAGCAAGCCATTGTCAAGGTTAACAAATGTGGGATGTGACACTGAATCTCCAACTTGAGATAAATACCATGGAAGGATTTTATTTTTGACTAGCTCAAAAGCACACCAGCCTATGTGCTGACCAAGGGAAGGATGTGATGTTTGTGGTACAACCCTGCAGGGAGCAACAGAAATGGCTGAAGACTCCCCATGGACTTTCTAATATCACATGCAGTATGCTAGGAGAACAGCCTTTCTAGAAACATTGTCTTTTACATGGACACGTAACAAATACCTTCCTTGGGACTTGTGGCAAAGTCACAACTGAGTCCTGATATATTAGAAGACTCGAAGGGAGCAAAAGGAAAAAGCAGGAGGTAGAGATGTTACCTGACAGGTAGGAAACCTCTAACTGTCTTGCACAGATTGGTAGCCTTTCTAACTACCCCCGTGTTACTGAAGCTTGAACCATCAAGCTGCCTCTGAGGACACGAAATTCTTGCCCAGGCTATACAGTTGATGTGACCATCAGATGTGTTGGGTGATTGATGACTGTTCAAGGTCTTTTTGTAAATTGGCCTCGTATCCTGGATGGTAGAAGGAATGAGTTTGACAGTTACTGTGATTTTTTAAACAGCATTCCTTGTCAGCAGTCAGACCTCTGCAGATTGCTTTCTGATCCTACTGAACAGCATGTCAAATATATTGTTATTTTATGAGCATCTTGCCTTCCCCTCCACCCTCCCAATTCCAAAAGTTTCTGGGAAGTGTGAGGCTCATGAGCAGGGTGCTAATATACCCCATAAATCGTGTTGATGGAAGTACAGTGTTTGAGCATGCCCAGGGGAGAAGGTTTTACAGCCCCTGCCAAAATCCTTTGCTCTACATCAGGTATGATACCTGCCATAATGACCATAGCTTGATTCCAAGTTGCAATTTATTGTTAGCTGCCATTCACTTACATTTAATTTGTCGCAGGGCTCAGAGGCTAACAGTTAGGAGGACAGTGTGAATCTCAGTAGATCAACGCTCACCAGCTTCTTGTGGAGTCAAGGCAAGCCCCTGCAGGCTGCACCTGCAACTCAGGTGCACTGGTCACAAGCTGCCCTGAGTACTGGTTTCATCCTTCTCTAAGTTTTTCCTACCAGCTGAACCAAGACTACCCAAGATGAAGGGGTTAAGCACACACTCTACGCCAAAACAACTGTCTTTTACATGCCCAGCTCTGGGAAACCGCCCAAAATCTTCTGAATGTCGAGTAACAGCATGATGGAAGTAACACTCCTTGCATGCCTTGTTCTCATTAAGCATGAGACTCCAGCAAACCTCAGTGAATGAGCTTGAGGGATCATTGAACAGACCTGGTCTCTGTCCTAATGTAATATATGCAACTAATATATGTGCCTAAGCTTTCTCTATCTGCCAAAGGAGACTTAAGCACCTGAGGATGAGACCCAAAAAAGGCAACATGCACAACTGTTGTTATATTTGATGGGTGCAATGGATAAATGTAAAGCAATCCTAGTGGAAAGGGCCAGACCCAGAGCTACCCCATAGCTGGGTGTATAGAGTCAAACTCACTTCAACCCTTCATTCAGTCTGTTTACCAACATTTTCTTCCAGTGGAAAGAATATAAATGGGACATAAATGGTTCTTGCTCTGAGGTCAAAAGAAAGAGCCCCACATTTCACAGTTTACATGTAATGTCTTAAATATAAAGTGGGAATAAAAGTAATTTCCTTAGCTCACACAGATAAGAAACAATATATAAAGGATCCTGAGATGCTCACAGACAAAATAACAGGAATCTTGAAAAAAAATCCCTTAGGCAGAGATAGTGTTATTCATTGCAGTGGGGGCCTGGTGTGCTGGGTACCACGTAAAGATGTAGGAAATGACACTTTGTCCCCCAAGTCCCGAGTTATTGTCCTTCTCTAGTAGCTGTTAAGTGCAAGCCCAGTAGCCTGTTTGCATACTCTGTGATTGGTATCAATGTTTGTATTAGTATTCAAAAAACAACAAAGGGTGTGTTAAAAATAGCAGAGATGACAGAAAGAGGGCAATTACTTGGTTGTGTGAATAGGAAGGATAATATTAAGTTACTGTGTAATTAAGGTTAGACCAAGGTGAAATAAAGATAGCAAACAAGGAAAGTAAGGAAAGGTTACTCATTCTGGACCCAAACCTATCCCTACTGAATTTAATGATAGGTTTATGCAGACCTCTGTGAAAGCGAGTAGGAGTAGACTTGAGGTTAATTTAGAGACATATTCATAAGGCAGTTTAGTGAAACTTGATAATGTGTAATAGAAAAAGAAACCACAGACAAATAAATAAATGGGAACTTATTGAACTGATCTCATCTTGGAAGCAGCTTGATATGAGCTGTTCTCTCACATCATGCTGTGTGCTTATTATAAGAGGTGAAATGCATGATTTTGTTCCACATTAGATTATTTATGGACTTTCTTCAGGGCAAATCATTTTCAAAAGGCCTGAACCTGGATGTGTTCTGCCACTGGTCAATCTCGGCTGCAGGGCTACTTACCAGCAGGGTACCAGTGTTGTTTTCATGCTTGATTGGGAAACATTTGTGGCTTAAATCCCATCTTGTTTGCAGCTATCAGAAAAAGCTGTGTTCTTTTACTGAACAGGCATGGAAGTTATTGATTTCTTCTCTGTGCTCACAGGAACATTTGTTCGGGGGTTGTTGGGACTGCCTGAAATGGTTCAAGAAAATCACTTGTGAGACAGAGAAGGAAACTAATTAAATCTTCAGAGAGGAAAAGGCCTTAAATGATGAAAGATGGTGGTAAATTACTTAGCTAACAAATAGGTGCCTTGGAAATTGAAGTACAAATTAGGTTATATAATTTCTCACCGCAAACCTAAGCAGTTCCATTAATATGATTTCCATCTTGTGATAATATTTCATGGCTCATCAGGAGCTCGCTGAGACATATTAGTGACAGCTGGAAACAACGGTAATACAAACCTTTTGTTTCCAGGTAAGGTAACGAGAATTTTCCTAAGAAAAGGACCTTAAAAAATGATGATGATTTCATGTGTTGATACATCCATACTACCAAAGAACATAGCATTGTATGTGTCCAACTGAATAGACAATATGACGATAATTTAGACAAACAAATTTGATCCCTTTACCTTCATGCATGTTGCCCACATTGCTATGTGGGGCTGCACTGAGAAACAGGGGTGGTTAACGATGTATATTGGGCGTGCATCAGGTAGGCTTCTTCTAGGACAGGAATCAGTGCTTTTGTCTCTAGACTGACGCTCTCTGCTGCACACATTACATTGTAGTACCAATATGACTGTATTCCCCTTCTACCTGCACACACTCTGAGCAGCACTTTTGAGCTCTTGCTGTTGTTTTACTGTGGTTAGGAACTGCAGATGGGAAGGTCAGCAGGAGAGGAGAGAACATCTAGCTACTGCTCAGAAGCCTTTACCAGCATCTTTTGTTAGGTATTGGATCAGATTTTCCAGATTTCCCAGCAATTCTTTTTGTGCCCAGTAGCAATGCATAACATCACTCACTTGGAGCACATGCTGCAGTCACCAGTGCTTTGATTTTCTTATACATATATTGCCTTCACTGTGTTTCACCATTAATTCTGCAGTGAGAAAAACGCATATTATTCACAGCTGTCTGTAAGTTACCTCATTCCACCTGCCTGCACACTGATATTCAGCAACCTCATTTTATGATATACAGGGCTTTTTTTTCCTCCTTCTTTAAAGCATGATTTTAAATCTAGGAGTAACTGGGAGAGCTGTTGTGAAATTATGGGAGACTTTTATTTCTTTCAGTTGCCAGAGCACCTTGCTACAATTCATTTTGTGGTTAGCGCAATGTGTATAGTGGCAGAGACAGATGAACACAAATGAACATCGTTCTAATTTAAAACCAACAGGTTTTCAGCAATAGCTATACCGAGCGCATATCTGACAAAGGAGAAAGGAAATATTAATTTTTCTTTTGAAGGGTGACTTCAACCTCCAAATGATTTCAACGTGGTTTCATATCTGGTCTCCCTTCCCTTCTCTGATTTTTCTCTAAGTGATTAATCGATGAAGTCATCCAGCAGCAATATCAGTTGTTATTTTACAGTATCAGGTATGACAGCATGCAGGTAGGGCAATGACAGCATGGCTGAGCCTGTCTGTGACCTTTTTAAGCGGACTACTGCATTTTACACCAAATCGAGCAGGTTGTAGGGCCTCCATGGTAGGTACAGTTAAGTGCAGCAAATCTGATCCAAGTCTGGTTTAGCTGTGACAACTTTTTGCTAATTCCAGACAAGAAATGCACATTTGTTTGCTTCCAATACTTGTTGGCTTGTCAGATGGCATTTTGAAGCTCAGAAATAGCAGATCAGCTTAAGAGTCTGAAGACGAGTAGTTCAGACATATTGCAGAAGCAGCTCTTTCTTTGCTCTTCCTAGCAACCTACCCATGCTCCCTACCCTGCCACTCATTTGGGCTGTACCCTGCAGAGGCTCGGCAGGGGAGCCGCAAAAGAAGACCAACTCTTTAGCAATGATGTTTCTTCAATCTGTGGAAATAGAGCTTTTCCTCTTTTGACACTAATTCTATATGGCCTATGTATGATCCATTAAGGTGACATACAATGTGTAGCCATAGGATCCAGTTTACCGGCCTCTATAATATGCACGTGCAGTGAAATTGCCCTAGTACATCACTAATATAATGAATTTTGCTGACCTACTGTACATTATTAATGGAATAAACTCTCCCTTCATAAGTAACTTAATAGGTTTTCTGCTTCATGTCAGTTGTAATCCTTATTTAACATCACCAAAGAATAATCCTTTTGTTTCTGCATCAGAAACATAGAAGTTTTACTCCTATTTTATTGCTAACACGATAGTTTGCACTTCAGTGAATACTTTGAATCTCCACAATATCATCTTGGAATGGGGCAGGGATTCCTTTAGAGATATTAAGGACAGTGTCCCTTCTGCACTTACACATTGGTCGATATAGTAGTTTACATGCTCTGTGCAAGAGATCCAGGTTTAGGGTGTAAAATGTGATCAGGAAGGAAGGAATCATGCAATATAGCAGTCAGAGACTTTACAAATCTTCAGAGATGAATTTTAGCAAAGCAGTAGGTAGCGTATCTGTCAATGCCAGCTGTTTCCTTGGCATTCTGTTTCAAGGGAAAATTAAAAAGCATGATTATCTGCATTCAATCTATACCATAAGAATTATGATAAGATTAATGATCAAACCTGTGTTTCTGTCTCAAGGGTCCCCCTGCTGTTTACATGCCTGCCTCCTACTTAAGAACCATAGTGATAGATGTAGCTGTCTGACACAATGTCCAGTTGCTTGAAATATGGTTCCCTGGCTGGTTCATGAATGTGATGCTCTGCTTGCTGAATTCTGTGTGATGTAGGCATCTAATTCTTACTTGTTTAAAAACCTGCAGGAATAATTTAATCCATATTAATGGTATCAGGCTATGGTCCCAAAGTGAATACTGAAGTTATAATTCAGTTTCAGGGCTCTGGTGCTCTTCATAAGCCATGAGAATGTAGAAGGCTCTTTCAGCTGAATGACTATATTATTCATTCAAACACCACATAATTGATCTGTACTATGTACCGTACTTTATGAAATGCTCCTTGGTTTCAGTGCTGTTAAAATCTTTGCCTTGCTTTGTGGTCACTGTTTATTCAGTTACTTGGGTTCATTCCTCTGTCTTCATTATTGATGCTGATTAAAAGGGCCTGCTTAGGAAAAGGAAGAGACTATTGTCCTTTCCTTAGCCATTTTTTCTAATTGCTCTTTGCTTGTGGTGTGAATTAGGCCCATTTTCCCACATATGGTTCTGTCCTTTTTTTTTTTCGGTGGGAGGCTCTTTTGCTACTCTGTTTCATGCCCAGTGTGGGACACAGGTGGTGGTTGAACACATACATGCTGGAACATTCTTGAAAAATTAAGAGGTTTGGCAGAAACGTGTATTTGGAGTCACTCCTATCCACGCAGAGGAGGTAATTGCTTAGCCAAGGCCAGAGGGTCAACAGGATCGGGAAGGGCACTGCTCACTTAAATGAACTAAGTATCTCACATCCACTCAATATCTTTACAATTTTGTATCTCATTGCCTGAGTCCGTCTTACAGGCCAGGGCAACCTGTGCCTGCATGCTCAGTGTAGTACCCCTTTTTCAAGACACAGTGGGGTGGCAAGGTACAAGATATTCGTCATTTGGAGCTGTGTTAGTTCTGGGTACACATCTGTCAGGAAGCCAGCTCCAGTCTGTCACTGTGTGTTCAGCTCCTGATGGAGAACAAGCAGCAGTCAATACTTATGTAAAGTGATCACAGCAGTAATGGCGATTAGGGAATACAGCACAAGGTTTCTTCTTCATTGTTGTGGTAGCTTTTTTTTCCTGTGGCTAAAGGAAAGGGATAATGTCCTTTGGTTGGCTTAATTTTACAGACCACCCTTAAAATAATTACCCCCCTCCGTTAAACCAATTAATTCAGGAGCTTCTCTCTCATTAAGCCTATAGGATATAGGGTCAGGACACTCAGAGGTACTTAGGCTTTGAGCCCCAATGACTTGGATGGCAGGAGCCGCAGTTAAGCTACTTAAGACAGATTTTAAGAAGGCATTTAGATGCCTAAATATACAGATAGTTTCCCGTTGCCTTTTGCAACAAGCACTATGAAAAATTCTTCTGCAAGACCTAATTCTCTTTGATATGTGCATCTGAAAATTTACTTTTAAAAATCTGCTTTGAAGCCCTTTTGAAAATGTTTCCCCAAGTGAATACCAATGGGCTGTAGCTTGAGACTTTTAAATACAATATGGACTTAAGGCTCCTTCTGTGAAGGTACTGGGTTTGGCCATTGTCACAGATGTATTGGGGATCTGATTCAGTTTGTCTGTTTTTGTCTTCCTAAGGTGTGCGTGCTGTTGGGGAGGGAACTGGATAACTGGTGACACACTGAAAGTGCATTTGTTCATACATGCGAATGATTATTCATAGAATATTTTTGCTTCATCGGCTAGCTCTGTCAAGTATCCACCCACCTACAACAAGCAGACTTAGAAATGTCACAAAAATAAGGGCTTGAATACTTAACACACTGAAGGCTTGATTCAGATCTTCTTTAATAACATTGCCTTCAAAGTCAGCTAGCAAGAACATCACAGGGTTGGATTTGATGTCAATGTGGAACACAAGAACTAAAAAAACCCAACATACTGGGTATGAAAACCCCAAGAAATGTGAAAAAGAAAATGTAATACATAGCACATCTATGATTTAAAAAGTGATTATTGTTGGTTTTGTCTCATTTCCATGGGATACCTGAAGGCACATGCATTTGGGTAGGTAAAGCATTTGTATGAGTGAGGGTCTTTCCTTTAGGAGCAGCTCTAACCTTACATTTTTCAGCAATTCAGTGGCAAAAATTATTATTTTCTTCCTACTTCTTTTTGGGAAAAAGAAAACCTTCACCTCATCTCCTACTTCCAGATCCTCTTGCTGCTATGCCTTGTAACTATCAATCTTCATTTACTTTGCTGTATAGAAAAATTAACCTCCTAGGAGGGTACTTTTTTAAAGTGCAGAATAATTCCTTAGTACCATCGACACTTGTTGAACTGTCACTGGTTATATTAGGTGAGAAATGCTGATAGCGTCTGTACTTCATCTTCATATCAAAGAGAGCCTGATGATCAATTTATTTTCTTGTCAAATACATTCTTTAATGGGTTGCATTTTGTGTGGTTGACTATTCTGATAAAATCAATTTAATTAACTACCAAGATTTGACAGAACACATTCAGGCAGTGTCATTAATTTCAAAAGAATAATAATTTCAATCAAAGACAAGTTGCCAACCCTTCTAATGAGGTATCTCAACATTAGCAGTATTTCATGCTAATGATCAAAATGAGATATTTCAGGGTTTCTAACAAATTATGATTATAAACCAGATATTGCGTTAATACCAGGGTACACTGTCACTATTTATTCACCAAGCCATCAGTGTTTAAAACAAATTCTTATGAGCTCTTGCATGCATAAGTTGGTTGGGAAAAGAGGGAAACAAATTATCCTCTGCTCAGCTTGTCGTTCAGGAGCTTGTACCACTCAGTTACTGCAGGGAGGCAGGCAATACCCTTGCAGCACATCACATACTTCATGGGGTGCAGCTTCCCTATGAACAAATAAGCAGTGGTGTGTGCAGCTTACTAGAGTTTACATTGCTGTACTGTGCTATTGCTCCATATTATTATAGTGGGAGGCTGAATATCAGCAGGATCTATTACAATACTGGATGATTAAAGTACTTCTTGACTTTCCACAAGATTTTAAATTTAGGATGAAGGAGGGGGAGGCATAGTGCATGAGAGAAGCACAGAAAAGAAGAGGATTATGCTTCAGCAGCCTTCGTGATAAAATAGTAGTAATTAGTTTCAGTAAAATCCCATAATAGTTTTTTTGCACTTTGCAGGAAACCAAGTGGCAGACAGATAAAATAAATTACTTTACTTAGGGCAATTAGCAAGCTATTACAACGTTCTGCCTATGTTTCCCCATGACTACAAAGATCATGCCCTATTTTCCCAAGAACTTTATGTTCCTGAAAATCTCATCCATTTTAAAGCTATCATTGTGTGTACATACAGCCACTACATCTCTCTAAGCACAGACTGCATTGTAGCGGAGGGCCTGAGAGATGAGTTCTGTGACCACATTGAGGGGAGGGGGAATGTGTAACATTTGCTGCTTTCTCATCTGAAATGAATCTCCAGTGTTACTATTGTGTGCATGACTCTCTGACAGGTAGTACAAGGAAGACATATGGATTTTTCTTGTCCTGCATTCAAGTACTGCACTAGTGGATTTAAGTGAAAATGTGCACTGCAGATTTAAGTGTTCAGACTTTCATGGCTGATGCCTGGTAGTGACCCCATTGGAAAGGAAATACGATTTCTTGGCAAAAGAGTACAAAGATTTCAAACTAATCAGAAATGGCTGTGAAAAATTAGTTTTCAAATTTTTTTTTTTGTTTTGATTGAAAATGTTTTTAAAGTTTGTGTTTCAAGAAGGCATCTGTCTTGAGAAATGAAAGATTGACTTCATGTAATTCAGCCATTAAACAAAACAATAGAAAAATACCTGAACATGTATGGTACAGAAAAATTACAGGTTTGAAATAACTATATTGAAGAATGCCCCTTAATACATGGTTAGCATTGTTTTATGGTTACATTTTAATGGAAATTATGCAAAACATGAAGATCATCACATTTATGAATGGGAAGTTTAATTTAGTTTTTTTGAGGAGAAAGCCTTTTTCATTGCATTGAGACCAGGGGAATTATACTGGTATAAAATGTAGGAACAGCGTAGGAAATAGTATTATATTCTCTAGCAAGACTTTGTCCAAGGGCACCAGGTCTCCTGACATACACTGCCTGGCCATGATTTCAGTGAAGAATATGAGTTTCACACCACCTCCTAAGCTATACACGACTAAGTATTAATAGCAAAAACCATTTTGCATTATAATTAGGATTTAACAAGTCTTTTTACTGAAAATTGATGGTTAAAATCAAAGCTTTTTCTTGGTTATCATTTTTAGACTGCTTCAGCCTCCTCTCATCTCTCACTTCTGGACCTTCAAAGCAGCTCTGTAATTTCAGGTTTGGCCAGCCAGCTGTTTTAGACCAGAAATTATACCTTGTGCAGCTGGCTAGTGCTGGCATCCCAAAGAATAAAATTCACTGATATGAGCTTGCATCTTTTCATAACTAATTTTATTGATATGATTACTTCTAGGTTGTACCACAATTGAATTGTGTATGTTAAATGAGACCTTGTAAAACAATTTGTTTATTCCCTCTGCCAGACAAAGTGCAGGAGACTTACTGGTCCCTTAAGGCAGACACCCCAATAATTGGGTAATTAAATGTTCAGATTTATTTGCAGCAGTCAGAAGGAGAATTGAATTGTTTTAGTCATGCTCTCTTCCCATCATTCTCCTTATCTTCCCAACAGTGATTAATGTTGGTGAGAAAAGAAAATAACGTGATGGAGATACTTGAAATGCAAGAAGTTAGTGGAGGCTAATGGCATGTTCATGAACTTGACCAGATGGTAACAACACTCAAGTCTACTTGGATGGGGGGGAAACCTATGGCTGGGCCAGGGACTGCAGGTGATGACTCTAGTGAATAGACTTCAAGAAGAAAGATTTTCTTTGGAAATTTTGTTGGAAGACCTTGGAACTCTCTCTATTAGCAAAACCAATTTAGTCATTAACAGTCCAGTTTTGCTGTTATCCCGTTAGTGAGTCATTGATCCAAGAACAGAAAATGTGCTTAAAGGAAATGTGGGTGCTATAATTATCACTCTAATTTTTTAATGTTGTCTTCCAATGAAGCAGACTTTATTATTGATTTAATGGGGAAATGTTATTACAGTAATGTCAGGACTTAATTGTGCACTTATTAAAGAAAGAAGGGGGTAGCACTAATGTAGGTTACCATGTTAATACTACTGTTTCTCATAAAGTTGCTACTTAGTTACCAGAATAACCATGAAACAATATATGTTATTTCACAGCAATTATTACATGGTTAGTCTTCTGTCACTATTATGTCAAACTTTAACATTACTATTGTTTTATCTGTTCTGTTATAGACAAAACCTGAATTAATTTGTGGTCCTTGAGACTGTCATGATGGGTCTAACAAAACTCTGAGGCTTCTTAGTTGCCTTTATCCATGGCAAAGTTGTTGTGTCTCAAAACAGCAGAATTAGTTCTCTGAGTCCTGATGTTACAGGCTGGGGGAATTCATAAGGGGAACAGAAGATAAGAGCAGCCGCAGAATACCCTGTGCTAAACCCCAGGACTCTGGGACCAGAAGCATCTGTATCCTAGTTTTCTTTGAGAAATAAAATACTCTCTCCTCGACTTCAGTGTAAAATATAAAAACTATTAAAAACCACTTAAAGAAGCAAGGTTCTTTACAACCTATGCACATCAAAAGTGTGCTTTGGGTTTGTATGTGGATGTTGCTGGAATAGGTATGCTAGGCTTGTAACCTCTCCATACCTTTTTCTTACAAGGTCAGGAAATCCCACATGGTCACAGGTGGTAGTTCCCTCAAAACGTTGGTGTTTCCTCCCTCAGGACCATGCCACGTGGTGAGGAGCTGAAGGTACTGCTTGCCAACACACACCTCCAGCCCAGGTCTGAACATGGAGTTACCATCCTTATTAGGAACAGTTCTATATGTAGGTAAAGGACTGCAATAACAGCTTTAAAATGTTTCTAAATGCCTTTTAGGGAAGGAAAAAAAGGGAAAGAAAACAGCTTATTATAGTTTACATGATTATTCTCCCACGTGGCAATCAAATTTGGATCCTGTGGTACACCTTTGACCACATCAAAGCTTTTGTTATTGGAAGGGTGTACCTGGAAAGAACTTAGGCTCCTGAACAGCCCAGCTGATTAACAAGTTTGTTAGCAGATATAAAAGAAATGTGAATAGAAATGATTTGTCTTTGATGCAGGAAAGTGCTTGGATTTTAATTACGTAACACGGCCAAAAATCCTTTGGGCTGAAATATACTCAGATGACAAGGGAGACCTGATAGATGCTTGAGAGGCTGGATGTTCTGACCAAAATAATTTTACTGAGGTATTTGTAAAGTCACTGTGATCCAAGTGATATTTTTAATGTGGAAATAATGTGAATGTAAATTGAGGCAAATCAAACTCTTCAAAGCGAAATTCACTGGTAGCATTGAGGCTATATGTCTTACGGGACATAAGCTTTACATGGATATGTGAATTTGTTTGTATGAATGATAAAGGGGCTTGTTTGAAAAATGATTAATTAGATTTTTCTTGGTGATGACACCTTTATTGCCTATTGATTAACTTGCTCTGCCAGATGGAAGATGGAAGTATAAATGTGCTGACACATTATAAGTTTATGTTTGTTTAAAATGCAGTAACGAAGAATGTTAGTTTTGCCTTTTTATTTCTGCCCAAGTAAGCATGTAATTTTCTGCATTAGTTTTGATATAAATGTTCAGATAGGCATCTGGTGAGAGTAAGAAATATCCATTTGGTTCTGTCAAGTTTCTGGCCCACCTGGTGGTCAGCACAACTGTTGTCACATATTGTCACTACTATTGTCACATGTCTTTCTGTTCCTGAACAGAACTTAAAGCAAGGCTATCTAAAAACTTCTGGTTCTTCTTCAATAGAAAAAACTAGTTTTTGACAGAAAGAGTATTTATGGCTTGAAAAAATAATGGAGACTTACGTGCTGAACAGACCTCATATGTGCAACAGGAAGCTCCCACAAACATCTCCTCAACATACAAGCCCTTGCGTCTCAATTTCAAATTGAAAAGATCTTCCCTTAGTAACAACACTGCTCAGTCCCTGTGGGCCATTTACGTTTTAAAGTTCAACTCTAAAAAATGGCTGCAAAAATGGTCTCACAGGGATTTTGTGATAGTTTTCAGCAATGAGAAACCATACCTACTCAATTCCTAAATAAAATTTTTTTGTTGTTGTTGTTTTTTTTTGTTTTTTCTTCTATCAGCCAGTCTTCAACACATAGCTTGAGGAGATGAAAGTCAAGACGCATCCTTTCATATTCACAGTTTACTAACAATAACACACTTATCTGGGCCTTAGCAATTCTGTTTGTGGTGTGCAAGATGGATTAAAACCCATATCATTCCCCTGTAACATAATGGACTCTGCAATGTTAACAAGAAGTAGTAAAGATAATAAAAGCATATTTCAGCCTGTAAAGCAAACAGATACTACTACTGAATACACACGAGGAGCAGATGGCTATAATAAGACATATAGTTTGCACAGACACTTTCAGAGAAAAAAAAAATCCTTTTTGGTCCTGATTTCCCCACTATATCCAAACAGCATTAAGTCACACAAAGGCAGCTGTGGCTTCCCCATGGAGGCTCAAGCTAAGGGTGCTGGAACGCTTTCCATTAAAATGTTGTTTTGTAAAGGAAAAGAAAATATTAAATGAAAGGATACATATCATGAAAAGCATCTGCATAGCTCCGAAATTTTTCATTGTTTAAAAAAAGAAAGACCCAAAGTGAAAATATTTTAGATGAAAACATGGAATATTTCTGTTGGATGCACTGCCCTGGGATCCTGTGGGATTTCATTTTGCTTCATTGTGTCTCCTTTTTTTCCCCCCTTGCATTTACACTCCTGGTTAAACTATATCTCTCCTGCAGACCAGGAGCTCTCCCGGGAGACATTGTGCATCAGAGAAGAGGCAGTCTGGCTGCAAAGCCAGGCATGTCGGGGAGAATGGAAGTTGGAGAGGTTTGAATCAACGTTGCAGTGAAGCATTGCAGCTGCATTTTCAAATTATATTATTTCAGCATTGACCACATTTTTTTCTAGGATGGATAGGCTACACATTCACAGTCTTAGTTTTGTGAGGCAAGAAAGACTATAGACAGATGATAATGAAAAATCACTTCCTCTAATTTTTTGAAGGGTGAGAAGGACAGGAAAAGAAAATAACTTCTAATGAGCTCTAGCTAAGACAGAAGATGTATCCTCTGGAGAGTTAAGACCATTGCCTCAATTCTGCCCTGATGCTCACCTGACTTGCTTGTCCTTGCATCCCTGGCATTCCTCCTTCATCCTGTTATTCTGAGGAACAGCATGAATATGTGACCATGAGGATTTGGGCTGAGGTAGAAGAAATTAATTTCTTCCCATCTCTTGATATTTCCACCAGTTGACTGAAATTGTTCACATTTTGGGAATTCAGATTTCTTGACTCCTAGGGTCCCAGACAGCAGTGACAGACTTCTCTGTTGCAATATTCCATCCAACATGTTGTGAAGAAGCAGGAAAGTTACATATAAAAGAAAGTTTCAAACTTTTAAATTGGTTTTGCCTGGTTGTAAAAGAGCACTTAATGTTTGTATCTGTTGAATCTTTTTAATTATTAAGTAGTCCTGAGGGCACCTCCAAATTAAAGGATAAGTGGAAGAAATAATAACGTGATAAGGAATTTGGGGATACAGACTGTTAAACTATCCTTCAAAGTGTCAGTAATTAAAATTAATTAAGGTTCATGGCTAGCATTGGGAGACTGTGGAAGAAGAGTTATGCTATAGGGAAATAATATGAGGGTTATTTGAATTTTTTTTTCCTCACTGGCTATTTGACTGTTACCAGAGAAACTTTGAAAAGTTTTTGATGAGTTGTTTTGCTTTTGAATCGGTAAGTTTGTTTTGAGTGTTGGTTTGTTTTTTTTTTTTACTCCAATAAAAACCAATTACTCAATAAAAGGTAGGAATAATTTTTAATTTAAAAAAAGGAAAAAGGAATACCTTATATTACTTTCAAATGCTTTTAATACCCAGAAGACTCCTCTCCTGCATGTTTGCATTGTATGAAAAGAACAATAGGTAGTTCTATCAGCATCAGATTCTAAAATCAGCATCTGATTTTAGAAATATCTATGCTTACTTGCCTTTTAGAAGCAAATATTCCCTGTCTATTATATGGTCAGTTTAGCAGGCACCTATGAAAACTGGACCTCCGATGTTTTCCTCCAATAGCACGTTTATAGTGAAAATTTCAGAGCCTTTTCATGGGGCCAGAGAGTCTCTTAGTTAAGTGCACAAGTAAGATTTTATTGTTTTATTCAAGGAGGCATGAGTCTTGCATCGTAAATTAACCCTACATGTCCTTTCATCAAAAACTAATTCTACATTAGTTCATCCTCTGTCGAGTTAAATTTATGGAGAAACTTAATATCCACTTAGTCTTCTGCTCCCTTTGATGCCATATGAACAAACATATGACAAGAAATGTGTTAAAAAAATATTTTTATTTGTGTACAAAGCCAAAACTATACTTGAAACTGAATTTTTGAAAACAATGTTGCTTTTTTAAACCTATGGCTTTTATCTTTTTTTGGTGACAAGTTATACTGTTTATGCTTTATAGCTAGATGCACAAAGGAATTTATGCTGAACCTGGGAGCTCAGCTGCCATTTTAATTGTCTGTACCCAGAAAGCAGAGCATCAAAACTTCTCCATTGCTGCCACAGCCTGAAAGCACCTACTTTTCTTACATTTAAGTTTTCTTGCTGCTGGTTGTACCCATACGCACCTCTGTTTTCAGCAGCTGTCTTTTCCTCTTGTGGAGAACAGAACACACGTTATTCCACCCACCTTGCCTGTTGGCTTAATGTGTTTGCAGCACATAACTCATCAGTTATCCATGAAATATGGAAATATCAATATTTAATTACTACATAAAAAGTGGAAGGTTTTTTTACAGGGAGGAATAAGAATTCTCCTTCTGGAAATCCTCTAAAGTAACAGTGAATAGGGTACTTTCTGGCACCTGCTGTTTGAATCTACTCACCTGGAGGCACGAGGTGGATCCAGGTCTCCTGTGCAGTGGTGTAACCAGTGTCAGCTATGGGATTGGAAGGTTCAGTAATTTTTCCTCTGACAGTGTCTTGAGACACAGGAATAAACTGTACTTGCTTTTTAGAAGGACTCTCTCCCCCTCATGCCCACATCTGTAGGCACCTGGGTCACTTCTTATGTCAGCTAAGTTCCTGCAGGATCCACAGTGCCATCTCATCACCGTGGCTGAAGCTGTGACACTGGAAGGAGACAGGGAAGAACTGACTGGGCCAGAAAGAGAGGGAACAAGCCGGGCTGTGTCCTGCTGATTCTTGCTTGGGGTACCACTTGGCATTACAACACATACTGTAACCACTGGACAAAATATGCAAGCACTTCCTGGCAAAGATTTGCTAGCCTCATGGCTTGAGTCACAGTGAGGACCCCACTGCTGAGCTGAGAAGTCTTGCTCTGGCTTGTGATTCTCCTTTCAGTGGGAAGGATTAAGCAGCTCCCCTGGAGGCAGGTTCTGAATGCTTCCAAGCTTCCTGCTATGAAACCATGAACCAAGTCCTGGGCAGGCATAAAGTGTCCTAACTGCCCATGTTGTCTGCTTGTGGTCTCCTACCCAGATTCCAGGCTGGAGCAGCCAGTAGACGGGCTTTCCTCTGTGGTGCAGCCTAAGGGAAAGTGTTAGCTCTAATTACCTGGAGCTACCAGGGCGGGGGGCTCTTGTTGCACTGGCCCCAAAATCTGGAGCCAGGAAGCATTAGACTCCTTACTCTGTGGCAGTTATCTCAGGGTTCACTCAGCCTTAGTAATATTTGCTTTAAACCCAGAATGCTTGAAATTTGAAATACTTGGATGTCAACAAACTGCCATTTTTTTGACAAAGCCTTGGTGGAAAAAAAATTCAGTCTAGCTCTGTTCATACTTCTAGAGAAAGCATTAACTGTCACAGATAATGTAATAGGCAGAGAATTCACTGCACATTACTCAGGTATGTTGCACAATAAACAAAAGAAATAGGTGCCCAAGTGCAAGGTTAATCTCTTTCACAGGTTTCTTCCACTTGGTTTCTTGTAGCTCTTACGATCACAGGCAAAAAACTTAGCTTCAATTGTAAAATATATCAGGCATCTCAAATCTATTTTTCATGTTTATTTGTAGTTAGTGGAGCATTTTTTCATGGGAACTAAAAGGCATCTCATAAGTTTAAGATAAAGTAAATCCATGTATATGTGTGTGCACATATGTGTATACAGAGCTGGAAACTAATGTGAGTCTGAGTGAGGAAGAATCAAAGAAATACATTGTCAGAAAATCTCTGGAAGTATAAATAGTCTGTGGCATCTAGCTTACTGCAAAGGAAAACAAAAATCAGATTGTTTCTCCTTCCGTGAGCAGACAAAATACAGATATCTTTTATTTTCTCTCCCTGAGAAGTGTTTTAAATAATCTTATCTAAATCTACAGTAATATTACTCAAAATGTAGGAAATAAGCAGAAGACATATAAGAAGCCTACATTTCATGTATAGGTTTACATCTTTCTGGGCTCACTGTGACCCTTTGAAGAGGACCTAAGTCATCTGTTTCACATCTGTTTCTTTAGAGATAAGAATTATTTTCCCCAAATCTTCAGACCATTACAATTCTAGTTATTAATAACTTTTGTCCAAAATAAGTAACTATGTATTTTTTTCTAGAACAAAGGCAAATTTTTTGACTATTAATTAAATATTATAGCTAATTTTTGTTTTACTTCTTCATGGTCTCCTCTTTCCAGCGTATAGGCTTTGAATAACTTTACCTTCATTTCAGTTCTTTGAAAAATTTATTTAAAAAGACACATACAACTACTTAGAATATATGCATATGGAAATAGTCATTGATAACTAAAGCAACATCATCTTAATATAATGGCATTTATATGCTGTGCATTGGTAAGCTTAAAACAGAGTATGCTGCAAAATCTCTGTGGACAGAGAAACTTTTTTTAATTATTAAATTGATACTCATCCTTCAGTACAAATCACACATTCATCTTAAAGAAACTACACACAAAACCGTGAAGTTCGGTATTATATATGACTACACTAAGCAACCATCAAAGATCATAATTCTTAATGTTCTGCCTCTGCATCATATTTCTTTCTGAGGTGGTTTTTAGGTTAAAGCCTCACATATATAAACAAATGATCTGAATAGCAAGCAGGCAAGCAGCAGGGGGATCCAACCTCCTCAACAGAGCCCATTGCAGCAACAGCCCGTTCCTCTGCAGCAGGACCCTGCTCCTCCTGCCTGAGCTGGGGCCGGGGGCAGGCAGGGGTCCCTGGCGGCCTCCAGAGAGCAATCCTGTCCACCTATGACAGATGCTTCAGCTTCAGGTGGACTGGATCCCTGCCCAACTGCTTAAGAAAATAGCTTCTTGATTACTTACCTTAAATATTAAATATTTACCATCAAGGTGGCATTCGGAATATGAAACTAGAAAACTCTGTAGACAACTGAGCACTCTGACTGTAAATTATTATTCCAGGTAGCACATGACTGTTGTAAAATCACAGTATCTGTTTATGTAGGAAGAAAGAAATGCATTTATTATTTATGCGGTTCCAGGATCCCGTTTACATGATAAATTATAAATACATGTTATAAAACTGTTTACCATCCTCAGCTCTGTCAATTTGCATGCATATAGCTTATATATACTGTAGATTAATTAATTCTTAAATATATATACAAAAGGTGTTCTGTATTTTTTGGTTTATTTTCTTCATACTCAGTGTCTGCTGGTTCCCTGCTCTATAAACATTGCCCTTAGAGAGGGAGGCTGGAAGGAGAACCCAGAAGTCCCATGCAGGAGTATTACTTGGTTGAGCAGGTATTTTTAAATGATGAAAAAATATTTTTATTGCAAGGTATGGCAGGCTCTTGGGTACAAGGATATGGCTTCCTATGCACAATGAGCATATAATAGAACTTTTTGTTTAATGCATGGACCTAATTTACACAGTAATGAGAACTAAGGTCTAGGCCACTGTTTTGTCTTGTGCAAACCTAGTCTTTCTGAAGCGGTTTCTCAAGTTGCCTCTACAAATGTTTGTGCAGGCACAGCTGTGCTTGGCCTGGCCCCTCAGAGGTATGATCCTATTGACTCTAGATTTACTGGCTGTGTTTCAGAGGGACTGAGGTCACAGCTGCCTTTGAAAATGTGTGCCTCAGGTACCAGAGGTGAAAAAGAGATTCAAGTTGTGGAAGCTACTGTTTAAGTGTCCTGTCTCACAGTGTGGTGTTTATTAAAAAAAGTGTGTTAAAGACTGTAGAATATGCACTATACATGGTAATATACTGTCAGCTACCTATTTCCCTACCTACAAATGAGCAAACTGACTTACATTCATTTTTATTTGAGTCCTGTTTAAAGAGGAGTCCTGTTTCATGTGAAAGCTGTTTTACAACAAGCACCCTCCCTACCCCAAGCCCCAAGCCTGACCCAGCATGGATAATCTAAGCAGTGCATAGCAGCCCTGATGAAGAATGACTGTTTGCCTGGAAAAGTTAACAATCTCGTGAGAGATATTGAACAGAGAAAGTCTGCCTACACTCTCCTCCATTAGAACAGAAGGAATAAATCATGTTCTCCGAGATGAAAAAAACAGGCCCTTCCCTGCCTCCCTTGGATGTAATCACAACGCAACAACTAGAAAAAAAATCTTCGTGAAATTACGTGGTTTTTGTGAATGAAATACGATTGGGGTCTTTGCTTTTGTGCATGGCAGAGGGAGAGCATCGCTGAGGGAGAGCATGGCGGCTGGTGAGCATGGACGCTGGTCTGGGCCTGGAGCCAGCACGCCTTTCCCGCTGCTGGTGGGTGTCAGCAGCACCGCTTGGGAGCTGGGGATGCCGTCAGATCCGGATGGGCTGGGTGGCAGGTCCTCTGCCAGAGCAGGGGAGGGAGGTGGGGAGGCAAGGGAAGGAAAAAGAAGGATTAATGCCTTCCGAGCAGCTTCTTTCCCTTGGTGTCACAGAGGCATTGTGTAGGTAGAAAGATAAATATTTGTGTTTTGTGGGTCGGCTACACCTGTGGTGGATAAAGGGCTCAATAAATCCTCTTGTCTGTTCAATAAAGAAAACAGTGTTTCATGCTCCTGTGACATCACAAATATTTGCCAGGTCCACCTGGAGGTCATCAGTATGCAGTTGTGCCCTTCAGCCTCTCATTTTCAGCTAGGATTTAACTAGTGCCTTTGCTCTGTCTTATCAATGCTGCTTTTCTGTTGTGCATACGATGAATATTAACTGGCAGCTGGAAACCTGCTTCTCGTTCACCTAAACAGCTTCCCTGCCTCCTTATATTACACCGTTCATGTGCTATGGGGTTTAATACAAACAGAAAAGAAGGAGGCAACATGTTTAAACAAACAGTGGTTATCTTGGAAAGACTGGGATGAATGCCTCTTCTTGCAGGGCACAGATTTGGGCAAAATATTAAGCTGTTTTCTCTGCACATTAGATTATGCCAACATAAAGGTCACCCACAGGTGTTTGATATTTACTTGGAAATGTGAAGAATCTCCTTATGTATGAGGTAGTTATCTCAGTTCAGAAGACACTTTGAGTCCAAAGGGCAATATGTCTGTAGTAAATAATGGTTCTTATTCCAGGAATTGTTTATTCTGAGTAACAGGAATACTTCTGAATTATTAACCTGACATGATGCTCTGCATTATCTGGTCCTTTTCCTGTCATCTCCCCCTCTTTAACCCTGTTGAGTTGTCCAACAGTGATATGCCTTTACCAGTAATAAGAAATATAAATCTATATTACCAATATATATATGCCTATATTCCATAGGAATCCTCTGTAGCTCTTGTCATCTGTAGAGCAACAATGTGTTACATAAGAAACGCATCTTTTTGTCCATTTTTGACTCATTGCTTCTTGCTTTTCTACTACAGGAAGCAATGGATTTGCTTTCTGGTACTACCCTCTCTAAACCAGGCATTCTGGTGACTAGTGACTTCAGGTGCCTCTGTGCCTCTAAACATTTTTACTACAAGGTCTGGATTCCTTCTATTTTGGAGTTTAAAAAAGAAAGAAAAAAAAAGAGACAACTCCATGTCACACATTAATTAAAACTTTCAAATAGAATTGTTTTAATCTCATTTTCACCTCGCTGTATGAGCTTCCCATTGTTGCCAGCTCCCCCAACAGACCTCATTACCCTGGAGGTTTCTTAAAGCTCCAGTCAGAGGATTAACATGATTTTGTGAGAAGCCTAGCTTTTACCAAAACAAAATCATCAGCAATAATAATAATAATTTAAAAGAAATTAGAAAAGGGAATTTGTGGTCTCTGTGATTGAGCACAAAACCTCAAACACTAAAGGAAAAATTTAAAAAATCCTTCTATTGCTTTTCCACCTGCATGATTACAAGCAAAAAGAATATTTTATTTTATCTGTTTTTGGTCTTGACACATGCTTTTTGAATGTTCCAGATTGCCAAAATTACATCCTGACTGCCCTGAAAGTTTATCTAATTATCACTTCTAAAAGCTGATGGTGCATTTTAAAGGCCACACACAGTTTTAGCCAGCTAAGAAAAAGACAGAGGTGGATCCTTGATCCAATGCTGTGTGGAGGTACCTCTGGGATATCTTAACACTGGGCAAGAGGGATAAAACGCAGTTTTGAAACTGCCATTGAACTGTGACTCTCAACAGCACATCTGAGTGATGTTTCAAGAGCATCTTCATTTACTTACTTGTGGGAGGTGTTGTTTATAAGTCCAGCACGCACACTCTGGTTCTACATGCTGGTTCACACAGCTTAATATATATTGAAATCAGTGGACATTGGAACAGATAGCTTGTAAAAACGTGGCATAAACTTGATGTCTCGGGTGGTTTGAAAGTGGGATAAATTAATTAACTCTTCAGAAGGATTAAGTTCAGCTTCTTATTTGTTAAGCATCTGCTCAAATCACAGTAAGGAGGGCCAAGAAGTTCCTGAATGCCTGGATTCCTACAGCTTTATTTTGAAAAACTGCTGTGATTCCCAATTGCTGATACTCAATGTACTCTGGACCTCTGACATCTAATAGGTACAGTATGGACTGAGGGGGAACTCTCTGCCTAGGCAGTACTCACTTATCTAAGAGGTGTTTTATTTCCTCGCCCCTACATGTAGGTGTACGTATGGCACTGGTGGTCACCTCATTAACTTTGCTACCATTTATCCACATTTTGGCATTAGTTCAAAGGACACTAAGATCTAAGACCTTTTAAAAGCTAAGCAAATCAGAGTGCCAGTGGAACAGTAACTAAATACGTACGCAGACACTTCAGTATGAGTGACCCGCTTTAAAGCACCTGCAGCACTCACTGAATTCAGCATGACTAATCTTAGGAAGTTAGGTTACAAATTCTTAGGAAAGCTTTGGATACAAAACTCTGAGGTGATGCCCTTACTGCTGCACAGCCATCCTTATTGGCTATTCATTGCTGCCTTAAACTGATATTTCCCTGAAGTAGATTGGGTTCTCTTCATTCCTGTTATTCCTTTTTTCTTTATGATTTTAATTTATTTTAGTTTGTTCATACAAATATTTGTGGGGTTTGCTTTTTTTTAAGTGTCCAAAGTTTGGTTACAGTTTTCTTCATGATTTTGCCACTTACATACAGTCTTGCATACTCTTCCTTCCAGAGTTGATTTCCCCCCATACTGAGAGCAGTGTTTGTAGCATTCACCCTTTCCCACAGATGAGAGATACTGGAGTGCCCTTCCTTAAAGTCACTGGCTTGAATTACTGGGAAAGTACATTTAACATTGCTCATCCAGAAGGACTCTTCAAGTGATCTGCTTATGTGCCTGCTTTAGGCCACTGCATTTCATTGATTAGAAATGTGGTTCTGTTGAATGCAAAGGGAGGCCTACTTTTCCCTTTCCTTGTTCTCTGTAAATGCAGTGCTTGCAGCAAGAATATGATGACTTTTTAATAGGATATGTTGTCATCATTGTTTAGAAAACTAATGTCACACTGGGGTGAAAGAAAGGGCCCAGGGTTTGGCTGCTTTAAGATTTTCTTTTGCAGTTGACAAACACAGCAAAATATTGTACATTCACAACATGACAAAAGGCAACTAATAAATACTGTCAGTGCAAATGATTAATGCTCTTCACTGAGAGTTAACAATGACTTCTCCCCAGTACAAGAGCTAGAAAGAAACGCTTTGTAACAAACAGACGCAAATGTGCATTGAGGGCTTGAAGGGAATGAAAGCACTTAGGATGTCGTATGACACTGAGATTCGGAGCTCCTTAAGCCAGAGCTGCCAAAACTACAGCACTTGGACCGAGTGCTCTTCAGAAGAAACACAATTCCTGTCAGCATCAGCATTTTCCACTGCCAAAAGATTGAAAGTTCACAACGAAACTTAAAAAAAAAAGGCCATTTTACTCCCAGACACTTGAAGCTGTCACACTGCTCAGCAATGACATGCCCATTGAGACAAAAAGACCAACAGAAGTTCTGCACAGCAGAGTAGTGACAAACAGTGCCTGACTGTATCATTACAAGTGGCGCTGTGCAGGACTTCCAGAAAGCTGCTGGATTTAAAATGCTTCTGACTGTTACTGTGACCCTTGCAAAACAGGCCTGAAATTTACAGTTGATCAAGGATGGCATTTTAGGAACAATGAGCTCTTTCAGCCTGGACGTAATTACTAGAGATGCGATAGCCACGAATATCATTCTACTGTTTCAGGCCTCAGTGAACGATTTAAATGGTCTCAAACCCACAGAAGTATGTAACGCTCCCTTCCTGTCCCAAATCCTCTCCATCATTTCTCTTCCCCTTCTGCCATCTTACAAACCTGATATAGGCATTGATGCTACTGGAGTAAAACACTACCCTGCAGTGTTTACTTGAACTGGAGCGGCAAGAGATACAACACTTTATGAAGTGCCCTAAAAGGATGGCAAAATGCAACCCTACGGGTGATCTCTTCTTAGGACCATCAGAGGTTTCAGGGGCTGTTACAAGAGTAGACCAGGAACTAGCTTCCAAAGAGCTGTTTAAGTTTGTATTTTTTAATACATTGCAAAAGGAATAACCTTTATAATATTTTTCACAGCCCCCTTACACTGCCCTGTGAACAGGGGGAGTACAGGGAAATAGTCTCACACCAGCATGAGTAGTTCCCTCTGAAAGTGCTTACAGGACTCAGCTTTATCATCCATGAAATACATGAAGCCCCAAGGAAAGTCTGTGTCCCAAGAGAATTTCAGCTGATCTAGAAGCTGTTTATCAACTTTATTCATCCTCTTGGATTTACATAGACACAGGAATAAAGGATGGCTCGAATAAGAATGACTGTAAAAGAGTTATAATTTTATTGGACTGAATTATCCCTAAAATGAATAAATATTTAAATGTGAGCAATCATATTGCAGCCACACACATTAGATGTTTATTGTCCAGTGCTGACCTTGTATTCACACCATTTTTCTTCTTCTATTTTCCTTTGTAGGTTATTTGATGATGTTATTTTCAGCTCACTTCATATGGCTCTTTTTCGCTGTTCACAAATTGCCTAGACTAATGGGACAATTCTTCAGCAATTACACTGAAATGAGCACAACAATGCCCTGGTTATGTTTCATATTTCAATACATGGGAGCACTGCATGCCATCTTTTCCCTTGAATTTTCAATATATTAAACTTTAATAAAGATATTATTCAATGTGAGGTAAGACTACTGACGCTGATGAATTCCTTTTTAATTTTTCAGTGTATAGTCCAGACATGGCATCAGTGCATCATCCAGTCAGGCCAGATGAGATCTAAATCACAGAGATGGTAGGATGCTGGCAACCAGTCTGCTCAGGCCATACCTCTTGTTTTCATTTCTGTGACTGTCTAGTGACAAAGCTTTTGAGTAGGAGCAAGAACCCAGGACTTGTACTCCTTGGTGAGTGCCCTGAACACAGTGAAAGCAGGTCCTGCTTGCGTCTTTCTGCAGCTATAGTTTACAGTGCACAGCACCCATCACTGTTTTTCAGAGGTGACAGAAGCAATTTTTGCAGCTGTACTTCATTTAAAAATCTGATGTTTTTTTTATTCCTGTACATAAAGAACAAAGCCTTCTGGGCTTATATGTTTTAGTACTTGCAAGACCCTAGGCAAATTGACTGGCACTAGCAGCCAAGAACACAACACCTGTGTTTCTTATAGGTATGTAAGAGAACTGAGGTGCAACAATTCCTTTAGAAATGAGAGGAGGCTGGACATTCAACTTATATTCACTGATCTTCCAGAAAACATATGTTTTCTACCCAGATAAACTGTCTCACTATATATCCTATGGAAAGAACTACCTAAATAAAGCAATATCTTTTATGAAGAGACAAAATCTTGAAAAAGTCAGTCACATTGAGAGCAGTTTTCTTATTTCTTTTTCTTAAAATATTTGGTTCCATGTCTTGCCTTCAGTGATTGCCTGTCACAGATCTAGAAGTGGAGGTGGGAATCAAACAGGCAGAGGAGACATAACCAAGGAAGAATGAAGTTGCTTCTGAATCTCTGTCGATGGTGTGTAAAATCCATTGATTTATACTGCCAGCTGCTTGAGATGAGAACAGAATCCCCCCTTGTACAATCTCTCTTGTAAAATGTTGAATAAACTGTTCGGAGGCATCTATAAATAAAGGTGTAATCACCTAGTGCAACGCGCTGGCCTGAGTCTTCCTATTTGTGGGCAGTTATTTACATGGGTATTCCCAGCTAACTTACTGGGAATTCTGGAGCGAGGAGTTGTCTGCTGATGGAGACAAAGCATCTGAGCTACCAGAGCTAATGTTTGCTCTCATCTCCCGGTTTCACCCTTCTTGCAGTTGGATCTGTTGAGGAATATTTATGCCTTTGACTTACATGAGTATGTGTAGATGCTATTATTAGATGCAAATGCCTAAGAAGCTACCATATGTAGATGCAGGCTCCTAAATTGATTAGGTATTTATTCTGGAGAATTTATTTAGTCTTCAGGCTAAATTATTTAAAATTTCTTTTAGTCTGCACAATGGTACTTTGATGTCTTAGTCACTTAAATGATTTAAAAAATACTATCTGGTAATACTACCAGATAAAAATTTCTTACCATTTTTTTCTTTTTCATTCTTCCACTGCCTTTTTTTTTTTTTTTTTAAATTTTCCATCTTTAAGCTTGCTTTAAGAGCTATTTTGGACATTTCTGTGTTATGCTGAAGTGTCCAGAAAGTTGGGTAGATACCATATATTTAGGTGTTTAGATATCAAATAACAAACTTAAAAGGAAGCAGTGAGAAGTCCTGACCTTATGTCACTTGGGCATCTGAACTGTCCACTTCAAAAACTCTTAGGTTGACAAGTCATTAGAAAGCTTTTAAATTTAAAGCATTTAAAAGTGAAGCTTTAATTTTTCAATCTGCCATTTATTAAGGCATATTATTTAATTATAATGAATACTGCATATGAGCATATGTTTGTCATAATATGAGAGACCTCATAGTTGGTGTACTGGATAGGGCATTAGATGAGGATCAAGAGAATTGGATTCTGTATGTCTCTATCTCAGCCCTTCAGTTTTTGGGGACACTGGCACGGAGCATGGGTGAAATCCATAGAATCATAGAAACACAGAATAGTTTGGGTTGGATGACCTTTAAAGGTCATCTAGTCCAACCCCCCCTGCAATGAGCAGGGACAACTTGAGCAGGTTGCTCAGAGCCCTGTCCAACCTGACTTTGAATGTTTCCAGGGATGGGGCATCTACCACCTCTCTGGGAAACCTGTTCCAGTGTTTTGCCACCCTCATCGTATGAAATTTCTTCCTTATTTCTAGTCTGAATCTCTTTTAGTTTAAAATTCATGTCTTTCTCTTGAAGCTGAATGAGGCTTCTGGACTGTAAATTCCTATCTAGGTAAACTCTAATTTATCACACAAGGTAGTGAATGCAATGAGGCACCCAACTCAGAGGAGCTATTTAAATTTGGTATAAACAGAGGAAAAAAGCACAGCACTAAAATACTCCTATAAAATGTGAGATGTCATTGTTGATACAGATAATTCCTTAAGGTTTTCTCCCTCCCTTGATTTTTTCGCACTAGTTTTTTTTTACCAGTTAATCAGGCTTGTTGTTAAAAAAATCATATTCAAATATGGAAAATATTCATGTTCTCCAGTGAGTTGTAAATGCTTCTTCCTGTCATTAACCACAGCTGCTCTTCTACAGCCAGATCTTTAATGCCCTTGCACTGCCACTGATTCATATTAACTTCAGATCAACTACTCCCTGTTAGAAGAATATCTCTGCTAAATAACTGTTCCAGAGGTTATTGTTTTTTAAAAGAAACAAACTAGTCATGGGTTGGATTTGCAGGGCAAACTTTTAAACCTCCTCAATATCTTCTGATCTGCTGAAGGAGAAAACATGTCTTCAGCTGGGACAGATTTGCACTGATTAGGTTTGTTGTTATTTTCAGTTCAAGTTTGACTGGGTAGGTGTTACATAAAAAACAGGGAAAATCTCAGATGTAAATTCATCCACTATTCCCTTGAATGCAGCTGTTAAAAAATCCCCATGGATTCTGTTAGCCTTGTTTCTAGCACAGTAGTCACATTGCCATTCTCTGTGTGTGCTTAGAGAGAGTGAGTCACGCCATCTAATAGTCGTAAAGAAGCCTGAGATTTAAAAAGGTCCCTGGGTTATTTCATGCTATGAAGTATTCATTTTTTGAATCACATTTGTCAGTACCAGTGGTACAGATGATCAGCATATGCATCAGCATCACTGCAGACCCATATTTCCTTTAGACCACAGTACTTTTCGGAGAGATCCATCCCTGACAGATACATTTAGCAGGGTCAAATAATTTTTTTCTGAGATGGTATAAACAGCAGGGGACATAAAGTAACAGGCTGATACTGACTGTCCCTGAAAATGAACCACTTCATGAATTTCATCTTAGGAAGTCAGTGTCCATGGAGACTATGGATAGAACAACAGTAGATGGACCTTAAAGACACTGGTGTTTCTGCTAGCAAATGCAGCTGTTGACAACTCTGACAGAATTACAGACTTTGAGGTACAATTGGTATTTGCTTCCAGAAAGACCTGGCTTGTTAGATCTTCACCCTAGGTGACAGAAGGAAGGGAAAGCAGTCTAAAAAAGTTGCAGGTTTGAAAAGAGGGTCTGTATGTTTTTGACTATGATAGATTCAGTTCTTAGTTTGCTGCTTGATAAACATTATACAAGGCATTAAATTGAGACATTGTGAAGGTGAGCTGATTCATAAGCAAGCCAGGTGTCTCCAAATTTAAAGTTGGAAGGTTCAGCATTCACAGAAAAGCTTGTTGCCCTTCCTCCTCTCCTTCCCAAAAGTGCTAGCTCTCATAAAGCAGAAATTATGGATGTCTTAGCAATTCATTTGGGACATCTGGGCATTAATGTAATACTGATTAAACTAAGAGTAATTAGTAATTAGAACTGTTTGGCATAATAGTTTGCAGAAAAAGATGCCCTACCTGGATAAAGAAGGTGTAGTAACAGTAATATTTGCTCCAGGATGAATGACCTCAGGGTGCTCTCCTAGCAGTTTCAGCTAAGCTCTGAAGCAGTGATCTTGAAGAAGGCACTTGTAAACACTGGATGGTTTTGAAAAAAATGACCCTAGGGTGCCTGCTTTTGCCGTTGTCCATCATTAAAGATAACTGGGAGGAGGACGCAAGTGAACATTTTGCAGAACAAAAAATATCATAAAGTCTGGCCTCACAAGGATGTTAGTGTGTCTTCCACATTGTAGATATTAAATGCAGTAAGGACTGCAAAGGATTAGCAACTAAATGCATGTAAAATAGCTTCATGTACATATTATACTAATAGAAAGGGCAAGCACATGCAATGAGGAGATGCTGAAGCAGCTGAAGTTGTGAACTTCCTGTAACTTGAAAATAACTTTATTTAGCTAAACTTCTAAAATCTGCCCTAACCTAAGCTTTTAGACACATAATTAAGTGAGTATGTGAGGATTTTTCCCCTTCTGAAAAGAGACTGGCAAATGCCTTCTGTTAGTGGAAAAGTTCCCTGGCGTTAATATCCCTGTGTTTTCCACTTAAATTGAGAATTCAGGACTGCAGTGGATTCACATGCTGAGTCCTGTCAAACACTTCATTCTCTCTGTCATCCACAGAAGACTTCAGAGCCGTGCCATCTATTCATAATACCAATTTTTTTTTTGCTTTTGCTTTCTGAGTGTGTTCCAGAAAGTTACTAAGGTGTCCAATTTTTGATATGTCTTGACCTACAGACACAACATCATCAGTAATGACTGCCATAGGACAAGGACAAAGAGAGGTGGAGGGAATTGCTTTCTTCCAGCGCTGAACAAAGAATGTTACCAGAACTCAGTAAAAGTAATAAAGAATGTAATGGAGCTGTGAAATTAGGTATTCAAAACAGTCAGAAAATCCATGTGTTAAGGTTGCCTGTGGACTTTTAAAAATATGGAAATAGCTGATATATAACAACATTTTTGCTTATTCTGCCAGCCACTTTTTCTGAGCTCTTTTATGAGCTCTATGGTACCAACACTGATGATGACAGACTGCAAGGATTATTTCTGCATGTTGTTCTCATAGAAGGTTTTTTTGGTAATGATAGCCATAGCACAGGGACAAGACGTTCATACAAACTTTGTAACTTTGTGAGGGTTATGTCATCGTAAAAATGAGGGACATTTGACATTTCTGACACCTGAATGACCCAGCAGCACTGGGAAAATGATGTTTCAGTGGCATTGCATGTTATGTCTGCCCCTGAAAACTGCAGCTCCTTTCCAAGATTGTTTTTAGAGTGGCATTATTGAATGCTATGTTGCTATGAACTGTCAATTGAACTGTCAATCTATGGCTATGAAATACCTTGGCTAGCAGACTTTCTGTTATCTTAAAAATGCAAAATGCTTCAATCCTATTTGGAGCATCATAACTTAAGTACCATTCCAAAAACAGTAGTGACATTTCCCTCTACCCAATGGTAGGATGCTCAGGCAGAGCAGGAGATGCTCACAGCCAGTCACCCTCTCTGCCCTGAGGCATTTCAAGACTATACCTGCACCTCCTAACAGGGAAGTCTGTGTGGATTGCTTCTACTCTGTTTTGCTGTTGGTTTCGCTGGTGCAGCCTGCCAGCTGAAATACATGCACACAAAACATGTCTTGAGTTTTTGATGATCTACATGATGCAAGAACAACCCCAAGTGTTTTTGGTGATTTTTTTTTTTTGGCTGATGAACAAGCATGCATGGTTAAATTTCTTGTTTTCAGTGTGAATCACGCTCCTTTTGTGTTCTACTCCCAACATATTTTTCTTACAGCATGTCATGGTTTAACCCCAGCCAGCAACTAAGCTCCACACAGCTGCTCGCTCAGTCCCCTCTCCCCGGTGGGATAGGGGAAAGAAATGGAAGAGTAAAAGTGATAAAACTCATGGGTTGAGATAAGAACAGTTTAATAATTGAAATAAAGTAAAATAGTACTAGTGCTAGTACTAGTACTAGTACTACCACCACTACTACTACTACCAATATACAAAGCAAGTGATGCATGATGCAATTTCTCACCATCCACCGACAGATGCCCAGCCCGTCCCTGAGCACCAGTCCCCCCGCTTCCGGACAACTCCTCCCAGCTTATATACTGAGCATGACGTCATATGGTATGGAATAGCCCTTTGGCCAGTCTGGGTCAGCTGTCCTTGCTGTGCTCCCTCCCAGCTTTTTGTGCACCTGTCAGAGCATGGGAAGCGGAAAAGTCCTTGACTGGTGTAAGCACTACTTAGCCACAACCAAAACATCAGTGTGTTATCAACATTATTCTCATCCTAAATCCAAACCACAGCACTATACCAGCTACTAGGAAGAAAATTAACTCTATCCCAGCCAAAACCAGGACACAGCATCAAGGAGATAAGAAAAAAAAGAAGATGTAGAATGACACAGGTCATGCATGTTCCCTGATGCACTGCTACCTAGTTTGTTTTTCACAATAAATGTCAGGTATCTGTCCTTCTAAGAAAACTATGGGAAAAATGATAGTTTTCCATTTCAGTAGGGGAAATACTTTGCATCTTCTAGGAGTGCAGTTCTTCAGGTTTTCAAAAATGAAAATCTTGACCTTTAATAATGGCATCTTTTATTTAAGTGAATCCCCCAGCTTACCTTGTGTTCATTCTAGTAATAGTGCACTCAGCATTGAGATATCCTATGTTAAATGAATATGGCAAACTCTCACTTGAGCAGAAATATTGTAAAGCAAATATCATTAAGGACCTTTGGCTATGGAAAAGTGCTTATGGTAAGCACTCTGTAGCAGCTCAGCTTATTTTCCCCTTTATTCTTTCATGCTTTCAACTGAATTCTTTCCACTGAACTCTCTGGCTGAAGCTGAAACTTGTATGGCATAGACAATCCCTCTTAAATTATGCCTTGTAACTAACTATCTCAGCCTAGTCTGTCTCAAATCTCCATTAAAATGGCTCCCAGGAGTTTCAAAAGTTAATATGATTGAAAGAACAGTGCTGCATGTGTGTTGACGTTTAAGGAAGACAATGTAAAGGAGATGTTAACAATGGTACTTCTGAGTTATTCCCCATAAATACTCCAAGGATGTTTGTTCCACACTGAAACTTGAAGAAGTATTTGTCCTTATTGAATAACTGAGCTCACATGAGAATTAAATTATACAGTTTGTCTGCTTAAACTTCTTATCATCCCTGACCTCTTGTCTTTGTACTTAGTTATCTCAAAATATGTTCAGTAACAAATTCCTTCATGGAATTTGGTCTTTAAATTAGTGTCAGCTTCATCTTCATGGAACTGCTAGTCCAATGTGTGTAAAGCAGGAACAAGTAAGCCAGATATTGCCTGGGTCTCTTTGTTTGCCATTCATAGACAGCCTAATTTCCATTTACATTTCAAGTTCTTCAGTGAGATGAAGGGTAATTGTGCACCATATGTGTTTGTTCATTAATACATGGTGTAGTAGTATTAATTATGGAAAAATGAATAAACAGTATTACAGTTGTGATTTTGACCAATAAGCTGAAAATCCATTTTTCTATATGGTCTTCATAACCTTGTAGTGGGAATCATATCTTTGTCTTTTGAAACTGGGATAGTAAAGAGATGGTTCAATGAGCTGCAAAAGAGTGAATATAATTGTGTATAAGAATGATAGGCTCTGAAACTGCAAATGGCTGCTAATACTGAGGCTTCTGTACCTGTATTAAGCCAATCATAGGATGAAAGTCTGAAAATAAAGGGGGAGTGAGAAACACAAACTGAAACAAAACACCTGATTTTCACAAGTGCAGAATCACTGACAATGGTAGTAGTTCCTGAAAAAGAAAAGCCTTTCTGAAAAAATCAATTTGCTTATTTAGGAAAATAAATGTGCACTTAGGAGCTGAAACTTAGGCAACCATTTTTGAAAAGTGTGTCCCGTGGTCCATGCAGCTATGTCTGAGCAACTATGGCCTTGAACATGCAGTTAGAAGCATGGACAGTTTCTCTTCTCTGCTACACACAGGAGAAGTTCAGTTGCAGTAATGCTCTTCCTTTTGCCTCTGTGATGTTTGCTTAAACAACCCATAATTCACAAGCACTCTGAGTCTCAATAGCATGAGTTAGACATATATTCTTGTGGATAGTGCTAACTCACGTATTCTTGGGACTTAGAGGGAAAAAAAAGCGGGCATATGATTCAGGGTTCAAAACCCTGGAGAATTTTGCTCTCAGTGTTGCTCAGAGGTATCTTGCATATTTGAAAGGCAGAGGTGTCTGACTTGAGCTGAACACGCAGATTTGCTACAAAGCATAACTGCAGCATCTTACCCCAAATGACTGCAGAGATTAAAAAGTGCTGGTATGCTCTATGTCTTACACTGTTTCACTTCAAGTTCTGTGTATTTCTCAAGCTGGCAAAGAGGTGGGACAATATTTTTTGGTGGGTCACATCTCTTTTACTATATTGTCTCTTTGGATTTTTCTGCAATTATTGGTAACAACTAAGAGCTCAGACTCCTTATTGAACAAGCAGACTAAAATGTCTTGCAATTCTGTTTTAATATTTACTACAAAGGTAATTTCAGTACCTTAGCTTTTTAAAAGCACAAAAAATGAATCACAAAATCTGATGTATGCGATTGACTCATGTAGGAAGAGCTCCAAGTAAGTGTGAAAATATAACATGGATAGAATTGGAGTACTGTGGGCATCTTGGAAATCATTCACAAAAACTCTTTTGTGGTGCCTTTGGAACTATTCACAGGTGTTCTGTCAGAGTGCAAATTGGCTTAATGGACTTGAGGATCACTGAAATATCTGTGTCAGGTATTAACATGTTTCAGTGGAGAGAACTGATGATAAAAGAAGTAATGGCTCTGCTGAAATCAGTAGATTTTGTTCCAATATTCATTCTAATGGTCTCCATAAGAGGGAAGTCATGCTTTTAAAAAAAGAATACAAAGAAGAATGAAAAGTAGTTTTTAGCAGCTTATGCAGATTAATGCAATGTTTGAGTGCCACCCTTAATTCTTGCTTAATATTAAAACAGCAAGACAATGGGGAGCAAGGATAGTCTATGTATTGTAGTGATAGGACAAGGGGTAATGGCTTTAAACTGAAAGAGGGTAGATTTAGATTAGATATAAGGAAGAAATTCTTCACTATGAGGGTGGTGAGGCACTGGAACAGGTTGCCTAGAGAAAGCGTGGATGCCCCATCCCTGGAAGTGCTCAAGGCCAGGTTGGACGGGGCTTTGAGCAACTTGGTCTAGTGGAAGGTGTGCCTGCCCATGGCAGGCGGGTTGGAACAAGATCTTTAAGGTCCCTTCCAACCCAAACCATTCTATGATTCTATGATTTAACTTTTGTAAGGATACCAATAGCAACTAACACACAGACTGGTAAAAAAAAAATAAAATCACCATTATCTTCTTTCAAAGTAAATCTATTTATCTGTGGTTTCTCCCCTCAGAAAATATGGCTGGAGTTTCCTCACTTTATGCTAAAACTCAGGCCTAGTGTGAGTGTTTTGGTCTGCCTAAAGAACTTGTTAACGAGAACTGAATCCTGCCACCTGTTTTATTGCAGAACAGAGACCTCTCCTGCACCATATGAGTCTTTAACACCTTCCCACAGGATGAAGACAGTTGGTCTGGGTGAAACCTCCATGTCACTGCAGTGGAACAGGCTGTGAGCAGCCTTTTCCCCAGTGCTTGGAAAGAGGAACCCTTCAACCAAGTATTTTCCTCCTTTTTTGAGCAGTCAGTGCTCATACCCCCTCACACTATAATTTCAAAGACCTGACATGAATGAGGGTATGCTTTTCAGTTCCCTCAAAAGGGATGAAGAAAGTCCTGGAGGCTGGGGTACAGTCTGCAACAGCCTGTGAATTAAACTATGTAAAAAGCTTAAAAGTTACCAAGCCACGGTGAATGATGTTATTTTTCAATTCAATAGGTGTGGTTTACTTACATTAACAGCCTTGATAAATGTTCCAAACCACTAGTTTGTTACTTCCTTCATGACACTCCTAGCCAAGTTGCCTTGTCCTGCAGAACAGCTGCTGAGATCAGGGGTGGCCAGACACAATCCTGTAGCAGAAAATTAGCCTGGATAGGCTTATAGGATATTGCTCTATTTTGCAAAGTGACACCTATATCCATTCCCTTCCTTATGGTGCTGAGGAAATTACAACCCTCCAGCACTATCAGGTCTGTTAAGCAGCCTAAATCAGTACCAACATTTTGAGTCTGGAAGAAGGGGAAAGGCCTTAGGTCTAATCCTCCCCTTCCCTTCTTTAACAGAACTCCTACCAATAGTAATGAACTCAGGAACTGCCTAGTAGCTTTTGATCCAGCAAAGAATATGGAAATTGCTTAGGAGTCCATTTGGAGAAAGGCACCTGTGAAGCAAAGAGTGGAGCATTTGCCTTGCTGGGAAAGAGTTTGGAAAGGTCACATAAAAGCTACAATCTCCCCCCCGGCCCCATTTATTTTAACTACATTTGATCCTGCTGTGCATGAGGCCTCAAATCCATAAACAAGAATGCTCTTAGACTCTTATTTTTCCTGACAGTAAGCCTTGGGACTTAGGTGGATTGAACTGACAGAGAGGTTTATTCAGAATAGCTCAGTATGAGATTCAGTTCTCAAAATAATGATTTGATTTCACTGAGGGGCATGGAAGATCTTTTAAAATGTGTGTTCAGGCCCACAGGTAGCAATAGGTCAAGGTACACTCAGGGCAGTTTCTAAACAACCCCTCTATGGTCTAAATGAAGCCATTATGTTGTGAATTGGAGGTACTATTATGATCCCTCATCTGATGGTAAGGAGCCTTCGGACCTGCTCCCTAGTAACAAAATTAACTTCAGAAAAACCCAAGAATCCTGAAAGAACATCAGAGTGGGAGCACTGGGTGGAGGCAGTGTCAAAGAGAAAGGAAAGTAAGAATGAGAATTGTACTTTGATTAAACTTTTCTTCCCCTGCACTATGGAGGGCATTTTGTGAAAAGAACATCTCTGTAGGTGGGATTTTTTTTGTCCCCCAAGCTCTCACAGTCTGTGTTTAAAAATATCAGCTTTTGCCTTAGGCAAAAGGAGAAGCATTTGTGTTATTAAAGAAGATAAGTAAACGTTGCTAGCAGAACAAATTTGAGCCACATTGCAGCAATGCAGAGTCTGGGTTAAGTATAATAGTTAATCTGCTGGCTGTGTTAGTGAAGCTGCCTTCTGTAGTGAAATGCTTGAGCACTTGCTTTAAATCTCAGAGATCCCAGGGTGGTTTGAGCAGCAACATCTTCCATAATTAATTGCATGTGTAATGCAGTCCATTTGGGAGGTCTGTGATTACTTGCCTGTATGTTACCTGAAGACATTACAATATCAATAGCAGTACTAATTTTAATTAAAACTTTGAAATGTCTGCCTGTTGAAATATTCATTATTATCACTTGATTATGTTGTTTTGTAATCTTCTGCACTCTCTCTTCATTACTGATTATCAAGACTATGCAAAAGCATGACACTTCAAAGCACATGCCTCCTCTATAAGGGCAACAGTCTTCAGAGATGTGTTTTAATTTTGTTTTTGTTAAGAGATAAAATAATCTCCCCCTCCTCAAAGTACTAAGAGTCTCTGTAATACACAGAACAAGCCCATGTCTGTCATGCCCTCAGTTCTGCAGTGCAACTGAGCTTCAAAATGCTGACTGCAATTGAAGGCTCATGCAGTGGTTTGTTCATTTATCTTTTCTCTCTAGATTTTTTATCTCTAGATTTTATCTTAGATTTTTTTATCTCTAGATCTTTTGTCTCTAGAGCAGCCCTGCAGAGAAGGACTTGGGGGTAGTGGCGGATGAAACGCTGGACAGGAGCTGGCAATGTGCACTCGCAGCCCAGAAAGCCAACCGTATCCTGGGCTGCATCAAAAGAAGCATGGCCAGCAGGTCGAGGGAGGTGATTCTGCCCCTCTACTCCGCTCTGGTGAGACCCCACCTGGAGTACTGCGTCCAGCTCTGGGGTCCTCAGTACAGGAAGGACATGGACCTGTTGGAGCGAGTCCAGAGGAGGGCCACAAAAATGATCAGAGGGATGGAACACCTCTCCTGTGAGGAAAGGCTGAAAGAGCTGGGGTTGTTCAACCTGGAGAAGAGAAGGCTCTGGGGAGACCGTATTGCAGTCTTTCAGTACTTAAAGGGGGCCTATAAGAAAGATGAGGACAGTCTTTTCAGCAAGGCCTGCTGCGACAGGACAAGGGGTAATGGTTTTAAACTAAAAGAGGGTAGATTTAGACTGAACACAATGAAGAAATTTTTCACAATGAGGGTGGTGAAACACTGGAACGGGTTGCCCAGAGAGGTGGTAGGTGCCTCATCCCTGGAAACATTCAAGGACAGGCTGGACGGGGCTCTGATCAACCTGATCTAGTTGAAGATGTCCCTGCCAATTGCAGAGGGGTTGGACTAGATGACCTTTAAAGGTCTCTTCCAACCCAAACCATTCTGTGTTTCTATGATTCTATGATTGTGCTGTCCTTGCACAGCGGTTTCCTGCTGCTCCTTCTTCCTCTTTCCCCCTCTGTCCAGGCTTCTTACTGCTCTTCTGCTCCAGCACAGGGTGTCCATGCCCCAGTGTGGGCCGCCCACAGTCCCAGTCCCTTGGGGTGACCCAGCCCTGGTGTGGGTCCCTCAGGGGAGCCTCCTCCTTCCAGTGGTAGGCCTCCGGCTATGTCCCCAGCACTGTCCCTCCACCCGTCTACCCCATTTCTCCTCCTCCCACAGCTGCCACTCACCCCCAGCAGTGCCTGCCTAGCCCCCTGTGCTCCCTGGTATGCACCAGCCACCCCCATGGGTCTCAGAGCTGGCTGGAACTGGTTATGACTAGCACAGGGCAGCTCACGGTCTCCTCCCAGCTGGGCACCCACAACCCCCTGGCCTGCCCTGCTGCCACAGGCGAGACACAAAAAAGGAAGATCAGGAAAGAAGGACATCAGCAATTCCCCAACCAAAAGATGGACCAAAAGACGAAGCCCTCTGATCACCATTTCAGAAAAAGGAAGGCTGCAGGATGGACCTCTGAGAGGCACGGCTCCTTCCCAGTGCCCAACAGCAGGCTGACACCCTCGGTAGCTCTCATGGTTCCCTCCACAGGCCACGAAAAAGAACAGGTGAAGTGTGTTACCTGCTGCATTTTCTGGGAGTTTCCTCTGTACCCAAAAAATAATGAGCTGTCAAAGCCATCCAGCTATAAAAATGTTGCTGCTCCAATTTTGTTGAAGAGTAATAACAGAAGAACCAAAAATTCAGGGGGTGAAAATAGTCCAAGTCAATTAATATTTTTGTTTAGCTCTCAAACTTTTTTTCTAAAATTATTGTTCTTGATAAATACTTCTTTTGAGCCCAAACAGCAGACTTTCTGGTTTAGCAAATGCAAAAATAAAATTAAAAACATCTAAATGTTGATATGTAGAAACCACATGGGAGCCCCATCAGCAGCACCAAGCTTTGGTGTCCACTGTCACAAGCAGGTTCTGGCAAACACCGCCTTGTCTAAAAGTTTCTGCACATCATCTCCACTATATTTTGAGTTAGCGCAGATTTCCAGCAGGCACTGAACCTCCTGATCAGAAGAGCACAACAGAATTTCCTACAAGATATTTCAGGGTAATTGCCCTGTCTGAACTGCCATGTGCTCCTGAGCACTGACCCTGGTGTCAGCATCCAGGCTTAGGGGTACCCTGTCTTTCAGATGGCTGGCTCTGAGAATGAAGTTCCAAAGATGATTTGGTCAAATTTTCGGTTTTCCACTCAATAGGTTAGGCATATATTTGAAATAGTTTTGCACAGCTCGGGATCTGCAGGAAAGAAAACATCATGTTTTGAAAACCCTGCTTTTCTTTTCATCATTCAGATGACAATCAGATTCAGAATCAGAGTGGACTGTCTGCAAACAACTTACAGCATGAAAGTTATTTTGTGAATACTGGTAAATATATAACTTACATTCACAGAAATAAAGATCAATTCACTAACATTTTCAACTCAGATGTTAAGTTTTTCACAACAAACAATGTAACAATTTATCTACTGTAATTAAGTAAGGGATAGTGAATGTAATTTTCAGAAATGTTTAAAAATTTTAACTTTTTGGAGCAATGTGAAGAAGAGATGCTAACATGTTTAAATCTAGATCTCACTCATAGAGGCTACCTTCAAGGATCACATACTTACCTTTCCTCCATTGTCACCAACCACTAAAACCTGGTAATTGTTTTACTTCATATGACACAGCAAGACAACATCAGAAAAGGCTTAGATTTTACATTTTCATAGCCTGATTTTTTCACTTTGGGAGGTAATTGTATTTTTCTGGAAAGCTCTCCATTCTCCTTTCATTTCTTCTCTGACCAAATGACCAAGAACTGTGCCTAGATGGTTTTAGTGAAACACAGCTCCAGCAGTGCTATCACTACAACACCTCTAGTATTCATAAAGAGAACATAATTTACCACAAGACATTCAAAATTAACTAAGGAAACAATGTTCATATTCTTTGTGCCTCAATTGCTTTTCTGCAGAGGTCTTCAAAGGTTTATCATTTCACTTATGTCTCTGCAGAGCAGAAAGCTCAATTCTACACTGCATGTCAATTGCATTTGCACAAAGTTGCACAAAGGTAAGGAGCGTGTCTCCTTTTTCTGAATAGCTGCTTATATTTTCTTACAGTGATAAATAAGTTTCATGCTGTCACTACAATATAGCAGGAAGTGGTGAGAAGGACAAGCAGTGGAGGGTTTAATTTATTTCTAATTTGGTTCATTGTGTAGGTAACTAGCTGGCCTCTTTAGACTTGAGAAACGATCACATCAAAATTTTAAGAATCCATACAAATAAGAGGCAAGAATGGAACAAATTGCATGCAAAAATGTGATTTATGCCAGGAAAATAACATCATATTTATATGTATGTATATTAAAAATAACTCTTATTAAAATCATAGCCATTTAATAACATAATTCATGAGATAACATTATATTAAAGCAATCAAAGAAATACAAAATATTTCATTTAGATGCATTTTTCAAATTAAAGTAATTCAGAACTCCCATGTCAAACGTTGATTTCACAATGTTTTAATTATTATTAACAATGATTCCAAGTGAAAAGAGGTTTATGTGCTTAAAGTTTAATGCTTAAAATAAGTCATGGCTGCACCGACGGCAATGGAAAAGCTCTTATTACCTGGAAGTGGAGCAGCATTTCATCAATATCATATCCATTCAGTGTCATAAGCCTGAACCACTGTTTAGCTGCATGAGGCACTGACTGAGCAAGACTCTAGTATGGGAGTACTCCCCCTTTCCTGTGCAGTTGCACCTCTCAGTACATTCTTAAACAAGCAAAGAGTTGTTTTGCTGAATTGAAGTTGGTGAAAAATAGAGTATCCCTATTTACAATTTGATTGACTTGCAGTGAAGAGAATCCCTGACTCCTTTCTGCAATTTCATTTTATTAAAAGACAAAAGTCTCATCACCTAAAACTTCAGTAGATGTGCTTAGAGCTGTGAAAATTAACTCTCACTGGGCAGTGTGCAGGCATCAGTCTAAGAACCAGATCTGGGATTAATTACAGAACAGTTCCCAAAGCTTTCTTTGTCTTACCTCCATCAAACCTGCCACCTTGTCAACCAAGACTGAGCAAGGAGGTTCTCCTTAGAGCTCAGCAAAACCCTCTGATTGTGCTGGTGGGCTGCCAGCAGAGCTGCTCCAAAGCATGGCAGAGCCCTTAAGAAACAATGTGAGCTAGGAGAGGTGTACAGGAGGCAAGGTACAGCTCAAAAGTGACATTAGCAAAAAAACGTGGGAATGACAAAGGATGTGAGACAACTGTTTCAGAGTGCACCAGGCACCTCTGGAGCCTGGGAATTGTCACAACCCCTTATTGTCCATTGACTGAATATGGGTTGGATTGCAACCAGTATTCTAGCTCTTTTGCCATCATTTTTTACTCAGTCTTTGACTACTCTACTATATGTCTTAGCACAGTCTAATACGCAATTCTCTCAGTTTTCCATAACCAGTCATGGGTGGGTAAAATGCCATCCTCCAACTACTATTTTACACCTGTATCATTGTATTAGTAGCTGGCTGCTGACTTTTCGTCTTGATTACTGTAACACATCGTAGTTACAAATCAAAATTGAACTCTAAGTTATAGCTGATTCAAAAGGTGGAAGTGCTTTTCTGAACATGAGAATAGACGAGCTTGGCATTCCTGTTGAATCCTGAACCAGGACCAATGCTCAAGTCCATTCTTTATGAGGGTTAGTCAGTGCAACAAAGGCATCTCTCACAGTGTGACCTCTTACAACATGAATGTGTCACAGGCAAAGAAAGAATCACCTCCTGAGATCCGAACCTGGTGTGCAGCCCACAGTCGTGAATTTTTTCCTCAATGAGGCCAGAATGATCCTGCATCTGGTAGCTTCACAGAAAACATTATAGCATTCCACCCTCAAAGAGCTTTCTAAAGTCATTAAACCCTCATGTGCACCTCCATAACCTCACCAAGGGGGTCTGGAAAGATAAAGAACCTCATGTGGTTACTTTAAGAAAAAAACATGCATGGTGATCAAGTACTGGTAGCACAGGAAAAGCCCTTTTCTCACCATAAGCATGATAAATAGAGGCACTGAGCCAAGACTCAGAAGATGTAGCTTCTATTTCCAGCTCTGCTGTTAGTTCATTGCATAATTTAGGGAGTAAGTCACTTTTCTCATTCTTCTTCTTAGTTTTTCTGACCTGGAAGATGGGTGCAGTAATACATATCTGAAAGACTTTTGTTAACAGCAGCATCAAAGAGCTAGACCACCTTAAGACAGAAAAGCAATCAGAAGCAAATGCACTCAGACAAGACATTCTGAATCTTTTTTCCTTCAAGCTTGTAGCTATTCAGTTTACTTTATTATTCTGCTTCCTTCCATTAGAGTAGCAGATGAGCTTTCTATTGAGGATGGATCAAAGACAACATAAGCACTGCTGTGTCTTATAAAATCACTGGCTCTTTTTCCCTCTTCTCCTTGGAAGCCCTGTTTGCATGCAATGTTATGGTTTTCTTTCTTCAGATTATAAGACACTTTGAAAGATTTGGTTAAGGATTTATATTCAGAGAGAAGTGAGTTTGGAGTGTTGATCTTGCTACAGTAAGATGGCTTTATAAAGAAGAAAGTCTCTCAGGTTTTTCTAATGGTGGTCCAAATTGAGATTTCCTAAGTCTCAGAAAGTTTGTAGGAGTTAATATGATTTAGTACCAAATTTCAGTACTCCTTCACTTTTTAAAGGCTGTGTTGGTCTTCCTTTACCTGCTTGATTTACTATATCCTGCATGCAGCATCATGCAAGTCTGTTGACTGTATGCAAAATAATATATCTCACACATGCTACTGTTACCTTTGCTTTTTCTATCCTAATACATACAAGTCATGAGGTTTGAGATATGAGCAGGTATCGTTATAACATATATTCTGTATTTTTGCTGCTGACAGTGGCTTAGATTTTGAGAGAGATATTTCAGTAACCAAAGGAAGGAAAATAGGATTTGGGATGTTTTGGGTGTTTACCGTGCAGCTCTTCCCTCATATTTTTTTGGGGAAGAGAACCATTTGACTTCAATACCCGCCTCAAGAGTTTTTCAACACATTGTTGATCTGCAATATTAATTGCACTGGAACTGTATGTGCAGTCATATCATCAACATTGATTATTTAATGAAATAGTATACATTGCTATCTGCTCCCTTCAGCCAAGTTCTCCTGACCTGTTTTGGGTCTCTGAGGTTTATGGGGTAAAGGTACTGTGCAGCAGTTCCTTCATTGTTCAAAGGTAATAAAGATGAGAGGAGAGAAAAAAGACACTGGCAGCATGGAGGGACTGAACACTCTGCTCCCATAGCACCAGGACAAAGGTAAAAATGATAGGAGACAGCTGGGATGAGAAAGAACCTCACAGAGGGTGTGCTACAGAAAAAGGAAAAAAGCAGTAAAGGAAGGGGAAAAAAAAAGTAAGTTAGACTAGTTGTGACAATGGCATATTCAAGGAAAGGGGTTAGAAAGGAGAAAAAGGAAGAAAAAAGTTTTATGTTGTTCTTATTAAATGAAACCTCTTCAGGAAATTTCAAGAATATAACACTATCCCAGAAAAGCCTTAGGAACGGTAGAAAATAAAAGTAAAGGTGAAAATTCAAACAATTTGTTTGGTTGTTTAAGAAACTGTGGGATACTAGAGGATCCCAACCATGCTGTGCTAACTTGAGTAGAAAAAAAAAGGAACATACAAGAGACTGAAGATAGATACATTTTTAACAGCACAACCTGCCTGCTAAATGATTTAAAATACTGATATTAATGCAATAATTTCTCTAAGAGTTGAAAGTGCCATCAAGCACATTATACAGATGAAACACCTGGGAAACGGCTAATCCTGCTTTTCAGTTTGGGACTAGATTGTGCAGAACAGAACCTGCGAAGAGTTGCCATGCCTGTCGTGTCCATTTTGGACACTTACATGTGCCTGTCCCAAGAGCATCAGGACTCTATTCCCACCAGTGCACACCTGTGAGTTTTCCAATATCCCCACCTTCAGACAGCCTATGAAAAGCCTTAGTTCATTCCTATCTGCTTTTTCCTCTGTTAAGGTGACAGTACTTTCCATTTCACTTAATTAATAATCAATGTTTAATTTGATTAAAAGCTGAAGGATTCAATTATGTGTATTAAATAATCCTTTATTTTGATCAGTTTTGTTGTCTTTAATGAGGTAATATTCTATAATTAAATCACTGGATACAGAAAGTTGCTGTATAATTAAAAAGACCATGGTCCTAAATGACTTAGAATAATGAATCCAAGCAAGGCCCAGATAATTAAAAATGTTCATGACTAAAATCTGTGACATATTTCCTAACCGCATTTGGAGTGCAAGGGTGATCTTACCAACAACACATTGCAACATGCTCTTTGTGTGACCTTGGGCAACATATATAATCTTGCTGAGGCAAACTTCCTTATGTGTAGAACAGTAAACTTTTGTTTTAGCAAGATCTTCAAGTAAGCACTTCATGGCAAGGAGAGACACTCACCCTGTGCATGCATAGTGCCCAGTAAGAAGGGATTTTCTTGGTATTATCAGAAGATAAACACTAAGAGTTAGGTAACAAAACATGGCTGTAACAGGTAAGAAGGAAGGTACACCTTTCTCAATATCCCCTCAAGGGCAGCTGCAACTGGCAGATGGCTAAGGAAATATTAAAAGGCCAGGCAAGGACTGTGTGGTATCTCCACCTCTGTCTCACTCCAACAACGTGCAATTGATGGAATTTATGAGGTGCATCATGGTGTTTAATAGCTCACACTCTCGGTGGGATTTGAACCCATCTGATCACCACAACATCCCCCGTAAGGAGTACTGCAATTCAATTACATACAGTGTAAAAATGTACTTCCTTTTCTTTACTTTCTGTCTGTAGCTGCTATTTTTACTTCATGCCCTTTATATAATACACTCTGAAGACAAAGGAATAAACTTTCTCCATACATCTTCTCCATGACATTTATTATTTTATATTATTTTATATTTATATATATATATGTATATCCCATCTCATCCTGAGTCATGTCTTTTCCAATCTGTTTAAGTTTTTCCTGGAAAGAAGCCATTCCACCTCTGTGATTACATTCCCTTGACTTTTTTGTTTCACTTTCTGCTTTTCAAGAAACACAAACAAGAACTATACGCACTGTTCAAGATCTGGTACACCACACGTTTATAAAGTGACATAATGATCTTTTGTTCTTGTTTCATTTCCTAATCATTCTTATCATGCTTTTTGCTCCTCTGACCACTGTTGAGCATTTAACTGATGTTTTAATAGCACCAGCTACAATAATTTCAAGATCTCTCTCCTGAGAGGCAATAGCTAATTTAGGACCCATCATTCTGTATGTACAATTAAGGATGTGTTTCTCCATGTGCATCTCTTTGCATATATTGACCTTGAATTTCATCTGCCATTTTACTGTCCAGTCATTCAGTATTATGAAATCCTCCTGTAACTCTTTGCAGTCAATTTAAGAGTTGAATGCCTTGAATAATATCTCAGCAGCAGCAAATTTTGTTGCCCTGTATCTACTTTCTTTTCTAGGTCATTTATGAATATATTGAATAGCTAGACTTTCTGAACAGCAGCATCCATTGTAATGCCTCTCCTTATCTGTACCTTTTGTTTCCTTTCTCATAATCACCTAATCACATTTTCCCATCTTTGCATTTCCTATCATATTTGCTTTTATTAAGCCACAAGAGGAATTTATCTTTTATCTCAAGACAGCTTAGTTTTCTTAAACCTTTTTGATGAGGGATCATGTCAAAAGCTGTTTGGAAATCCAAGTAGATCAACTTGGTAATTATATTCATATACCACTGACTCTTTCAAAGAACATGAGGTTATTTGTGAGGCACAACTTCCCTATGTGAAAGCCCTGCTAATGCTTTGCCATGTGTCATATTCTTATATCTATACAAGAAAGACTGCATTCTTGAATTCTATTTACTTAAGTCTGTTGTTTATCATGTTTTTATATACCTAGTAGGAAAATCAAAGTCTAGTCTGCAGTCTCCTTTGTCACCTGCCACTTTATAGTCACCTGCCACTTTATAGTCCCCTAATATTGGAAATTAGGCAACCACACTACCATTGTCTACTATTGTGATTGATTCACAATTTCATTTTATAGTTCTGTTCAAATGGTTGAAAGAATATCACCTCATTCTTTTATTTATTACTATTCATTTTACCTATTTGTTTAAAACCTTTTCAGTTTGAGAAATTTAACTTGACACTTCATTTTGAGATGGTTCCTTGTGTTCTTTCTTTGTAAAGAATTCCCCATGTTCTCTTCAACGAAATATCAAGGCAAATAACTCATTTGGCTTTTCTGCTACAGACTGACCACCTCTGAGCATTCCCTTTACAGCCTGAGAACCTGTCTGTCCTACAAGCTCTCTGGTAAGCTTCTTCATTTTGATCAATCTGAAGAAAAAAAAACAACCGTTACCCTTGGCAGTTTATTCAAAATCTTCATCCTTATTCCACTTTTGCTTTTAATTTGGCCTAATTCATGCTCTTTTCTAGCCACCATTACTCTGCTGTTCAACTGTATTTGCTGTTGTTTGGCCTTTTCAAAGCCTTTTTGATAGACAGAATACAGTTGGTATCTCTGACAGTGTCTTTTAGCAGTCACCATACCAACTACAATTATTTTATCCTTTTGCCTGTATCTTTCAATCTCCTTTTAAGAGACTTCCTCCATTTTCAGTAACCATCATTATTATATAAATTGTAATTCTTCTCAATCCTCAGCTGGTGTTCAAAACTGAGAAATTATTGTGAGTACCTTATTTCAGCTTGCTGAATCTGGAAGAGGCCTGTCTGTCCCAGAGGGGATGGGGAGGAGTATCCCAATCATATAGTTAGGCCTGTTCTAAACAAAAGAAGTTACTGGCTGGGTTATAATGCAAGACATCTGGGATGAGATGGCAGGTATGACCCAGTACTTACAGAAGACCAGTGCTTTTCTAAATGAGCAGCTGGAGGCCAGGCAAGATATACCAGAGCATCTAAAATGGTACCTCTGTTAAGCACCTAAATCACTCAACCTGGAACTCATCTCTTTAGCTTAACAAAATGGAAATTAGTTGGCAATTTGAAAGATATAAGTGCCCAAGATAAATTTGGCAATAGCTGGTTCTTCCGTCTAGCTGTCAATGATACAAGATGCAATAGCTGGAAAGTAAAACTATCAACATGTTATGACAAAATTTCTGAGCTGTACTCAGAAACATATAGGTAACCAATCAGTGTTTTCAGTCTACTGTTGCAGTGAACATGTCAACACTGGACAATTTTAAATCTAGGTGGGATGTATTCTTATACAATATTGTCTTCAGGCTTGCAGCCCTGCTCTTGTCCCCATTTCAAACAGGGACCTGCCACGAGTGTGTGCTGCCTGCCTGAGGGGCACCCGTGCCCCAACCATCCTGGACTTTTCGGTGAGCTGCCACTTACATCACAAAGCCTCTCCCTGAGCACTGGAACAAGTCAGAGAAGTTTCTGGCTTTCTGGAATAGTCCATACAGCTTGCAGCCCATCCCAAATTGCCCACAAATGAGGGCGATGGGCTGGGGATATCACCAGGCTGAGCACATCTGCACAAGGTGCAAGGGAGATTCCTCTGTTCAGAGAAGACCTGGGGCAGCGTGATGTGCTGCAGATGATTCCAGATCATCTCTTAAGGCGTGATAGTTGCTGAGTCTATGAATATTATATATCATAGCTATTACAGTGGACAATTCTTTTTAAATTATCTCTTTAATAGTCTGCAAAACCATCTTCCTAATATTTTGTTGCATAGGTCACTAAGGAAATAACTACTATCAAGCTGATTACAATTAAAGCAATAAAATTACTGATGGGACAAAGAAATGGTGGTAGTTATTTTTATAGAGTATATAAAAATATCAGCTGCTACAGAATCTTCTGTAGTGCTGGCAAACTGATTCTTACCTTCTGCAGTCTGTGAGCATCAGCACGTTTTATTTCTATTCTTGAGGTCATTCTTCCTTCCAAAGGAGCTACTATTTATTGGCAGCAGTTATTCACAACCTTTTTCTCGCTCCATTAATATTGAAGTTTTATTTTCATGTGGCTTTCTAGATGCCTAGGATCTGTTATATAATGCTTGTGGAGTGCTATATTCTGACTGGTCACAGGGTACAAGCTTCTTTAAAAATTTTTTGTGACTATAGTTGAATGAGTGGCTGGTTTTCTAGAATAATTTCTGATGCTTGAACAGAACTCACTGAAACTCCTTTGCCCATCCCAATAGATGCAGCTTGAGAGAAGGACTTTTTGAGGCAAAAAGAAATCTGAGGGACTTTTTGGAAAATGAGCCTTTGGGCCACTGATAGAAAAAAAATTGATGCACAAGTACCAGGTTGAAGTCAAAAGTTTTGTTTGAGACTTAGAAGGTTGAATTTCAGGTTTTGAATCAGTGACAGTCCGAGAGTTTGCTGTTTATGTCATGCTAGATTAGAACATTTTAAAAGAAAACTATATGAAATTGAATTATCAATTATTCTGGCACTGCAGCCTAGGTGAATCACCTTGCTTCTTGAAAAAATATAGAGTCAAGCCAATTACAGCAACTTCACTGGTGGAGCAATGAGGTGTCCTCTAAAAGATTTTCAACCCTTTTATCCACAAAGTTGAAGACAGCTTTTCTGTCATTCATTAGCAGGAACAGGGTTGGGTGACTGATTCTCATGTGCACATGTTGCATCCTGAATGTATTCCCTCATTATCTTTTTGCAAACGAATACTGTGATTTGAGAAATCCCTGATCAAGACATTTTCTGTTGTTCTACCTTTGATCAACAAGGTCAACAATATAGATATTTGGCTATTGTACCTTATGATGGGATTCTTAGAAGAGGTGCAGGTTGAAGCCCACATGTACAGTGTTTCCTAAGGTGTAATTCCTTCACTCTAACACTCCCACATCTTTCTTGGACTACGACTGCAAACTGTGACATAGACTGAATCTGCTTGGGATATATAAGCATTTCAATCTCATCTCTATCAGGTGGATCTGCATGAAAAAATCATAGAATCATAGAATGCTTTTGGATGGAAGGGACCTTTAAAGGTCATCTAGTCCAACCCCCCTGCAATTGGCAGGGACATCTTCAACTAGATCAGGTTGATCAGAGCCCCGTCCAGCCTGTCCTTGAATGTTTCCAGGGATGAGGCACCTACCACCTCTCTGGGCAACCCGTTCCAGTGTTTCACCACCCTCATTGTGAAAAATTTCTTCATTGTGTTCAGTCTAAATCTACCCTCTTTTAGTTTAAAACCATTACCCCTTGTCCTGTCGCAGCAGGCCTTGCTGAAAAGACTGTCCTCATCTTTCTTATAGGCCCCCTTTAAATACTGAAAGACTGCAATACGGTCTCCCCAGAGCCTTCTCTTCTCCAGGTTGAACAACCCCAGCTCTTTCAGCCTTTCCTCATAAGAGAGGTGTTCCATCCCTCTGATCGTTTTTTGTGGCCCTCCTCTGGACTCGCTCCAACAGGTCCATGTCCTTCCTGTACTGAGGACCCCAGAGCTGGACGCAGTACTCCAGGTGGGGTCTCACCAGAGCGGAGTAGAGGGGCAGAATCACCTCCCTCGACCTGCTGGCCATGCTTCTTTTGATGCAGCCCAGGATACGGTTGGCTTTCTGGGCTGCGAGTGCACATTGCCAGCTCCTGTCCAGCGTTTCATCCGCCACTACCCCCAAGTCCTTCTCTGCAGGGCTGCTCTCAATTCCTTCATCCCCCAGTCTGTATTGATACTGGGGGTTTCCCCGACCCAAATGTGGGACCTTGCACTTGGCCTTGTTCAACCTCATGAGGTTCACATGGACCCACTTCTTGAGCTTGTCCAGGTCCCTCTGGAGAAGATCCCGTCTCTCAGGTGTGTCAACTGCACTACTCAGCTTGGTGTCATCTGCAAACTTGCCGAGGGTGCACTCAATCCCACTGTCTATGTCACTGATGAAGATATTAAACAGTACTTGTCCCAGTATGGACCCCTGAGGGACACCACTTGTCACCTATCTCCGTCTGGACATTGAGCCATTGACCAATACCCTCTGGGTGTGACCATCCAGACAATTCCTCATCCACTGAACAGTCCATCTATCAAATCCATATCTCTTCAATTTAGAGAGAAGAATGTTGTGGGGGACCATGCCAAAGCCCTTATAGAAGTCCAGGTAGATGACATGCATAGCTCTTCCCTTGTCCACTGATGTAGTCACTCCATCATAGAAGGCCATTAGGTTGGTCAGGCAAGACTTGCATTTGGTGAAGCCATGCAGGCTGTCTCGAATCACCTCCCTGTCCTCCATGTGCCTTAGCATAGCTTCTAGGAGGAGCTGCTCCATGATCTTCCCAGGCACAGAGGTAAGGCTTGACAGGTCGGTAGTTCCCAGGGTCCTCCTTTCTACCCTTTTTAAAAACGGGTGCAATGTTTCCCTTTTTCCAGTCCCCAGGGACTTCACCTGACTGCCATGACTTTTCAAATATGATGGAGAGTGACTAGCAACTACATCAGCCAATCCCCTCAGGACCCTGGGATGCATCTCGTCAGGTCCCATAGACTTATGTATGTTCAGGTTCCTCAGGAGGTCACGAACCCGATCTTCTCTTACAGTGGGAGGGACTTTTCTCTCCCAGTCCCTGTCTTGCAGTCCATCCACTCGAGAGGTGTGGGAAGAAAGATTGCCAGCGAAGACTGAGGCAAAAAATTGTTGAGTACCTCAGCCTTCTCCTCATCTGTTGTTACCAGTTTGTCAGTCTTGCTCATGGGGGGGTACACTTTCTTTGACCTTCCTTTTCTGGCTGACATACCTGTAGAAGCCTTTCTTATTATTCTTTGCACGCCTTGCCAAGTTCAGCTCCAGCTGCTCCTTGGCCTTCCTGACCCCATCCCTATGCAACTGGGCAGCGTCCCTATACTCTTCCCAGGATACCTGTCCCTGCTTCCACTACCTGTGCATTTCCTTCTTGCCCTTTAGTTTGACCAGCAGGTCTTGACTCATCCATGCTGGTCTCTTGCCTCCCTTTCCTGATTTCTTACACCTGGGCATTGAGAGCTCTTGCAGTCTATGGAAAACATCCTTAAAGATCTGCCAGCTCCGTTCTGCTCCCTTGTCCCCGAGGGCAGTTTCCCAGGGGGTCCTATTGACTAACTCCTTGAACAGTTGGAAGTTGCTTTCAGGGTCCTGACTTTACTCTTTGCCTGACCGATATCCTTCAGGTCTGCGAACTCCACCAGTGCGTTATCACTGCAGTCCAGGCTGCCTCCAATCTGGATGTCACCAATTAACTCACTTGTGTTGGTGAGCATCAGGTCCAGTATTGCATCCCCTCTGGTAGGGCTGTCTATTACGATGTGCCGTGAGAGCAAAGGAAGGAGGGAGGAGAGGCATTGGGCTGAAACCGAGCTGGGGAAGGGGGAGAAGAGGTGTTTGCCTCAGTGTTTGTTTAAATGTTTGTCTTCCTGTTTTTCTTAGTACTTGAGTCAGTAATTAAAAATTGATGTTAATTGGCAATAAATTACATTAAGTGCAATTCCCCGAGCTGAAACTGTTTTGCCCATGACATGTCCTTATCCTGAAATGTTTTCTTCTGACAGTGTTACTGAGGAGGAGTTTCAGTGATGAAGGAAGCAAGGTTAGAAATGACCATGAAATGATGGAGCCTTCTCAGATGACAATCTCACTGACCTCAGGATATGGATGGCTGTGTTCCTCCTTGTCCTCCCTGCTCTCCCCTGCCCTTCTTCCTCCCTATTCCCCGTTCCCTTTCCCTCCCTGTTAGGGAAGGCAGCACCCCACCCATAAGAAAGCAACTTTGGTGAGAGGGCACAGAACAGACAGGCAACAAGGAGAAAACTTCTTCAGAAATGATATGGTGGAAATTCTCAAGGTGTTGGAGGAGCATGTCCTTGAAACAATTACAGTACATGGGGTAACCTTTGAGGATGGCTGCATGCTGCCAGTTTTGTATAAAAAGTTTTACATCTTTATTTAATCTACATTATTAAAATGAACGTAAAGCAATCTACTATTATGTCTTGTCCTTTTCTGCACTGAGTACACTTGACAGGGGAAAAAAGGATGCGCTTATTATCTGTCTGATGAATAAATGCAAAAATAAATCCTTATTATGAAGCTTGCTTATATAGGTCTGTTTCAGATATTAAACCATTATATCTTGCCTCTAAACTACATTATTCCCCAATGCAAACAGAAATTTTCACAAGGTGGCATTTCGTACTACACATTTGAATTTATATAAAGTAAGGCATACAGTGTTCAACATATATCAGTAAAAGCTTTTGATTTATATTTCCTAGAACTAGGTCACATAAAGCATTCATTTTAGGATGAGAATATGTATGTGCCTGCTTATACTGGCATCTTTGGCTCTGAATAAGAATATATAGCTGTGTTAAAGAGATATTTGTCAAGCAAAATAATGGCATATTGTTTTTCTCTGAGTTAAAGGTGATAATTACTCATGGTTTATATGAAGCCATAAGTAATACACAGCTTCTCTGATATTGCTATTCACCCTGTAGGCATCCCTGTAAGTTTACCCCCAATGCCTGTTACTATCTTGGTGGTGGCTGAGCATCCTGAAAAAAAGAGAGTTATGGTGGGAAATGGCCTCCTGTGTCACAGAGTTCAGGACTCCGCTACTGCAGATAGCCACACTATATAACACCTTTTTTTCATCTCATCACTCCCTATGTTAAAACTCTCTAGTTTTGCTGGAATGCATTATTCTTCAAGAAAATACTCCACAGTCTCACTTTGCTGAAGAATAGAGATTTCTTCTCTTCGTGGAGCTGTTGGATAAATGTTAATGCTCAGTTTACAGTCATTAATTCATGCAGCTACGGAGACCTTTAAATTAAAGAACTTCACTTCTTCCTGTAGTTTATCACAAATCATGTTGTACTTACAAAGCACAAACCAAATCTACTCCCATACTTTATAAATGTGCCTAAAAATGTATTTTTTCATTCTTATCTAATAAATCAGGCTTTTGATTCCCCCAAATAACTTTCCAACCCTTACATTAGTCCTTTGTAGCCTGTGTTCATCTTCTTTGAACATTGATGTTCAAAGCATTGCAAATGCAGCCAAGGCAGTGCCTTGTACAGAGCGCTAATGCTTCCTTGTTACTGAAATATTTCACCTGAACCTCATCAGAGGACCACATTTGCCTTTTTTCTTGCCTGTGTAACAGAAGTAGTCATTTTATGACTGATTAAATCAATAAATGCAAATGTTAGTAAAATAGCAACATTGAGGAAGTAATTGATTTTTAAGTGGCTAGATTTAATAAAAAGTTAATTTGGCTATTCTGGTATTTTTTTCTTTTTGGTGCTAGGTACAGATGGTGCTAGGTGCAGACAATGCTTGGTAGCAAAGCTTACACTGATTAAAACTGACTGGCTGATCTCTGTGAGGAGGTCCAAAATCTGGAACTTTATACTTTGAGCTGACTAAATATTGCCTTGCTGTAAGGCACTGAGAAAATAATGAGGAGTGGAGGGTATACAGAGAAGGTGCGAGAGAGAGAATTCATGGTTTTGTGTACACTGCATGCTCAAGAAGAGACACTTTCCCTGAGAAATGCAAACTCAACCACTTTTCTTAATTGACCCTTCACACTTGAAATAATTTATTTCCAGTTTCTTACTCGTCGTGTTTCAGCTTCCACTCTTGCACTGAGGGGTGGAGATAGGTCTGTGCCTGAAGGCTGTTAGCTTTTGCTGAACCAGCTGTTTTTGAGCTCTGCACATGGGAATGTGGCAATGAGATACAGTAGGTATGAGTAGATAATGCAGTGAGGCAGGACTCCCTTTAAATTGGGACTGAACTGAATAAATTAGAGGGAATGCTGTTAAAACTGTGGCTTGCGACCTATTTTTCTCTTGCATTTCACCAAGCAAGGAGATAGTCTAGGAGTCTTCTTCAAGCTTTAATGAACCCCCATCTTCTCCTAGTTGAACTCTGAGAGGAAGGAAGCATCCCAGTGAATAAATGCCAGGAGCCAAGCTTGACTATGTGAATGATAAATTTTTTTCTAGCAGGATTGATTTTAAAGCTCTATTGGGCTGAAAGTTTATTCATACTGACACCGAGAATCCAAGTGGCTTCATTTTATCCCAGAGAAGGCTGCAGTACTTACAGGCATTAATCTCACAGGGATGGATTTGGGGTCTGTCCTATAGATAGGGCTGGATATCTGTAGATACAGATAGCCTGGAGGATATCTGTAAAGGAGAGGTGGAGCATGGATGTCCCATTGGAAAGTGGGGCTAAAGCATACCTTTCACATTTGAAGACACTCAGGATGGACTTCTTGCCATCAAATGTCTCATAGCGCAGACTGCTTCAGAGGCAGCAAGCAATGAACACAATACACAGTGGTTTTTTAAAGACATTTACCACCATTTAGGCATGTGATTGTTGGAAGGGGATTGTGAGAGACAGCAATTTGGGGATGTTCTGGAAATCCTGTGTGACGAGTGCCTTGTAGATGACATATCACAGACTGGAACAGAGACTCCAGAACAAAAGGCATAGGCTCTTCCTTTTGTCCATGAAAGGTCTGACCTTTTTGGCTTTCTTATTCTTTTTAGGCAAGGGCAAAAGTGAAACTGAACACATACCAGCTGGTGAGCAACAGAATCCAGAAGGAAACTGACCCAAGGCTCCATTCCAGTGCTCAGCAGTTCACATCCATCATCGTTGCTTGATCTCAGATGTACAACCACAGAAAAATGCAGAGGGGATGAGACTTCCCAGCAGCTGGCTGAAAGTGGCTTCTCCTAACATTTCAAAGTTTATATTTTTACTTGTTTATTTTTGCTGACATGAGCTCCCGCTGACATCACAGCTGAGCACTCCTTTCAATAGGTACACGCTTTCCTTTTCCCTTGCAGCAGTGGAGACTATGGCAAGGTCTGAGCTGGGAAGAGAAGACCCATCTAGCTCAGGGATCTGAAGGGAACTGAGACAGCAGACAGCCAGTTTGCTGAGCTGCTCTGTGCATGTCTTGGCTGCAACAAAGAGCCTTTCCATTGCAAATGGACATGAAATTTTTTATGAGGGAAAGTATTATAGTTTGGGAGGATGTGTGTGATCAAGGGTAATAAATATAAGGTGGGGTGATTACATGTGGACAGATTAGTACTGGCTATATGTTTTAACAGAAGAAATTAACATTTTGCTTGGCTCAGGTAAGAAATATAAAACATTTTTTTGGTTGTTGTTGTTCTTTTTGTGTTTTTTTTAAGTCTCAATTACCCCTCCTGTCAGAAATAAGATATGCAAGATGACAACAGAAAAGTTTGAGGTATCTTTTCCAGAGTCCTAGAAAGATTCAGGTGTAGTTTGATTTGAATTCAAAACGATGATTCTCCTGAGAAAATGGTGCTGTCCTGGACTGAGATCTTAGTCACAGTCAGTCATGTGACAGCATCACAAACTTGCTTTCATATTTTTTCTGGGTTACAATATATCACTTAAACAAGCTCTTGAGGCCCGTCAGAAGGATGCTTGTTATTAAACTCCTCTAATGTAATACATCCTTTTAAAAGGTCCTTAAGTTTGGAGCTTTTTCTGTAATCACTCTGTTAAACATCAACGAGGTGATTAATCCAAATGGCACTATGCAAATGAATGTTTCTGTGTGTCTTCCTGTGATGCCCACACTTTTGCCTTCACTGCTCGAAATGAGGATGTTTCTTTCTTCCTTCCCTTTGAAAAGGCAATTCCTTTGCCAGAGAATGTGTTTCTCAACTGTGGACAAATGAAAATCTGAACTGGCCCTCTGAATACATGTAAAAGTTGCACATGAAAAAAACAAACAAACCACTTTGGAAAGACTTTCAATATCAAGAAAGTATGAATCACAAGTTCTTGAGAGGTGGAGTAGGTCAGAGCAATTACAGATGAAATTCAAAATATTGTAGAGGACTTGTTTCAGAAGTCAAGAGTTGTAACATAGAAATAATCTTCTACCTATTCCTTTCCTGTCACATTGATTGTGCTCCTTGAATCATATGCCCAGCACTATACGTCCTCACATTGTTGCCTTCTTCACTGGAATTTCAAAGCTTACATTTCTCTCTCCACCTAGTGCCCATCCTCTCTCCTCTGTTATTTTTACTGTAATTGTTATGGAGTCAGCTGTGCTGATCACTTAAGAGGGCTGAGGTCTTAAAAGTGTCAGTAAACACATTCAGTATTTATATAGCTTTTTTTCAGGTTATTGGGTTTTTTCATTTACTTGCTGTATCAGTCTAGAAATGAAAGGGACATTATTGCAACAGCCTTGGCTTTCCTCTTGTGTTGAGGTTTTTCAAATGACAGATGGAGTTACCTTTTAAAACATACCTGTGATAGGAAATGAACTCCTGATCTGTGTCACTTGAATTATTTAGCCTGACACTTAACAAATAGAGCAGCTTAAGTTCTCCATGGAAGCAGTTTAGTTAAGAAAGAGGATGGAAATCACACCAGTTGCATATTGAAAGTGTGACTGCACCAGCATGTGAACTCTGCTACACTATCACGTCAACTTTTGATAGCCATTAAAGGAAGATGATGTATTTTCTTTCAGCTTTGGTCATTTAGAAGGTGTGTAGAAGATATCTTTCCCCCTGCAAGCCCACATTATGCAGTCTTGTTTTTTTAAATCCAATCTGTCTGTGTCAGAAGCCCAGCAGTAAGTCTGCTTCTCTGTATGAGGGAAATTGTTTTCCACTAACTGATGACCTCAGCATAGCAGTTTCTTTTCCAGCACATCAAAGCTCACAGTCAGACTTGCTGCAGCAAGTGCACTTTTGAGTGGCTTTATGACATATAAAGACCCTCTTTGGCATTCATACTGTGCTTCTCTATTGTTTACAAGCTAGCAGTGAATTATTTATGGAAGTTGCTGGAGATATGACTCTCTTTTTGCCCAAAAGCTGTATTTTATCTTGTGGTGAGATTTTATGTGAAAGCTATTTTGAGGGTTTATGTCCTTCTTACATTTATTTGACAGGTTTTATGGTACCAATCCCTTATTTCCATTTTTATTATCATTAAAACCCGTCTCTGAAAATTACTATTAAATGCAGCATGGCTTTAACTCAGCCGATGATATTTTTCTTTGCACTTCTCTTTTTGGGTGGTTCCAGATAAGATCGTACTGAACAAACTAACATCAATATTCTTCGCAAAGGAGCAGCCTTTTTGTTTCTTCAAATAAAGCTTAAGGTCATTGGTTCATATATGCAAAGTACATACCTTAGATGAGGGTCCAACTATGTTTCACTCTACTAACATTCATAAGTTATGACATCAGTCAATAGTTGCATTGGCATAAAGCCAAACTGCTAGTAGTGACCAACATTAAAACTCACTGATCGTTTGCTCTATTTTATAGATATTGAAGCATCAAAGACAGGCAGCGTTATAACAGTTTGACCAAACTGATCTTAGAAACAACATATAATTTCAGCTCTGTAGGAGTGAACTGCAATTTGATATTTTCTTTTTCCCACTTAACAAGAGAAGGGCAACTGCATTCATTGCCACATTACTCTTAAGAAGTTATTTGGACTTCTTCCCGTACTTGCCAGACTCAGAATCAGGTCAGTTCAGAGAATGGAATGATTCCAGACACTGGTAGTTAAAACTGGCTGAGGAGGAACTTTCTTCCCCAGGTTCTTCACCTTAAATGCATGTATTCTTTGGATGATGGAACTGCCTATATGTTGTAATTAGGTCCTCGGTTAAAAGGCAGAGTTAGGAACTTCTCCATCTCTGAAGTTCGCATTCAGACATATATGTATCATTTGACATCAGCTGAAAATGGAAATTTTGGCCCTTTGTCTCAGTCTTTCTGTTTGAATTCAGGATCTGGAATGCTTACATATGTGCTTTTAGAGCCTGAAAGCCTAAGAAAGTCTAGATATCCTCTAGATTTTTTGCAGTTGTCACTGGCTATGCTGCTGTTACTTTGCATGGCTCTTTTAAAGTTTTTTACAGAGAAGTAACCGTGCATGGAAGTATATGTCTCATGGACTGAAAGTTAAGATACTTTGGAAAATGGAAATGCCAGACTATTGGCATTTCTGTAATTGTTTTTGCAACATGGAACCTCATGGTTCATTTGGTAGTGGTGTAACTAGCACATCAAATGCTGCATTCATTTCACCTAGCTTCATGTGCCTATGATTTAGATGTGCAGAACTGAGATAATCATCTTGAATCCCTTTATAGTCTACAGTGAAAAGTAGGCATTACTGGACATTGAAATTAATCTGACTCCAAGATATCTGCTGTTCTGAGCAGCATTGGAGCTTTCATAGTGAAAAAGTGGCATGATCACATGATTTCTCTTCATGGTTGATTGGATCAAACTTATTTGGGGTTGGTATGGCTTTTCAGCTTACAGATGTAAAACTTCCTGCAGGAGGTGTTTTGAATATGTAACATGGGATTTGCTAAAATGGGTAGGACCATTAAAAATATGTTTCATTTCATTATAAGAGAGCTGGATTAGCACTGAATGCTTTAGGATATATTATTTTTAGTGCCAGATGTTCCTCTTGGGGGTTAAGTATTTATGTTGGCTGCTTCTTGTTTTTCTTCTTTGAGGAAATATGTGATCTTCTGAAACACATCACAGCTGCTAAATTTTACTCCGAAGGCTTCAGCTGAGTTGCCTAAACATTGGCATTTACTTTCATTTGAGATGCTGCAGGGCATCCCTGACATCTGAATAGGGCTGATAGATATTACAAAAGAAAGAAGGGAGATAGATGTACTGCTGGTATAGCAACTGAAAGCCAGCCAGGATACCCTAGAACATCTCAAATGGCATTAGTAGACTATGCTTAGGATGTGAATCATGCCCGTCATGGTTTAACCCCAGCCGGCAGCTAAGCACCACGCATCTCACTCCCGCCTTGGTGGGATGGGGGAGAGAATCAGAAGGGTAAAAGGGAGAAAACTTGTGGGCTGAGATAAGAACAGTTTAATAATTGAAGTAAAATAAATTAGAACAGTTAAATAGGCAAAGCAAAAGCCGCGCACGCAAGCAAAGCAAAACAAGGCATTCGTTCATTACTTCCCATCGGCAGGCAGGTGTTCAGCCATCCCCAGGAAAGTAGGGCTCCATCACATGTAATGGTTACTTGGGAAGACAAACGCCATCACGCCCAATGTCCCGCCCTTCCTTCTTCTTCCCCCAGCTTATATACTGAGCATGACGTCATATGGTATGGAATAACGCTTTGGCCAGTCTGGGTCAGCCCCCCTGGCAGAGCATGGGAAGCTGAAAAGTCCTTGACCAGTGTGAGCACTACTTAGCAACTATTTAGCAACAGCTTAGCACTGCTTAGCAAGAACCAAAACATCAGTGTATCATCAACATTGTTCTCATCCTAAACCCAAAACACAGCACCGTACCAGCTATCAAGAAGAAAATTAACTCTATCCCAGCTGAAACCAGGACAATGCCCTAATTTCCTTCTGTGGTTTCCTTCGACTGTCCAGGTATGGTACTGGGGCAAAAGAAATTGGAATCATCTTCTCTAATTATTCTTGCTGTAACAGAGTCTTGGTGAAGACAGGACACTTTCCGCTTCTTGTCACAATAATTGCAATTTCCTGTTTGACTTACTAATATATTGTCTTGTATTTACGTGTAGCTTTAAAGATGTCTATATGCAGGGACCTGCTTTTATAGTTAGACTGTTGTCATAGGTCTTGGCAACAATACAGATACTCCCATGACAGAACAAGCTCAATTGTACAGGACTATGAGTGCATTTGTCTCTAGAAGTGGAGACCTCCCTCCTGCTTGGTTATTCCTTTTCTACTCACACAGCATGGCAAATAGAACTTGGTCTTGAACTCAGTAGCTGGGGCATGGCATTTTATAAAGACCCAGGACCTATTTGATTGACATTTTTAAATTCGTTTCTAAATCAAATCCTCCCCACTCAGTCAACCACCCACAGAATGACATTTCAGAAATAAAAGCATAGCATCTCTGCAGATCTGTCACTTGTTACTGAAGCATCTCTCTATCTCCAAGATAATTAAAGCCTTACCTGTGAGCTATGGTCCTATATGTCAAGTAGGACCTTGCCTCTCAAATTCTGAAAGACTTTGGAACCTGCAAAGAGCAGATAAAATTCAGTCGGTGACTTCAAGACCTACTTTCTGCCTGAGTTAGGAGTCAGTGCAGAGACATGATGGAGCTAAAACCAGCAAGGAATAAGGCTTACTGTCCCTAAAGGGAAGCTTTCATGCTTGCTTATACCAATGTTCTGCATACAGAGCTTCCATCAAATTCAGCTGGAGTTGTATGTGAGAGGCAGGTATTGAACAGGAATTGATCCAGCCAAATATTGCAACCGAAACTCAAAAATGACCAACCAGTAAAAAAAGTCAAAGGGAAGAGAAAAATGTTAGGTAACTAATTGTTTCAAAGGAATTCAGAATACCTGGGAAAGCTATTTATTCATTCCTTAATGGGCCAAATTATTCTTTAATTTCAGCCAGTTTTTGTCATATTACTACTACTACTACTATTACTACCACTACTACTACTATAACTACAACTACATAACTAACTAGCTATATACTTGGTTTAACTCACTGGATTTTGAGTATGAGTACTTGTATTTTTTTGTTTCTTAAACACAGAAGGGCACAGTGCTGCAGCCTATTGTCTTAGAAAATCCCCCTAATGACTAGCAGTAAAAAGTAGCCCTGTGTCTTTCAGTGCAAAGCTGATGTTTTTGTTCAAACCGCTGTCTATTGCTTTCCTTTTCCAGACTTCCACTGAAGAGCAGTGATGGTTTATGCTCAGTTCTTTAAATTCAGCAGACAAGCTTCTCACATCTGGTCAATTACCTGTGTCCTACTTGCCCTTTCTGTCTAATGCCTCTCTTATATACAAGTCCTTTATGATGTGACAGCTGAACATTAAAAACAATGTGAGGTTAGATCTGAGGCAAGATGAAAGTAACCCCTGTCTGAATGACAGATGCCTGTGTTGTACTTATATTTTGCTTCTCCTGCACAAATGCCCATGAAACTAATCTTTCATATATGACTTTATAGAAATTTAAGTTAGAACAAAATTTGTTAAGACCTTTTCAAAATTAAAAACATATTAACAAAATTAGTTTTGCATGAAAAGCCTATTTATTGGCAATGCCTGTTTAAAGGTAAAAGAACCTGTACAATTCCTATTAGAAATGACTGAACAAATCCTGGATTTGATGCTTGGGCAGTGGAGTAAAAATAAAGCACCTTAAATGCCTTGTGGTGGTGTGCTGACAGATGACACCTTCATATTCCGTTTATGAGTGACTTTTGTGCTATAATTTTGGGACGTTTCAATGTGTAATTTAATCCCGTCTTGAGTCAAGAAGTTAATTTATTTTTTACCATTAGACCTTGCTTTTCTCTTATACCTCAGCCTTTCAAACTCATATTAAAAGTAACATAGACTGTATTGTAACATTTTAGTTATGACCAATATGTACTTGGACTGGGTGTAACAGAAGCGACCAAGAAAAGGTGTCCATGGAATAAATATTCCCAACTCACTATCAGTTCTTCTGGGAGCCCTGGGATAGACTAAGCCAGAGACCTTTTGCCCTTGCACTGGTCAAAAAGGAACCTTTTTAGAAGTAGTTTTGCCCCATATTTTGCCCCGTATTAATATGTATTTAAATTGGCACTCATGAGCTGTACTCCTGTGCCTAACTCACAGAACTCCAGAGATTTGTCTTATTCTTCACTTTATTATCATCTAGTTAATCATAACTGGTTTAAATAAGACTTCTCCAAAGTGTGGTTTGAGGATGACTAGTGGACTGCAAAGCTGTGGAAATTGTTTCCTGGGGTTATTCAACTGTGTTTTCAGTAACATTTAGAATTTGAAGCACGGAGGGTGCATGACTGTCTACAAAAAATGAAGAGAGCAAACAATGGCCCACTCCTCACTCCCAAATTGGAGAGCGATGTGTTCAGTCATTAGTGCAGACAGTGTGAATGAAGACTGCAGGTACTGATTCCTAGTCCCAACTAATTTTCATTCTCAGCATTTCAGTTTGCTTGGCTTAATCCTCATCCTTTCAAAAGTAGCAGTTTTTCAGGCATACTGCACAACACTCAAGACTAATCTAGCATAGCATTAACTGAAAATGTTAAAAATATGTTTTAATGTTTTTGCCAACGCTAAGTATAAACCCTATGACAAATGAAAAAAGGGTATTTATATCTGTGTTTTCAGAGCTCTCAGAGGACACAGGAAATCCATACATTCATTCCACATCCCCAAACCCACTGCCATTTCCATGCCCTTAACATGATATTTATTCATTGGAAATTAAAGCATTATCATTTCTGCATTCAATCCCTCTGTAATAGCGGAAGCAGTAATATAAACAGGCTGCTAGATTCCAATGACATATTCATTAGGACTGAATTATGAGTTCAGCACATCCTGAAAATAGGGACTGCTTAGTACATTTGTACAGCTGTCATTTTGCTCCAGGCACAAACCAGGAAAGGAATGACTGCAAAACCAACTGCTATAGTTCTATACTTACCAGCTGTTTTGGTAACCATAGCCTCCTTTCCTCCTCCAAACAGTATTCCTCTTACAGGATTTGCCTGACAGAGCAAAGGAGTAAGGTGATATTTGGAAATAAATGTAAGAGAAGAAAGGGGCTTCAAAAGTGTTGGGTGAAATACGCTGTAACATACATCAGAGAATAAAACCCACTTGCTGCAATATAATTTCTGTTTTAAAACAGTAAAAAAGCACATAAGTTCACATCGCACCATATGGTGTTGAGTTAAATCTGCTTCGTAGTTTTGAGTCAAGAACATATGCACCCAATGAAGTGGCAGTTGTTATAGAAAATATGACTGTTTTGTTAGTAAATAACATTAGAAAGCTACAGACAGCCCCTTAAGTGATTTTTTTTCTCCAGTATGCAGAACAGCCATTACTGTGAATGAGCTTTTAAGACCAAGCAACTCCTAATCACTTTAGAGGCTGAAGGAGCTGGCTAGGTGTGTGTGAAAGTCTGCACAAGCCTGCTTGTCTGAGAAGAGGAGGTCACATAAATACATTTGTTATGCTGCAGGTGGCATTTTAATGTTTCAGTTCCACCTTTTTGAATGAGGCGTGTTCAGGCTGTCAGTCAGAGAGGAGCAAGAAAAACAGCCCTGTTTTTGCCAGATGCATTTTCTCATTTGATCTTATGTATCTTATGTGTGTAAATCAAGACATGAATCCTGCTAAGTGAAAGCTAAGTCAGGCTATGCAGCTATTCATGTTCACCTATTGCACTGGGGCAAAACTCCAGCTGTTTCAGTAAGGTGCTCTGAACCCCGTGGAGAGGTGCTGGTGCTCCATACTAGGTACTGGCGAACCAGCGTGCTCCAGCCTCCTGGCAAACTGGTGACATGGTAGACTGTGTCAATACTGGGGGACAGCTCTATGGAGGCGTGGGGGAATGACATAGAGCCATAGAGGAAAGGACATAGAAAGAGATTTCAGAGGATACAGGAAGGACTTAGAGAAGTCTCTGCCGTCTCCTTAGCGCACTGGCTTTTACTATGACTAGCCCCATTCTGAGTTTGGGAGCAGTAAGAGGATATTTTGGGTCCCTACCATGCCTCAGGTGAGCAACTGGCCACACTCAAATACTTAGACATCATTGACTTCAGTGCTAGAGCTGTCTAAAACAGCAACTGCAGTTTCTAAAGAGTAGCGTATCTGTATACTCTTAGGATACGTGATAAAAGCTTAGAGAGACAATGGAGGGGAAGAGGCCAAATACTACCCTGCCCAGCTACTGCCAGGCCCATCCCAGGAGCCATCAGCCCATCTAAGGCCCAGCTGCACAAGCCCAGAGGAGCACAGGGGCACAATGGCAGGTAGGGGTGAACCTGAATCGAGGACTCTTGAGGAACCACCCCCCTGTCTGCACTTCTCCCAGGGCTGCCCCAGCAGAACCTCAACCCCAGTGTCCAGGTGTGAAACCCATCACCATAAGTCATTGGGAGCAGCTCTCTGGATCACCTTTTGGACTAAGAGGGCTGCTGCTTAGGGGTGGGACACATTATGGGATGCAGGGGAAAGGCAGTTCGGCATTTCACAGGACTTGGGGGAGGAATCAAAGGTGGGACAAGGGAGATGTTCAGGTCATTTGGGGAGGAACAGGAGTGGGAAAATAGAGAGGTAAGCAGGTCAAAAGGGTTGGTTGTGTGTAAACAGTGGGCTGGTCAGTGTGCACATCTAGCCATGCCCTCTGCCTGATCAGCATAGTCTGTCCTGTCTTCTTATTAAATTCCTTTCTAGCTCTTTCCTGGGTCAGTGACTCTTTATTCTGTGTGTATGTGTGTGCATGGAGGTGTTAAGTGCAGTAACTGGAGTCAGATCGTGGGTCGGAGTGCCTGTGTATCTATGGTGCCAGTGACTGCAGCAAGTGTGGGTGGTGATCACTAGCGAAGACCAAGCTGGTGAGCAGGTGAAGTGGCCTGGGAGCAAGGGGGTGAGTGGGTCTCTAAGGGACAGCTCTGAGTGCAAGAGTGCCTGTGTATCTCTAAGGGCTGGGGCTTAGGGCACAGGGCACTGGTTATTGGGACCTGGGAAGTGCCAGCCATCTGTGTGTGTGTATGCGAACACGTGCGCATGCCTGATGGTCTGTACCAGCAACTGGAGTGGGGTTGCAGCCTCAGGGTTTCGTATGTCCAGGTGCCAGTAACTGGGGAAGCTGGGATCAAGGGGCAGCTCCTTCACAGGCTGTCTAAGACCAGCTGCTGGAGGGATCCACATGGCACACACACGCACATGCGCGTGTGTGACGCACACACACACATATATTTTCTCACTAGTGGGCTTCTATCCTGCTTAGCCAGAGAGGGGAGCAGGAGGAGGCCTTTGGTACTGTCTGTGTTCATACAGGTGCTCAGAGTGTCTGTCTGTGATCTGTGTGGCTGGCCATGTATATATATGTATATATGTAAATATGTATATACTTGTGTATGTATGTATATATGTGGTGTATGTGTGTGCTCTGTGTGCATGTCCCTGCTGGGAATACATCTTCAGCCTCACTACCAACTGGATCATGGGACATGGAGTGGCAGCAGCCTTGCGTCTGTCAGGGTGCTGGATCCAACGTATTTTCCTCTAACATATTCATTAGGTATTACGTTTATTCAACCTTCTGTTTTCTTTCATCACTCACCATTCATGTTAAGAGCCCAAAGGCAAGAGCAGCTTTCAAGTTCAGCAAATGTCTGATTGCATGTTTTGGTAGTGCTAGACCTGTATTTCAGGAACATATATCCCTTTCTGAACCCATGCCATTAGAAGCAACTATTTAAAGCCCATCCTGCTATGTGCTGAAGGGATCTGCTGGAGCACATGGATGTTGGGACAGACAAACCCGTGTAGGTACCAAGAAAACTAAACTTTTTCTTATCTCACAAGCCACTGACCAGGAACAGAGAGCATGGAAATAGGCTCATGACAGCTGTGAGTCTCCACAACTCGTGCTCAGCTCTCCATGGGGAGGAACGATTGCCTTTACTCAATTAATCATGACAGCAGAAAGATTGGACATGTGACAGCTGCCTTGACAAATATCTTGATCGTAGTGCTTAATCTTTCTTTGGCGGTCTTCATAACCAATGAAATATGACTCCTGCCTTCAGGCTTGACAAGACCTTGGAAAGCTCAAACTAATTGGTAATCTTGAAGTCTAAAATCTTTGGAAAAATGTTTACATGGCATAATGGCATATGTTTAATTACAAAAGTCTTTAACACCTCTAGGACACTAAAAGTGCTACTCTGATCTCTGCTGAGGGCAGTTGCTTTATTGTTGCCTTTGCTGACCTTCTTTTCTCTCATTTTTGCACTCCTTACTCAGGTCTTTGGTTTTATAATTCCCCTCTTGTACTGTAGTATGACTGTGTTTGAATCTACAAGATGATATTTGGTGAGTGGCTGATCTCTAACTGGAGTATTCTAGTCAGCATTTTAGCTTTTATATGAATAAAGCATGAATTTGCATTCAAGGTTCTGTGAAATTGTGACTGCAATATTTAAAACCCATGTCTTTGGCTTCTTTCACATCCTTGCCCTCTTTTGCCCAAAAGAGGGCAGTCTGTACCTGACTTTCTTCCAGTTCTTTTTGGTCTTTTTTTTTTTTTTTTCTTACGTTGAATCATTAATTGCACAAAAGATGGTTCCACCTTTTATTTACAGTTCAAAATACGTGGATCTCCTTACTTCATCTCTAATGAGAATTGTTCACAAAGTAGGGAAAAAGGAAACTGTTCACTGCAATTCAGTAAATAATAAACACTTTTCCTTTTCATTTTTTGCAAGTAAAAGACAGGACAAGGCTTGTGGATTTACCTGTAGTGTTAACCTGCAAACAGTTTCATTGAGGAAGTAGCATTTGGCCCTTCCCATAGTGGACAGATAAAATCATCCAGTCTTAGGCTTTTGTGTGGCACCATATTGGGCTTCTCTCTCTTGATCTTGGGACGTTCCTTGGGACAAATGTAGTTATTAGATAACTTGTCTTGTGACTGTGCAGCAGCATCGGCATGTCAGGAGATATCTATCTGAATAGCCAAGAATTCACCCATGCAACATGCTGTGGAAAGCAGCTGTTGCTTAATTCTGCATTTCGTCCTTCTGTCTTCTTTACTGTTGTGGTCCATGCACTTGGAGTCCACATATTTTGTCTATGGCAGGAAAGGAAGAATGCTGTCCTGTAACAGGCACGCCCCATCCCAGGGCCCTTGCTTTGGTGATTAGTTACTGGTCTGCAATAGTGCAGGGACAACCAAGTCCACTCTCCTACCTTTTATACAGAAGCACTACGTGAAAGCGGAGTTGTGAATGACTGAGCACAGCAGCCAGTGCAAGAAGATGAGAAAGCTTTTATTCAGCCATCAGTGACAATTTAAAATGCAGAGGCCTGCTTGTGGATTTTATTTTTTGTTAATATTGCTCTTAGTTTAGTCCCCCTTTTCTGAATGTGAACTGAAGTAAACAAAGAGATATGGGAAAGGGGTTTGTGGAGACTCACTTGGCATGGTCTAAATAGTTGACAACCTGTGAATAAGGTCTCTCACACCAACACAATTGTTATACATCACAGCATCATGTATACACAGATGTGCAAACACATGTATATATATATACATATATAAAACACTATGCATATGTGTGTATACCATAAAAACAACTCCTAGTGAGGTGCTGTGGTGACTCAGATATGTGTAAAAGTGCCCAACAGGCACCTAATGTATTAAAAAGAGGCCTATTGATTAATATTAAAAACCTAGCCGTGTTCTTTCTCATTGATTAATATAGCTATTCATTAAAACAGTGTAAATTAACCCCACCAAATCAATCACACAACAGGAAGTTGCCCAAGACAGTCTCTGCTTTAAAGAACATTTCTTCTACCATTACATACCTTGGGGCCTCTATGGCTATGTACTAAATTGTGAGTTTTGAGTGAGTGGAAGAGGTCATAGAGTCATAGAATCGTTAAGGTTGGAAAAGACCCTTAAGATCATCGAGTCCAACTGTTAACCTAGCACTGCCAAGTCCACCACTAAACTATGTCCTCAAGCACCACATCTATCTGTTCTTTAAATACCTCTAGGGATGGAGACTCAACCACTTCCCTGGGCAGCCTGTTCCAATGCTTGACCACCCTTTCAGTGAAGAAGTTTTTCCTAGTATCTAACCTAAACCTCCCCTGGCACAGCTTGAGGCTGTTTCCTCTCGTCCTATCACTTGTTACTAGGGAGAAGAGACCGACCCCCACCTTGCTACAACCTCCTTTCAGGTAGTTGTAGAGAGCAAGAAGGTCTCCCCTCAGCCTCCTCTTCTCCAGACTAAACAACCCCAGCTCCCTCAGCCGTTCCTCATAAGACTTGTGCTCTAGACCCTTCACCAACTTTGTTGCCCTCCTCTGGACACGCTCCAGCACCTCGACATCCTTCTTGTAGTGAGAGGCCCAAAACTAACACAGGACTCGAGGTGCGGCCTCACCAATGCCGAGTACAGTACACTTAGCCTTATTGAATCTCATACAGTTGGTCCCAGCCCAACGATCCAGCCTGTTGAGGTCCCTATGTAGGGCCTTCCTACCCTTCAGCAAATTGGCACTTCTACCCAACTTGGTGTCATCTGCAAACTTACTGAGGTTGCATTCAATCCCCTCATCCAGATCATCAATGAAGATGTTGAACAGGACCAGCCCCAACACTGAGCCCTGGGGAACACCACTCGTGACCGGCCGCCAACTGGATTTGACTCCGTTAACGACCAGTCTCTGGGCTCGGCCGTCCAGCCAGTTTTTAACCCAGTGCAGAATGCCCTTATCCAAGTTGTGAGCAGCCAGCTTCTCCAGGAGAATGCTGTGGGAGACAGTGTCAAAGGCCTTACTAAAGTCCAAGTAGACAACAGATGAAGAGTATACTTACATATATATATATAAAATCAGCTTACTCTTTTCATAGTCCATAAAATATCTGTGCCTGGCTCTCTCTCATTTTAATTATCTCACCCTCAAATCTCCTTGTTTTATGTCTTTTGACTTTTTCCACTCTGCAGATCTCCTCATGACTCACAGTAGGTCTTGGATGAGGCCACAGACTGCTGCTCCTTCCAAATATTTTCTATTTCTTCACAATTTTCTCAAGTGGAATTAGAAATTGCTGTCCCACCACTAAGTTTCTGAACCTCTGGGGATTTATGACCAGAATGTTTTTATGAAATAATGGAGGGTCAAAAATGATAGACTTGACAGCTAAATGGCAGTGCTTAGAAATGGAAAAGTGAATGGATGGAGGGATCAGTTTCAGGGAGCACTGAAAGGCCAGAGGAGAAATAAGACAGTTATTACCCAGTAACAGAAATCAATCACCTGCCTCTGCCTACTGTCTTGGGCCTGAACTGTAAGTGTGTACCTCTCTGCAATCACCTATGAAACCAGCACGAGCCTAAAATTAATCTAGCTCTCTTATTGTCTGCCTCTTGACAGCCCAGCTAATAGAAATGCTGGGCATGGGAATTCAGGTAGTGCTTGTGAATCTGTGTCTCAGAATGATTTTAAGGATGATTTTTAAAAAATATGTGAGCTAAATTCTACACTGAATTTTACCTTATCTAATGATAGGTGCACATTAATCACTGCAAATATAATACTTTACTCCCTCCTGTTACTACAGCTGGGGGCTAAATTCTGTCATTGTCTGGACTCTGCTGTACTACATAGTTTAGGGAAAAACTAATTCAGTGAATATAAAGCCCATACAGGAGGTAAGAAACTCCATTTGCTTTCTTTTCAGAACATGAATTAAATTAGAGTATTAAAGCAGGATCTATCAAAAAGAGGTTTTATCCCACTTAGAAACCTGTGAGTTCTTGCCATCTAGCACTGTGGAAGTGACTCAGCTACTTGATTTGAGACCTAGTTACTTAATTATTTCTTAAGATTTCCATCTTTCACTTTCTTTCATCAAAGAAAATAAAGGATATCTATGGTTTAGTTTGCATTGTGGGTCAAGAACTCTCTATTGGTTTGGTTTTACTTAAGAAAATCAACCATGTAAAATATTCAAGTTTTTTTTTTGGTTGGTTTTTTTTCAGATGATCCTTCATTGCCTTTTTTATTAGGGTTTTACCTATACCTATGCTTAAACCTATATCTATATCTATAACTATATCTGTCTCTAATCATCTCTATATATATCACATAATCTATATCTATATCATCATATATATCTACATCCATATCCATATATTTTTTCCTTGATTCAGTTTGAATACTTGCAGATCCAACTCTTAGAAAGTCAGCTAAAGGAAAACAAAGAAGACAGCAATTTTTGTGCACAAAAAAGGGAAAGTTCTTAGCACTTACTGCTTCAAAAAAGTCAGACCAAAAGTTTAATTCCACATATTTTATCTGCTGACTTTGCTTCTTTTGAGCACCAGTGCTGTCTTATCAGCTACTTTTGCTCAATTCTCAGGGTCAGGTTAGCCCACCTCTACATTTCTTCAAGCCTACTTGATTTCCATTTCCATTTCATTGTATGTATTTTAAATCAGCTCTGAATGGGTCTCTGCCTGTTTTTCCATTTGACTGTCTGCTAGTCAAGTCTCTCCTATGACAAGTGTAGGTGAAGCAAACCTGCTTCTTGAAAAGGTGAGTTTGTGTCTTCATGAAAACTTTTGACTTCATAAATGGCGTTTGTCAGTAAGAGACTCACACATATTTATACATAAAGGTATATATACTTTTTAAAGAGTATTCAGGAGCTGCAAAAAAGATTTTCAGAACTGCAGACTCGTGTCTTTGGCCGCTCAGTTACCTTTAAAACTTGACTCCAGATACTTCAGTTGAAGCATGGGTCTTAACTGAAGCACTTGAAGCTTTGCAATCTCTTCAGAGAGCCTGTGCCTATGCCAAAAGGATGTTAGTTCCTCAGCCCAATGTGATTTCAGCTAAATGGAATAATATGCAAATTCATCACACAGCATTACCACTCAGCATATATGGAGAGATTCTGCCTTTTTCTTCCATCATAAGCTTCTCCAGATTCCCTCACAGGGTGTCAACACTGTGAAGGGACTTCATTTTTAAATCTAAACTTTCTATTGCAAAAATATACATTATCATTTTTCTGAATAGTCCTGGAACAAAATACCTTACATATTAGGAAAAGTTTAGAAAATAATTGAATAGAGGTAATTTATATGCATAGATGTATATATATGCTTACATATATAACACACACACTCTTATATATGTGTGTATATATATGTGCACACACACAAATACATATATATGTATATGTGTACATACATATACCTCTCCCTAAAAAGAAAAAGAATTCCAGAAACTGTGCAAGTTTGTTAGTGGATTTTTTTTTCCAGCAAGGGCATTTTCTATGAGGAGTAAGGGCTGATTAGATAAGAAAGCAGATGTTTAAAATGGAAGACAAGAAGCATACAAAATCTCCTTTATTGTCTGTCTTGTGCAGCACAGGACTTTTTGAAATTCTTTGTAATGAGCAAAGCCTGGATGAAGAGTGCAGAAAACGAGTCAGTGATCAAACAAGGTTGTTTCCTCCATTTAAAAAAATTTGAGAAAGGGTGAATTTGTTACATTCAAGCTTAGGATACTTAAAACTTGAATGGAAATATTTTCTTAACATTTTCAAGTGAGATTAAGGAAAGATATGTAAGTGAAAGTGACATCAACTCAAGTAAACACTGTCATTTACTTCTAAAAAGACACTGTTTTATATCCATTTATAAATATATGTATGGTCCTTCATCTTGATGTAGGAAAAGAGACAGAACCAATCAGATAAATGAATCAACTTGAGGCAGCTGTGTGTGACACTCAAGAGGCCTGAAGTTACAGTATTTAAAAAAAAAAAGATCAATTCAAACCTGCTCTAGAGAAGTTTTCAGAAGTTACAAAAGGGATGGTATCAGGCATTTTATGATAAAGAATATTATACTTGTTCACTTTGGAGAACGATTCAAACCTTAGGAACAAGGCCTCAATAGGGCACATTTTGCTTAAAATTAATCACACGCATAAATGGTTTTCTGAAATGGAACCCTGTAGGAAACTTAGCTAGAATTACTACCTGTTAGTAATATTAACCCTATGGGATATATTGGGAAAAGTGGTTTTAATAAATAATATGTTTTTGTTCAGGAGACACTCACTGAAGATAAAGGTTCTGAAGCAAGTTATTGAACAAGTGAAAATCTTGGAAATTGGGACACTGCGAAAATAATGAAAAAAATGTTCAGGAACATTTGATCCAGCTGTCTTTTTCCCCAGCTCTTAACACTGCTTATGGTTTAATACCATCTTACTACCACTGCCTTTAGAAAAAGTTATGCTACTGTAGATATGCCATTGCATGCAGTGTTCAAACATAATCCTTTCAGAGGTTTTCACTTAAAATATAATAAACAAAAATGGATGTGCCTCTATTTTGTTCAAGCTAATTACATATTTTTACTTAATGTATAAGAAACAAGAAATCAGGAATACTGTATATTACTTTCACTGTGGGTGATCAAAACATTATTTAGTGCTTCTATAATTATGATATATTAGGAAAATTCACGTTCAGACTTGCAATATCCACCTGAATGGTGAGACTAGTTAGAGTACACTGAGCTATAATAGAAATCATAAAAGAGAACAGTTTAAAACATGCTAGCAGACTTTTCATTGATAATGTATTCAACTAAGTTTGTTGTTAAAAAGCCACAGGTGTAAAGCACATTAAAATGTAATTGCAGTGACAGTTCAATGCAATTGCTACATGTTACATATTAGGGCATATTTTTACTGTTTACTTTTAAGACATTTATGCACGTGAGCAACGACATCTAAAAGATCATAAAAGATGAAAAGTTAAAAAAAGAACCATAAAACCAAATGACAAAGAGAACAACAGTTATGAGCACAATTGGTGAGAATTGTAGTAAGTGTATAAATGGCCAAGGAACTGCTTAATGTTCTCACATATACATTTTCCACCATAGGAAGAAATCAAAATGCACTTACCCACAGGCTGCTGAACACTGCTGAGCTTTGACTAGTCTGCTGGAACATTAATCACTTGCAAACTCTCAATTGTTAATGTGAATAGAAATTAAATAAAGAGTCTCTTTCTCAGAACTCAATTTCTTTACTTTCCACAGAAATTATTCTGCAGACTGCAATTGTTTGTCTAATTTGTAAGAAACCTTCACTCAACGTTAATGCCATCTCCATCTCCAGACCCTTCTCCAACTTGAGTCAAATGAATTAGAAATTACAAAAAATAACTGGATTATAAAGCTAACAAGTTAATAAAATACAGTTACAAGGGAAAAAAATAACATGCTTGTACCCTCAAAAAGGGGAGAAATAGAGGCTTCAGAAAGCCTATAGGGACTAGACTGTGGTTATTGATTTTCAATGAAAGCAATCAAATTCAGTGATAAAACCCCTTCAGAGATAATTCTGTTTGAAGAGTGGGCAAGTGTAATTGTTACAACACATTTCATTTCTTGTCTACCGTTGGCGTGTAGCACAACCACATTCACTGCTTAATTAATGAAGGCTGTCCTGGAGCTAAGTCCAAGGAATTCAAAGACTTCAGCCTTGGTGTAAGTTACAAACTGCACTCTTAGGTTCAGAGAAAAAACACAGGCAATAGTAACATGTTCACTTGCTGAAAGATTTCAGCCTGCTGGTTTGGGATTTACATGTTTAAAACACACAGAAGTTTCCAGAGAAATCTAGCCTGTCTACAGGCATGGAAAGCTTCTCTTCTTGAAAACTGTGTGGTTGACGATCATGGATCGGCAGTGCACACTAAGAAATGCCCATGCTGGTGGGAGAGTGTACCTGACACATGGATGTTTTTTGCAACTGAAGCTCAGCAGGCAGAAATGGTGTAAGTGGACATCTTTGCCTTCTGTGGACAAGTGAACTGGAATACAGTGCTGCCAAAATACATGCAAATACCCCAAAGATCCAGCTGAAGAGCAGTCAGAGTAAAAGGCACTTCTACATCGAGCAGCTGGAAATGGGCTTTCTTTGCATAAGCTGAAAATGAGTGTTACGGTTTAACCCCAGCCAGCAACTAAGCACCACACAGCTACTCACTCGCTCCCCCCTCGTGGGATGGGGGAGTGAATCAGAAGAGTAAAAGTGAGAAAACTCGCAGGTTGAGACAAAGACAGTTTAATAGGTAAAGCCAAAGCTGCACGTGAAAGCAAAGCAAACCAAGGAATTCATTCACTACTTCCCATTGGCAGGCAGGTGTTCAGCTGCCTCCAGGAAAGCAGGGCTACATCACGCATAATGGTTACTTGGGAAGACAAATGCCATCGCTCCAAACATCCTTCCCTTCCTTCTTCTTCCCCCAGCTTTATATGCTGAGCATGATGTCATATGGTATGGAATAGCCCTTTGGCCAGTCTGGGTCAGCTGTCCTCACTGTGCTCCCTCCCAGCTTTTTGTGCACCTGGCAGAGCATGGGAAGCTGAAAAGTCCTTGACTAGTGTAAGCACTACTTAGCCACAACCAAAACATCAGTGTGTTATCAACATTATTCTCATCCTAAATCCAAACCACAGCATTATACCAGCTACTAGGAAGAAAATTAACTCTACCCCAGCTGAAACCAGGACATGATGAGAGAAGAAAATATTAAAGGAGACTGTCTATTGCCTCAGAGAGGAAGGATACCTGGTCTGGTCCCACAGAACGGGCTGTCCCTGCGTATTTCCCACAGCTGGTGTTATGTAAAAAGCCTATACACTTCAGGCAGCAAGACTGAAAATCCCAGTTCTGCTCTCTTGATAAAAGTGAGAATCACTCTTGCTTCCCTCTGGCCAGGACTTACCTCCAGCCATGACTTACCTCCTTGGTAACGGCATGTCTCCTGTAGAGGTATTAGAATGTTACCTCTCCTCCTACCTCTGTAGATGAGGAAGACTAAAACCCATGACTCTTACTTCCCACATAAGTATTCTAATCACCAAATGATGAAACAAATGCAGGCAGGATATTGCTGCCTCTGTTGCCTTTTTTATTTTCATTTAAAAAAAAAAAAAAAAAGACCTAGCCCTGTTCCACTAGATGTCTATTCTCAGAAGATGATGAAGCAGTTGGATTCCCACAGGCTGAGGCTGGTGCCCAGTGTTGTCTGTTGATTCCCCTCATAGACACCGGAGAGGAACAGCTGCCTGGGGAATCTCTTGGTGGACTTGGGTCCAGATCTCTTTCCAGAAGTCTTCAGAGGTGTCTGTCTCCATCACTGACTTTATAGGAAATGTAAGTGCTTCCTTTAGGGGGCAAGGTGTCTGAAATGTATGAGGCTACAAACTTGACCCATGTTCACTTGTCTGGTGTCTGCTGTACCACGACATGTTGAAGGAAGAATGGGGATATTGACTGATAATTTTAGACATTTAACTTACGTACCTAGTTAGGTAAAGTGAAGCCCAAAAAGAGCCAGTGGGGTAGGACAGAGTTTACCTGAGAGTGGTGTGGAGCACCTAAGTAAGACTCCTGCTCTGAACTGCCCTATTTGTCTACTTACTATTGTTAAGCTAGTTTGGTTAGTAGTGGCAAATGTCTTAAAGGTTGCTGTTTGGATACTAGTTTCTGCCACTTTCTTACAATAATGTATGCAGTCCTGAAGATTCAAGGGGACACTGGACACATTGCAAATGTAATTTAAGTCTAAATACTTCCTACTAGACCTACTCCCTAGTGATGCCAGGTAGTTATCTAATCACTACCCTTTGGTATAGCCATGCACCAAGTGCTTTATTGTATGTAGTACTGAAATAAAAAAAATCTGTCCTGTAATATCAACAACACAGACCTGACCAATAGTAGGAGGAAATTAAGTATTGTTTCTGGAGCACTGCAATTTTAAAAAGCTATTCTTGGCCTGCTGACTACCAATTACTTGCTGACTTCAGAAGTGCCGCAATGAACTCAGGCGCCATATCAGGGAAGCTTTCTTCTCTTAAAAAATACCCTCCTGATTTTACTTTGGCATTTATAGTGAATCAGAATCACTTTGATCTTCCCATGACTTGCATCAGTTTACTCATTGGTTCATTACACAACTTGTTTTGGAGATGCAACTTCATCTTTCTCAGAGGAAAATGAGACTTGTCTGAATTGATCCAAATGGTAGTAAAAAGCAAGCCAGGAAAATAAGATTTCTTTTGTTTTATTAGAAAAGTGTAATGTCCCCTTACCAATAATAAAAATTTAATGAAAAGCAATTAGCAGAAGGAATAATTTTCAATAAAGGCAGTAACGTTCTATTAAGTTGCATTTGATAGCTCAACAGAACTGTGTTTTATATTCAGTATTAAACTCCATGACAAAGAAATTACAGAATTTCTGTCAGGCATAGTATGATTTATTCACTATGAACATGCAACAGTGGCTGGTAGTATCTTTTCTATGACAGGACTAAAATTAAACTCAAGGCTTTCTGCAGATACAAATACCAAAACACTATCAGCCATGAAGATGTCTGTTGGATCTTAACTCTGATGGTGATTAACATCCTGTGATGGAAAAAAGTCATACTTTATTTTGAGGTTTCCTTTGTAAGTGCTGTTTAAATGATTAATAAATAGACCTTTCAATTAGCAGTTTATCAGTTGCTACTAGTGCCTACTGGGTTGACAGAATGTCTATAATCATGGTTTATGTACATCTACTGATGTGCAGTCACTATCCAAGAAATATTATATTGCTGTCTGAAATAAGGAAATAATACATATTAATCACATATTACCCATTGAGAATATGTCCAGTATAATGGCATTAGGGATGATGAGATAGCTCTTACTGCATGATGCTCTCCTTCAGCAAAATGTCTTTGCCAAAGCTGGCAGGACTGTTTCCCTAAATCTGCTGTTGCAGGCATCCCCAATGCAGAGGGTAAACCCTTCTCATTTCAAACAATTCATATTCTCGAAGATCATCAGGTCAAAATGAATGGATGAAGCAATAAATTAGTGTCTGTCTGATCTAAGGGGCTTATGCATGTAATTATGATATTAACTGTCTTGGTAACCAAAACCCACCTCCCAAACCTCCACATGCTTTATCACTCCTCTTAGCGATAAAGACTGAGAGGAGTATTAAGATACTTTGGCTCACCCACTACCAAGAGTGTTGTTAATTTAGTTCTAGGAATGAGCTGGAAAATGAAGGAGTGTTGCCTTCTCTGTTGTTGACTTCCACAGTTTGAGCGGTGTAAGTTTGGAGGGGAGATTTTACTTATAGACAGCTGATGTCATCTAGGTTGCATTAAGAGGGTGTTAAGATATAGACCTTTACAGTGACACTTTCTTAGAATAATTGAAGATACCTAAATGATTCTTACAAAATGAAATAAGAATTGAGGGCAGGGTATATACAAGGAGGAACAGGTTAAAAGACAGAGGCTTGTCCCCTGAAGGCTCTATCCCTGATGGGATAAAATAAAAAATAACCAACTATCCTTCTGTGCTTGCAGAATGGTTTTAGGCTGTGGAGCATTAAACCATTTAGTATTTCTGTGATTTCAGGTATCTTTATTTTCTCAGAAATTCTGAGCATAGTCTTATCCAACTTCCAGTGTTTTAATTCCTCTCCTGTTTGGGAAATATTTCAAATGCTATTTGGACTTGCTAATTCTATGTTTAATGTCTTGGAGAAAGAAAGAAGAATGCCAAATGTTAACTCTCATGAAAGATAACAGTTATTTATCTTGTGTTACTTTGTGGAGATAGGTTAGGGAAATAGGCACTGGTTGAAAAGGTCAGAGAGAGTTGGGGAAGAAGTGTCCAGGCTGGCAGAGGAGCAGTGGCACTGCCAGGAGGGCAGGAACATATCACTGAGCTGTGTGGCATTTTGGCAGTGGAAGGGATGCTAAGGATGAAGATCACTAGATCTGTTCACTAGAACAGGGATGAAGAGGAAACTGTGATGTTAACTGGGTTAACCTATGTGCCACAGTCAATGTGCCCTCTTGCTCAGCCAGAAGGAGCCAATGACCAACGTATGGGTGACAGTGTAGCTGCAGAGAAGAACAAATTTTCTGTGCCTTTTAATATGGTATAGCAGGTATCTGTTCCTGGTATCTGAAGAAGTGTATGTCTTCAGCCATAGCGCAGGCTCTGGAAAAAAGCAGAAGGGGCTGCTGGCTGTGCTGTGAGAAGGAGGCAAGAGGGTCTGATGGGAGCTTGGTGAATGCCAGGGAGCACTGGGGGGCCTTGGCTGCCATAAGAAGTATTTTTCTTTCCACCAGTGGTAGGTGCTTCTACCACTTGGCTCTTCTACTGGTTAGAAAAACTGGAGTCAAAATTCCCAGGACAACCAGACACGTTTTGGGACATATTAATTTTCTTAGGTCTTCTTGGATATATTGCCTCATTTTAAAATATCCTGGTGGGCGAGGGAACATCTTCTATATCTAATGGAGTGGGACTGTCAGTAAATAAAAGTCCAAATTAAATGAGGATCTATGACAGGAAAGATGAAATGAGAGTTTCTCTAATTGTAAAATGATTTCATTTTGCCTTGCTAATTACTGAAGTATGAGCTTCACGTAATTACATGTGACTGGAAACAACTCCAGCTAACGTTCACTACATTTGCCCAATTAAATTTTACAGCATTTTGTTTGAATGCAGCCGGTTATACTCATTAATAAAACTGTAGGTGACAAAAAACATGCAGGGCTTCTGAAAGGGAAGTTAGCATTTGCTCTTTCTCCTTCTTAGCCTGACTTGTTTATTCTTTGGGTAGTGAGTTGCCTCCGTACTCAATTACTGGCCACAAGGTCCCTGGGAAAGTGCGGCCACCCTGTGCAACATGGTGGTGTGTCCCGCACATCTGTGTGCAAAAGGCACTCCTCAGCGAAATGGCAGTGCACGGCACAATCCTGTACAAGTCTTGCATCCTCATGTACGCGCAGCCCTTGTGCATGTTGTCCACTGGGAAGACTTTGCTCTCAGACAACTTTGCCTGAGCCTGGAACAGAAAAGAAAAGAGGACAAAGCCTTTCTGAAAAAAAACCCCACAAGACCAACAAAACAAAACGCTAAGCACAGTCACCTGAGAAAATCTTGTCAGATTGAATGATTCCTAAATCCTCTTCTCTCCTCCTTCTGCTCCTTCATCACTTTTCCACTGACTTGAGAAGCCTGGAATAACTCCCTCCTGCTACCGAAACTTTGTCAAATTAATTTGATGCTAACCTTTTTTGACATTATCCCATTTTTCTTTAATATTTATCCATCGTCCCACAGGTCATTTATGTCTGTTTCTGGTATCTGTTTCAGTCCTCTTGGGTAGGCAGAATATGATAGTTTTAATGTAATTTTTTTCACAGTGTCTATCTTTCTGCCTCCTCTGTCACTGAACTCATCCTACAGTCTCAAAAGAGGCAGTGCCTTCTTCACAAGTCTTGGTGCGTATGCACGCACACACACATGCGCAGAGGTTAAAAGAAAGGAAAAGTCTGTTACTCTTTTAACCTTGTTCATTCCTCCTCTATTCAGAGCTATGATCTTTTTTTCCCATCTTGATCTTTTAGCATAGTTCTTCTTGATATTTAGAAAGAAAATTTCTTTCTTTACCTTTGTTCTTTATCATTGAGGCTGACTGCATAGCACACATGACCCTCAAAAATGCAGTGTTAAATATTAAAATGATTAAAATTATTGAACAGAGAGAAAGCCCACATTGCACATTTCTTTGGCGCTCAGACCAAAGACCCAGTGTATGCCTGATATTCAGTTCATCAACTACAAACTCAGTGAAGGAAACTAATAATTAGATTCTGATTATATGAATTCTTTGACTGGATTTTTTTCTTATTTCCTACAATATAAAATCTTTATATTAAGGACCAATTTTCACAAGATTCAATCACCAGCATGTATTTACACAATTTGCCATCAGTTTGGCATTACTTGAGAAACCTGTAACTATAGGACATTTTGTCTTGGAAAAGTAGCTGGAGGTGGTTGAGTCAAGTTAATAAAAGGTATAATAAAAGCAATCTGTTCCATATCATCTTGTCCTTTCACCTAGGCCCATGCATACCAACCCTGCACCTCTTCAACCACGTAGCATTTTAGGTGGTGATTAGAGGCTGAGGCTGTGTCAGAGCCTGTAATCATGAGCCTTCAGTATTACAACAAGGAGCTTAAGTCTCGAAGAGAGAATGAGAAGGAGAGAGTAAAAGGAGCCTCCAGCTGCTAGCACCAACCAATAAACTAGTTTAAAACTGGATATTCTAGAAATTGTTATATTTTAGCCCCAGCCTCTTAAAAAGCTCACACTCACGGCACTCTTTGTGCTTTGTAGGACACAGTGTAAGTCAGTTGTGTTCAGTACTTCTACTTGTGCGCTTCTTACCATCCACATGGGTAATATGTGCTCCCTAACTCTGGTTATCAGTGGCATGGTATGTACAGGGATGGCAATGCTGGCAAGAATGGAAGGAATTCATCTACGATAGGGAGAGCTGGGCAGGTGCAGGAGTCACCAGGTGATACGACATAAGCCAGCTCTGCTCCCAAACAGCTTCGCTGTGTTCACAGTGAGGTGAATCCAAGGAAGGAGCTCTGCTTCAAGTACAATGCCATGCAGATAGGTCTGCCTTTTGCCCTGACAGCACTGCCTGCACTGCCTGGTTCCTGGCCTGCATTCCTGTGCTGGGCCCTGCTGTGAAATGCAGGCAGACTGGAAGGAGACCAGCTGGAGGTGTAAAAGCACGTATATCTCTGATAAATGTCATTAATGCCGGAAAATCACTGGAATCAAGACAATTATCCCAGAAGAAAATGGTGAAAGAGAAATAAAGCGAATAGCATAAGAAGCATGGGAGCAAGGGGATGTGTTTTGTTTTTTTAAGTAGCAGGAAGGAATTTAGCCCCCTCTGGCAGTGGTTTTAGCAGAAGTTGGAAGACCTGAAGGATTTAAGGGGAACAATGGAGTGTTGCTGGAAATAGATAGTCTGAAAGACGCTTATACCCATTTCCCTAAGCTTTGTGCTGAATTTTCAACTTGAAAATTTGTCCTTCAATGTATTTTTTAAACAAAAATAAATGCATTTCACCCTAGCTATTAACTACATTTTAATGAGTCAGCTTTCACAAAGGTCAGACATTTACAGTAAGTAATTTCAAACATACTCTGTGACACTAAAATCAGTTATGCTCTCATACCTGACATGACAACAAGGAAGCATGATTTAATTTCTAGTTATGTTCCTGACTAATAAAATAATGGCATCAAGGCTGTAAGTGGATAAGAGTTTAAAAAAAAAAAGCAAAAACTTTTCACTCTCATTGTGTTCACATACACAGAACTCCCCTGACACCATTTAAACTAGATCCAGAATGTAAACTTAGCCCCATTGGTTTAATGGTAAGTACACTTACCTATGCTTGCAGAGTATTAAGTATATCTATAAATAAATACATATTACCACAAAAATTCATATCAGCCTTGTTTTTTTAATACTCAGTACATATATTATCTATAAATTGGAAGAAACACTTATTAAGCAAAAAAGGCTGTGCTTAAAGAAGTCTGAGTTATTTTTATGAAATCTGAAGTTGCAAGGCAGGCTTGCTCAGTACTGTCTTTCATCTGCTCATTTATGTGATGTCTGTGATGGTAAATAGAACAGGGGAGGACCAGGGTCTTCTAACATGTCTGGGTAGGCCAATATTTTACTGGGCTTGTTTTGTGCCACATACGGTTGACAAAACACCAGAGATTACTTTGTGTAACATTTGATAGCAATACATTCAGAGCCTAAAAGATACCTTACACCAAAGAGAATCCTCCCGGAAATGTCTTTTTGTATCCAAAACTTAAGGGAGGTACAACAGTGCTAGTTAGATTTCTGTCCTAGAAGGACAGAAACAAGGGGCCAACAAAATTGTAGGTGACCCCAAGGACCTTATCTCCACGGCTTTCACCTAGAGGGCACGTGGAAGGAGTGGCAAGGACGGAAGGAGTTGTGGAAGAGCTCCGTCATTAAGCAGAGACCAGGACTGTGTTTAGCAGCTGCTGCATTTTTTTATTCCACTCTGGTCGCCAGACATTTGCACACAAGGTTTCCTAAACAAACCTTCACTTTTGGGACCAGGGATCAGTTTCCCCAAAGAAAACAGATGCTGAGAAGCTTGTGGGCTACTAATCCAAGTACCAAGTACTTTCAGAATGGACCATATCCTTACAGGTTGGATTTTGAGCATGGTGGCTGGACAAGTTGAGGAACATATTTATGCTGGTGTGGTGCAAATAAAAGTGGAGGAAAAAAGTTAAAATTCTGACTGTGCTGTTTCACACTGCTTTTTACTTAAAACTTCCTTAAAATGAAAACAGACACCTGAATATATTTGACCACCAGAGGAAGGAGGCATTCCTTTTACTTTGGTTCTTAGTATAGCCTGATTTGGGCATAGCTGATCATGGTGCTGTATTGTATTTCACAGACCCCAGCTGACTCATCCTCAGGTTGGCTTAAGCTGATCAGTCTTTTCTGTCATCGTTTTCTGTTTCCTTTTGTGCTAGCTCCTTCTTTAAATGTTCATAGAACATGCCCCATTACACTTGATTACTGTGAACATCTTGCAGTCTCCTTTCAGAAGAAAGCAATGAAAATATTACCTTACAAGGAGAGAACAGGTAATAAAAGGCTGTTAAAAAATAGAGAAAGAAAAGAGCCAGGAAAAACAGGCTCAGTAAAATAAGTACTGCATAAAATAGCAAGAAGGCTGCAATGTCATTTGAAGTTGCACTTTAGACAAATATGAATCATTTGCATTTTCAGCCTCAAACATATAATTTCTTAATCACAGTTTTTTGTGTGATTACAGCTGCAAAAAACCCAGAGGCTCAGTTTTTTTTAATTTTGTTTTAATATTTTATTTTATTTTTATTTTTTCAGCTAACTACAGATAGATTTGGGGGAGTTTTAAAGATAAGAATTTGTGTTTGGCTTTGATCACTAAAATTTTTATTTTGGTGCTTTTCAGGACTGTGTTAGATAAAAATGCAAAGTGTCCTGCTGAAATGCATTTTCAGTAAGACTTTTTTGCTTGGAAGAAATGAATCCTAAATTTTTAGTGAGTTTTATCAAGAGAAGGAGAGAAGTTTATGATTTCCCTTTCAGCAAGGGAATCTGTTTATGTAAATGTTATACATTTTCATTTTCCTAACTTATACATATTTTCCTAACTTTGTGCTTTCCATTACTAGTTTCTATGTATTGCATCCATCCTGATAAAGTACTAAATTGGTACCAATATGCTTTTGTCCCTGAGTTGAATGGTGAAGTCCTTCAGCAATTAAATAAACTTTTCAGTAGTTTCAGTGTGCAGACTGTGCTGAGTGGAGGGCAGATAAATAAGTGGAGCACACCTGGAGTATGTATGACTGACTGCTGCCTAGAAACCAAGAGGGGCAACACCTAAATTCTGCCCAGCTCCCAAAAACCAGCCACCTCTGGATTGCAAAGACTGTATCTACATTACTATTTTACTTTGGATCTGGAGTGTGCTTTTGAAACAAATCTCATCAAGTGCATTTAGTGTGTTTCTGTTCACAAATTTAAGAGCAGGTTCAGAGAAATGAGTTCCTTTCAGATAAAACAAACCAGATGGTGCACTAGAGGATTGCACCTCGCGTGCTTCTGCCACTAATGCACATTCAGCCTGTGGGAACCGATTACAGCTAGTCTGATGACGAAGTCCCAAAACAAGTGTAGCGTGGATGTTGTGTCCTCAGCATTGTGTTTCCCACTCTAGCTGTTTCTTGTGTCTCACTACTGCAGACACAGCCAAAGCTGGTACACAGTTCATGTTCAGCAACTTGGTGAATATCAAAAAGAGAGAAACCCTCAATGATATATAAAAAAGTATCTTTTTATGATGAAAACAGACTTATATTTTAAATCTGTAATATAGCTAATGGGTGTGATTTTGCCATGGGAGTGGAGCCAGGTGGGTGAGGGAGTCAAAGGAGTTCTACCCGAAAGATTGGTGCCGTAGAAATTGAGGAATATTATCCTGAAAAAGGATAATTTGAGTTCTTATTAGGTTCATTTATAGGCTATGATTGTGAAAGCTGTCCAAAGTTTGTGCAAAGCCAACACATCGTACAAGTGCAGCCTCACCTTCCTGGGAAAATTTTATTCTATATGAATGTTTTCCAACCTTCTACAGGTGAATTTTCTGGCAGTAAGACCTCTACTATTACACTGGCAGAAATCTTGCTACCAAAGTTAATTCTAGCTCCACAACAGTTTCCAGCTTTACATCTCACGTTCACCCTGAATTATGATTCAAGTTCCTATTTAAACAAATCCTTTCAGTAGTTCGTCCTCTTCTGAAATGGATTATTCTGACCGTAGGAGAACAGACATAGAGTTGCCATACATTCCCAGGACAATGCTGGGATATTTGTACCCAGAGTGAAGTTTGGACAGCTTCCCATGGCTTATCCATGAAAGTATTCAAGGTATTTTCTGGGTTATGCATGCCACAACCAAAGAAAGAAACCCCACTAGTGGGGTTGCTGGTGGGTTGGACTGCAAAAAGAGAAAGGAAGGTGTATTCTTAACATGTCAGCTTCATTCAAGATGATGCAAAACTACTAAAAGCTTGCACTAATAAACAGGAAGCGTATGTTACGCCTAAAGCAAACACAGTTTTTGCTGGGTACAAATTTCATGAGCGTGTACAAGGAGTCTCTGAGGTTTTTGAACAGTTTTTAATATGAGCTGAAGCAGCTAGGTAATAAAGACTTTGGCAATGCTGAGAAGAGGAAATGAGAAGAGATTCTGTAATCTTTAGAACTGTCACTCTTCAAGTGTCTTAAAAGAGAAGAAATGGGAATTGGCTATAACCTGGTCTCATGTGTTAGCATAGGTGCAATTGAAAGCAATATTATTAGCATACAAATTGATATTGTCCAAATGCACTCTTTTGGTTGGAGATAATGGCCAGGACTTTTTGCGAAAGAAGAAAAACTTATGTCCTAGTGTAGTAGAGGAAGCAAATAAGCAAGACGCTGTACAAAACATGTTGTTGCAGAAATGTGACTGGCAAAATGATCAATTTGTAAGTAATCTTTATGTTGATTTGGGATATTTTGGAATACAATTGCTTTGTTCATCAGTCCTGCATTGTTTTCAGTTAAGGCACTTGTTTCTCTTGAAGGGTTAGATTTTGACACACTGTCAGAAAAGAAAGTATCAGAGAGCTGGATAAGGATCTAAATGCTGTCATTAAGATTTTTTTTTTATTTATTTTTAATGGCAAAACTTTAATATCTATATCCATGGCATAAAAAACACTTGCAGGTCCTCATTTCACCCATGCACAGCCAGAGCAGCACCCCCACCCAACAACAACATGTACTGGTACTCAACCAAAAGGCAGAACATTAAGAAAACAAAGTCCTAATTCAGCAGTTAAGAGCTCTGAGTGAGTCTTTGAAGCACTGAATTAATCTTCATTAACCAGTTAGGGGAGCCTCTGTGGGACTTTTCAAAGGCTTGAACATTGGGCATGAGTCTGAATATTTTGCTGAACGCAACCTAACTGAGTAGCTAGACGGTGGTTCTTGATCAAGGCCATTTTGGTGTGAGATAGATGTTTCCACAGTTAAGCAAATTCCACAGCATGGCACTGTGCCTCTGCGGGAACTTTGCAGTGCAAAGAGAGTGCTGCTTCTGGGTGTTTACGATAAACAGTAATGTGAGCTCTATTAAGCATCCAGTTAGAGGTAAAAACATAAACTGTGTGTGAAGATTATCTGGATAATTAAATTATTAAGTAAGCATTACGTAAGGCAGGGGGAGGGGGTTGTTATTAATGCTAATATTAAATTTTGACTGCAGAAGGCAGCCAGGTGCCTTATTCCCCTCCAGGAGATGATTATCTCTTGATAAATCAAATTCCCTTCAGTGGCCTTATTGCAATTTCAGAACAAGCGTATTATTAACAACACTGTGTAGTTCTATATTGGAAAAGATAGAGTTCAGCAGGCTGAACAGAACCTATAGCAGAGCTGCATAAATCCCATTGATCAGTGTTACCACTTGGAGTATGAACCAGGATTCTCCTGTTGCCTGTACTCCTCTGGAATGTGAATTTCCAAGGTTCACTTTCAGGGCATAATCTGGTGGGTAAATCTTCCTGAAACTTTAGTTGAGGTTAAGAAATTAGAATGGCTAGGAAGCTAACAATATCACCTTCTCCTCATCCTCATCCATACCTAGTGGCCCACACTGGGCTTTGTTCAAATGAAGTGGTAAATTGGGCTCCTCAGGACAGTGAGAAGGTCCATAAAGCACAGTGTGCAGCTGTGCAGGGTACAGATTTCAGGGGAAAGAAACTGCCTGCTTAGCCTACATCTGAAGGTTATCACGTAGCTTGACAGAGGCAGCATGGCTTCTATGGTACAGTCATTGCTCGTTCTCCATCCTGGCTTCAGAGACCTATGCTGGGAAGCCCCCTTTCTGCCTGGGCACCGGGGCTACCTGGTTATGCCAGGTAGAGATGCCAGCAGGTACATCTCTCATTTCTGGGCAAAACTCGGGGTGTGATATATTGTGCTCTGTTGGATATTTAATCCTGATACAAAAGGCACACAGTTTGTTTGATTGTGTTTGGAAGTATATTGCTGGCATCAGTATTTCTCTCTTCTCACCAAACAGAGAAAACCAAATCCCAAAACTTTTTCATGATATAGGTTAATTTGCTCTTGTGTATTTGCATGATGTATTTATACAGTGATATGGACTACTATCTTCCATATTTAGTGAGTATGGGTATGCAGCTTTGCACATATACGAAATGTTACAAAATAAATGTGAAAAAAATTGTTACTATTTTAGTTTTAATTTATAGTCAAATACAAGAGGTATGGTTTCTCTGCAATAGTTACATTTCAGCTGTTTGAAGCCAGCTGAGAGCCAGCTGTGTGCCCACAGCCTCTCAAGGGTGTGATTATTTAATGATAAAACCCATTTTCTGCAGCGGCTGCTGATTACTATTGCAAAAATTATTTTAACATAAACTGAAGTGGTGAATTTTTGAGCTGAAAGAAGACAGGGTTGGCTGCTCAGAATATTGAGCAGCCTTTTCAGCAGAACTGTGGTAAGTTCCATTAAATAACACTACCTGTCAAAATGCTTGGCTGAAGTCTAGAGTCCAATTTATCTCATAGTGGTAAATTGTCCGCCTAGCTGAAAAAGAAACTCTTCTACCATGCCATTAACATCATAACTTCTAGTTGCATATTCCTTAAAGGCAACTACCATTCCAGGTCAAATGGGCTTTATAAACACTGTATTTGACATCCTCTGAGGCCAAGACTCTGTATTGGGGAAGACCTTCTCTTCACTCACATTCAGAGTGAGGCAGACATGGTCCTTTTAATCACAGAATCATAGAATCATTTAGGTTGGAAAAGACCTTTAAGATCATGGAGTCCAACCATACATGAACATGAGGGCTGAGTGATACGGTAGACTCTGAATAGGATCTTTGGAAATGGAATGAAAGTTGAGGCAGAGGAGCAAAACATGGTGATTCTTATAAGTCACCTGCATATTAAGGAAAGCATTTGCATAAATCATTAACTTTATACTTCTCCTTATGTTCTTTCCTGAGTGGATGCTTTCCTGCAGTTGAAAGGCCTGGCAAGGAATGTTCAATTTTGAAAAGAGAAATTCTGGTTTAAAACCACATTTTGGTTTTCAAATAAAATATTTTTGGTCTTATTGAAGTAAAACATTTGATTTTGAAACATTTAAATTTTTTAATATTGAAAAATAGGTTTTTTATTTATACTTGTCTAAAAGTTTGATATTTGGATAAGTTTTTTAATAATTAGAAAAAAGTACTCCTAATTTGTATATTCATTAGCAGAATACACAGCAGACCAGTGATTCCAACTGATGAAGACAACATAAGCCTAGAAAACCACCACTAGGTATAAGCATGGGTTTGCTCTGGAGGTTTTCAATTACTCTCGGTTTGGGACACCTTGCCAGATAGCAGCTGATGACAGCAGTATAAATTTTTAAGCACAAAGTGACATCAGCATTTGCTATCTGATAGTTGACTAAAAACTGCAGAATTAAAATATCTACATTTTTAATTATATTGCACAGAAAGAAGCAGCCCTCTAAAAATTACAACCAAGAGATAGAGTAAGGGTATAAAGACTGTATCTGAGAGTTATTGTTACCTTCAGTTGTTACGTAAATGATTCCCCTTGCTCACAAACATGCATGCGTGTGCGCGCATCACCCCCCCCCCACACACACTTTCTCATCCCAATTTAAAACATAATTGCAGCCCTTGGCAGATTGGCATTGATTTTTTTTCATAGAATGAATTAAAATATTTAAAGTAGGAAAAGATAGAAAGGAACATTATGTCCCATTAAACTAATCAAATGTACAAAAAATAACCCCTCCACCCCAAAACCACCCCCTGCTGCCATCCATTGCATCAAGATGGGTTATGAATGAACAAATCCACTTGGCACTTTACAAAATGAGGTCATGATAAGTGCATGAAAAAATAAAATCAAAGCCCTTTATAACTGGCAGGATCCTGGCTTTGTAGCAATGAGTTTAAATCAGGGCAGCAAGATCACAAAAGTGCTTCCAAAACCTTCCAAGAGCAAATTATAGTTTTCTGTTTCCTGACTGTCTTTCACAGCTGTTGTGCAAGTTTGTTAAAAATACTTCACCATTTTCCAGAGGATGGTATAGAGGCCAATAGTATGAGCTGACTGAAAAAAGAGATGTATCATTTGACAGGAGGGTAGGTCTAAGGGAAAGCTGTAGAAGAGGATGCACTGTACATTACTTCAGAGGCAGGAAATCCCTCCATGACTGATGGTCAAAATCTGTGGCAGCTGACCAGTTGCTCACTTGTAGTCCTCTATCATTTGGGGAGAGGGCAGCAGGACAATGCAAAATGGAGTAACATCCGTCCCTTCCTTGGAGCACCCATGTTTAGGACCTCTGTAAGACTCGCTTCTCCTCCACCCCTTTTCTTATGAGATCACTTCTGCAGTTATATATAACTCACTCTGGGACAGCAGGGTGCTGGCAAGGTCCTTACTACTGAGAAAGATCCAGGGAGTGGGAATATAACTCACTGTCTTCAGGAAGGTCATTTTTATGTACTGTAGCAATTTAATTACTGTGACAGTCAGTCAATGTGATAGAGTTCTTTACTGGTGGTAACTCAGTGTAAATGAGGAGTAGCACTTTTTCTTTTATAAATCAACATTGCAATATTTCTCTTCAGTTAGAGATGAATGAACTTGAGCAACCTCAAGCTCTCCATGCACAAAGTTTTTGGGGAGGTGAGGTCCAATCCAGGTCTGAGCTCTGCCTTGATCTAATGGACATATTAAAACAACAAGTTTAAATAAATAAATAATTGTCTTGTTTTTTTGGATTGGTTGGAGAAGATTCCCCTACACACATCTAGGTGTGCCTCATATTTATATTGCTCACATTATACACCACTCTATAACATTTAATCATACAGGCACTGAGGCCCTAGTCTTTGGCATCTTGCTTGTTAATACATGTTGTGTACAGTGGCTTCCTATAGTAATTCCCCTCCTGAGCTCTATTGTTTAATGCTTTAAACAGTTCCCAGGTTTCTGAAAGATCCCAAAGAAATCATCTCTATTTCCTTTTGCTTTCCACCACACATAAATGGAAAAACATATCTACCACATTGATCTTTGCATCATATACTGTATTGCTTAGGTCAGTGGTTTCTTATGGTTTCATGTGTCCTGTAGTCAGTCCTCTGTACTCAGTACAGTATAATACTCTGTCAAGTTTCAAACTATTGGAAAATGCACTTCGTATGTGGTGACTAATTTTGCATAAAGAAAAGACATGATCTAACGTAACAACCTGAAAGGATCTTGTGAGGAATAATTTCAGATGACTGCGTACATTGAAGTGTTAAGAAAAATGTACTTCAGTCATTTAATGTGCATACAAATTTTCAAGACTAACTTCTAAAAATGTGACTACTCAACACATTATATCCTCTCAACTTGTAGTCTGAGTAATTCAGGTACGATTCTATTTCAGGTAGCAATAAAAGAAAGATGAACAGTTAATACAGGTAAAGAGAACAGAGAAAACACTGTCCTCATAGTGGTGCAGTTTTGATGGCGGCAAGAAGAGAAGAGCTGGCCTACTTTTTACTATATTAAAGTCTGACCTTGTATTTAGAATTTGCCAAGAGAATTTTAATTATAGTAAAGATTGTTTCTTTTTCACTAACAGTTTGAGAAACTGGCATCTTTTTTGCCACTGCTTGTCATCCAAGATGACAAGATTGGGGTTCGGTTGCTTTAACACAGACACCTACTGCTAGTTTAGATCTTCAAGGGGTGTTCCCACCTGCCTCTACCAGAAGGATGCGAGTTCCCCCTGGGTCCTGGGTTATACCTGCCAACACCCATGGATGTCTCAGACACCTGGAGGCATCCAGAATGTCACTGGGTTTATGTGCTGAGGCAACTGAAACCCATTTTAGCTGCTTCAAAATTTTAACTTGAAATTACTTTTACGCATTTACAAAAGCTATTGATTTTTCCTATATGGTTCAATATGGGCATTCAGTTTATTTCTTCATATCTGGAAACTGTTACCTGTGCCTTGTAACTGATCTAAGTCATATTATTTTTTTCCTGATTAATAACTTGAGATTCAACATTATTAAATTCACTGTAAACCAGAAGTGACATGCAATTTTGGCATGTGTTGGTTATGATAAGAATTATCCAGCCAGGACTCAAAAACTACAAAAAGTGTCATTGGTGATTTGTTATATAATTCCTGGTTTGTCAGCTATGCAAAAGGTTCTGTTGATTAGTTCCTAATAACCTAACTTACAAATATATCATTTTTAAAGGGCATAGACAATAAATATGAATTAGACTAACATTCAGGTTCCATTGTGTTGGCTGTTTAGAAAACATGACACCACAGCATGAATCATACAAACACCCAGCACTGTGCTGACTGCAAAATTCATAACCAATGTAAAATTAAAAGTTGGCAGCTGACACTGTTTTTAGCTAGCTTAAGCTAAATACTGCCTTTTTGCAAGTTTTTGCATTAATGAAATTAGTCTTTATGGGAAATGAACTTGGGAAGAATTGCAAACACAGTAAATTGAAAATTCTCTTTTGAGAACTTTGTGCTCAGACAGTATGGAGATGGGTAGCAGCATAAAATCTTAAGACAAATTTGAACAAATGTTCAAATACTCCCCTAGCACACATCTACAATATTTGCAGCTTGTCATCCATTCCCTACCAAATGCTGTGCTTTGGAAACCAAGCAACAAAGACTATGGTAGAGAGGCTAATTAATCATACATGAGTCTCATATTAGAGGATTTTTATTAGCCCTATAAGACCACAGTAACAGCTCCAACCTCCATACACAATAATAGTATGAAATGTCTACTGATTTTTTTAACTGATAGTACTGTTTCATACTATAGGGAAGACACAATCTGACTTTCTCAGAGGCCATTTCCAGACACGGTGACCAAAATGGTAAGCCCCTGATGGGCTGTAATTTTCTTAGACAATACCGTTTTCATTTTATTTCTTGCAAACTGTACACCATGAATATACCCCATATTTTATTAAATTACTATAGAAACAAGAAAATAGTTATTGATGGGGATAAGGGAGTAATTCTGGTATTTCCATTTAATGGTCTTGGACAGTAGTTTGCCAGGCTATCGCATGCAGATTGAGCTGCAGAGAAACATAGTCTTGGTACTCACTGTATTACTAACATCTGGATTATGAAAGGATTCGTTTTTGGAAGAGGTTATAAATGCACATATCTAGACCTACTAAGAATTCTGTACTGTATTGCACAGCTTTTGCATCCTGGAAGAGCTAGGGTGTATGAGTATCTGAAGTATATGAAATTTGAAGTCTTTATTAAGGTAGTTAGGTTACGAGAGGAGAGCAAAATAGACATGCAGATCGTCTTTCAAGCTGCAAGAGAAATTTATATGACAATGAACAGGCTGCAGGAGGAAGTCAGCTTGGAATCTCTGCTTTTTTGAGAAGGTTTCAATTGCTTCAAGAAATAACTCAATTCAGGCATATTTAGTGAATAAATGTTACACTACCTGAACCAAAATAATTTACTGCTGGTCCATATTTTAATTGTTAGGAAAGAAAAGTATGCACTGTGTTAGGTGGTGCTGTGTCCTTTCCAAGGCACATTTACTACTATTTCTCCTCTTTTGGGAGTAAAAACAAGACCTTAACAATTAGGCTTGAGGAATGAGACTACAAAGAAAATGAAAGCCAGAGGATGAGTCAGGAAAATGTGAGCAAGAAACGTGGCTGGGGAGTTATATTTTAGTTGCTCTTTGCTTGCTTACTTCTCTGTTGATTTGTTCTATACCTGTTTAAACATTTTTTATTTTAAATTTTCCAAACTTAATTTGAGAAGGAAAGTCTACGGCACAGTGTCAATGGGAGGGTATTTCTGGGAAGGTTAATTTAATTTACCTGGAAAAATGCTTCCTCTCATAATGCAAATCTGAGAGAACGTAGCAGAAAAAAAAATTGCTCCTGTTATATACTAATTATAAATGAGCTTTAGTGGAAATTTATATGCTCATTTGAAAATGATCTTTGTTTTTTGCCTTGGAGTGCCAAATGGTAATTAGAATAAAAGGTGTTCCTGCAGTGGGGCCAAATGTGCTACCAAGGCTGTACTGCACAAGCCCCGTGGTTTCCATAGTGTGCAACCCCTAAGCATCAACTCATATTTTCCAATTACAAGTGACTAATGTTCCACTATATGTGGCAAAAATATAATCAGTCATTTATCCCTGCTGGAAACATATGAACAGAAGCCACCACTAAAGCTGTAATTTTTTTTAAAACATTGTATATCATGCTTTGACTGAATGTATATCATGCTAATTTTTTAGTAAAAAAAAAAAAGTAATTATGAACTTTTTAGGATGAGGTATAGTATAACATAAGGTTTAGCCTATGCAAAACAGTTGGCTGCTGAGTTACAAAGGGCAGATATGAGGAAATAACTGAAAAAATAATGCTCACTTAACTATACGTAGCTTATCATGCACAACTTGCAGCATATGAGAAGGTTAAACCAAAGGCTGGACCAGAGCTGCACTGGTTCCAGCACTGGGTGAGTGAGTCCCAGCTGAAGTCTGTCACATCATATCTGAGCCAAGTATCCGAGTGTCTGAGTATGGAAGCAGTATTAATTCTCTCAAAGTACATTATCTGAGCTTCTGGAAGCAGAACAAATACCCTTTATGGCATTTTACATTCTGTAAGATTATTTAAACAATAGAATTGTACGTAATTGACCCCTGACTTACTTCTGTCTTTCCTTCCCTAGATGACTTTGATGATGGTCCCTAGATGGTCTTTGGTGCTGAGTCCCATGATGGAAATGGCAATGTGTGGCAGACTAGGTGTGAAAGAGTCATCCCTCTGGAGGGTACAGTGTTATACAATCATTGTAATCATAAACCCCATTCCTGACCATCAGGTCTTAAATGTGAAATAACTTACTATGTCATTTTAATAACATGTTTTTACAAATCTCAATAGGTCATGGAAAGTAAACGCAAACACAGAAGGAAGAAAACAGATTGAGGACTTCCTCCAAGTTTCGCAGGAATTAGAGCTGGAGACCTTCTTAGAAATGACAGACTCATAACCATTAAACATACAAAATAGCTATTAATAATATGTCTGCATTATGTACTGCTTTGCCACAAATGTTATTCCTCACAGAAGGTGTCATGTCTTGTTTATTACCTCTTTTAATGGAAAATGTCAGAAAGGTTTGTTAAGCTACTTTGTCCAGGATGTTAAACCTAGTTTTTCCTTTGTTGCAGTCTATTGGATTTCTTTTATACATTCCTGAGGCTGTTTCTTTTCCCTCCCCATGATTTGCTCCTACAGGAGAATGCTAGTGCTTAGCCTCCTAGACCTCTTCCTCAGTTTATTACCACAAAATTCTACATAGTTTGAGTCTAAACAAGAGCAACCCAATTTCAGATATTTGGTATAAGGGTTGTGCACTTTCCCTGGCTGCCACTTCAAATGTTCCTGAGCACTCTGCTGTGCCTCTGTTTCCTCATCCATAAAATACAGATAAAAATAATGGTCTTTGGCTTTATTTTTTAAACCAAAAGACTCCAGTATGTATTGGGTAAGAATTTTTTATATATATATATATGTATATGCACACACACACATATATGCTTAAAGTTCATTACTACATCCACTACATGCATGTGGTGCTTGGTAAACCCCTCTTCACATATAATATTCCATGCTTAGATCTTATCTGTGACCTCCTGTCTCACCTCTTTTCCAATTCCTGCATGCATCTGACCCATCATCTATGCTCCTTATGGACTGAGTTGCTGCACTTTTGCCATGATGAATCTCTATCTATATTACCCTGAAAATGTGCTTAGCTGCATCAAAATCCTTGCTTCTTTGCTTCTAGTGTTTGCAGTATTTCTTGGGTTAGAATCCTCAGCAGAGCTAATTAATGCAGCCTATAATAATTTATTTATATGTGTAAGTGATGAGAAAAATGTTAAATAAATGCTTAACGTTATGCACTACAATGGGATTACTCAAACTTCATCCAGTTAAACATATGCAGGATGTTGGCATGACTGACACTATTGATTTAGACTAACACATATTCATTCAGGATGCAGCAAAACTCTCTTGAGAAGGATACTGTGTTTCCCCTGGATGTTTGGTTTTTTTTTTGCTATTCAGATGGTTGTTCTTGACCCTCTGAACAGTAAAGGCTGGAGCCTCCTCAAGTAAGTAGGAAGTTTCTTCTTGCCTGACTTTCACATGAAGAATAGTGTTTGTAAACGCGACAAGATTAATGACTCAGGCATTAGTATTGGTAATAAAAGACCTAAGGAATATCTAGAGTGAAGAAAAGGAGTAGCAGACGGTAATAAGAGAGGATCCATAACAGATTGGCTAAAATAAGACACGGCTAAGCAATATGCCTTTTCTAGCCTGGGTGATCTTTAAATGTCTTTGTGTCAACACTTAAGTCAATTGTCCTAGAAGAGGGAGCAGACCATGGTGTCAGTGGAAGTCTGCTGCTGCACACACTCAACCAGGAGAGCACGTTGTCTGCTGACAGCTTGTTTTACTTGTGGTTTACAAATGAACCCTCAAAGGTCTGATGTTTGGAAATCCAGTTGAAAATTAATGTTTCATCCAAAAACCTAAACCAGATGGTACTTGGCCAGTACTGCTGTTTGGAGCATTTCAGCATGTAAGTAGCTGGCCAGTTTCTTTTGCTGAGTGTCCTCTTCTGATTCAATAAGCTATAATCCTCTTTTTAATGTTTGGACAAATCATTCACCAAAGTCATGGCAGAAGGCTGTGATTAAACGTGCAGTTCTACACAGCTCCTAGAATCCCTAAAATGCCTGGCTGGAGCTAGAGTCTGATACACACCAGAGGCTGCGGGAGACAAAAATGGGTTTCCTAGTCTCAGTGACATGAACTAAATTAGCGCTATGAAGCCAAACACCTTTGCTGGGTATAGTTGGATACCCGCTGATGCCAGTAATTGCGGTTACTCTGCTAAAATAAGCGAAAATGATCATTGTCACTGACAATCTGCTCTGAGATAGCAGCTTTTGCAAACAAAGGGCTTGATACCATGGTAGCATGTGCTAATGCCACAGGATGATATGCACAATTTCTCTGGAGGCTTCAAGCAGGTACTAGACACCTGGCACGGCTTCTCTGTGCAACATCTGAAGGAAGCCATTTCCTTGTTTTCCTTCTGTAGTGGACTACTTTATGGGTTTGGGTCATACTCTATATGGCAGTTTGGATACCAGGGTTTTGCTCTAAAATACAGTTCTTTGCCAGACCTTTCGCTTTAATTGTACACAATTTGCTTTAGTACAGAAAAACAGAAGGTTGAGCTGCTTTGAGCTGGCAATGTTGATAAAACACCGGAAGAGTGTTTTACCTTGTTAAAAAGATCTTTGGAGACATGCTATTCTTATTTTCAGTTTAACAGTTCAGGCTTTGAATGTATGTGCATTTAAAAATATATACCTTTGGAATACCACAGAAACTGATGAAATTTTTGGAGACAATGATTGTGTTCTAGCTCTGTAATGATGTCAGTTTGCTCAGGGAACAAAGGCTAATAAAGGTAATACTTATATTTATCCAGCAGTGTGTCTGCTACCGCAGTATGCCAGGAGGAAAAGAAAAACCCCCCAGATGTGCACACCTCTCCGTACACGGTTGTGAATAAATCTTCAAGACAGGCTGCAGCACTGTATTTTTCTTCATCCTTTACAATGTGCTTGAGAAGAGTGCTTTCAAGGCACTGTGCACAGTGGAACTGGAAGAGGGATACATGTTATCCTCGGCCTGATATGCCTGTGTGGCTCTGTTCACCCTCCTTGAGCTCCTCAGCTGTCCCCATGCTTGGTCTCAGAGGCGATGCTGCTGCCTCATGTGCAGGGCACTCTGCTGGCTGCTTCCTCCCAAGGACATCCCTTTCTCATGCTATCAATGGGATTTCTAAATAATGGAATTTACTACTACATAGCTGTTTAATAGCAAATAATGCACTATAAAATAATTCTTAAAGTTTTTAATGGTGTTTGTGTGGGGAGGGAGAGGAGTCTTCATAAACACTGCCAGTATGAGGGTTCGCTTGCCATTGAGGTACCACAGCTGTATCACTTACAGCCAGCAGGAGCTGCCACCATGCTCTGTCAATAAGACCAGAATAAATACCTGTTGCCTTATCTGCCTCTTACCAGCATGATTATCTGTAACATATATATTTTTTTTAATCCCAGAGATTATAGGCTGTCTAGACCTTTCTTTGTGTTAGTTTTTTGTAAAACAGAGTACACAGTGGAGAATTTATTCTGGAAGTAGGTTCTTAAACATTGATAGAATGCAAGTAGCAAGTAACACCTTTTTTAGTGACTTTGCTTTTCATTGTTCAAGATAGGAATGCTGCATTTTGTTGGTGTGATTTAACAGACGAAAGAAGAGTTTTTTTGCATGCATGCTTTTTTTAACGTTTAATATAGAATTAGAGTAGAGGTTCTGAATTGGGTTTGCGTGGCAAGGTTTTGGTAGCAGTGGGGGCTATAGGGGTGGCTTCTGTGAGAACCTGCTAGAAGCTTCCCCTATGTCCGATAGAGCCAATGCCAGCCGGCTCCAAGACAGACCTGCCACTGGCCAAGGCCGAGCCAATCAGTGATGCTGGTAACGCCTCTAAGATAACATATTTAAGAAGGTGGAAGAAAAACTCTGCACATTTGCAGCCGGAGAGAAGATTGAGAATATGTGAGAAGAATAACCCTGCAGACACCAAGGCCAGTGAAGAAGGAGGGGGAGGAGGTGCTCCAGGCGCTGGAGCAGAGATTCTCCTGCAGCCCCTGGTGAAGGCCATGGTAAGGCAGGCTGTCCCCCTGCAGCCCATAAAGGTCCACGGTGGAGCAGATATGCACCTGCAGCCCATGGAGGACCCCATGCCAGAGCAGGTGGATGCCCGAAAGAAGCTGTGACCTCGTGCAGAACCTGTGCTGGAGCAGGCTCCTGGCAGGACCTGTAGCTCCGTGGAGAGAGGAGCCCACATTGGAGCAGGTTTGCTGGCAGGACCTGTGACCCCGCGGGGGACCCACACTGGAGCAGTCTATTCCTGAAGGACTGCAGCCCAGGGAAAGGAACCACACTGGAGCAGTTCGTGAAGATCTGCAGCCCGTGGGAAGGACTCATGCTGGAGCACTTCATGAAGAACTGTAACTTGTGGGAAGTACTCATGTTGGAGAAGTTCATGGAGGACTGTCTCCCATAGGAGGGAACCCATGCTGGAGCAAGGGAAGAGGGTGAGGAGTCCTCCCCCTGAGGAGGAAGGAGTGACAGAAACAACGTGTGATGAACTGACCACAACCCCCATCCCCTGTTCCCCTGCGCTGCTCAGGGGGGAGGAGGTAGAGAAATGGGGAGTAAAGTTAAGCCCGGGAAGAAGGGGTGGGGGGGGGGAGGTATTTTAAGATTTAGTTTTTATTTTCTCATTACCTTACTCTGATTTGATTGGTAATAAACTAAACTAATTTCCCCACGTTGTCTGTTTTGCCCCTGACAGTAATTGGTGAATGATCTCTCCCTGTCCTCATGTCGACCCATGAGCCTTTCGTTATATTTTCTCTCCCCTGTCCAGCTGAGGAGGGGGAGTGATAGAACAGCTTTGGTGGAAACCTGGCATCCAGCCAGGGTCAACCCACCACAGGTTTGTATGGAAATAACTACCCTAAAATACGTACTGTTATTCACTATCTATTTGTCCTCCCTGATGTTAAAAGCTATGAATATATGAAGAGGTGAAGATGGATCCTACTTATTGTGCACTTTCGCATGTGCAAATCTGTACAGTTCAAGATCTACTACAAGCAGCTGACACCTGGTAAAAGTAAATCTCCAACATAGGAGTGTGTGTGCTCACCTGCCTCCATAACTTTTGTAAAACTTCATGCTGAATTTTATGATTCCACAGAGATGTTTTTCAACATGATAATGAAACAGAAGATGAAATACTTGAGAAGAATTTTCTCTTGCTGACACAGACCAGAGTTGCATACATTAAAATGGTTAAAAAATAGTCTTAAGTTTGCAAGTTAAGCACTAAAGTTGAGTAAAGTTCAGAAAAATTTACCTGGCAGTGGTAATGCTGGATATTTACAAGTTCATTGATGACATTTTTAACAGCGAAATGTTACCACTTCGTGTAGAAAGAAGAAGCTATTTTGGGCCCTGTCTCTATTCACTCTCTCTGCTTTGTTTGTGGTTCAGGGAATGGGGGAACCGACAACCTGTGATGCATCTGCAGCTCACATTGTTTCTTCACATAGTCCATATCCAGCCACAATTTTTCTGTAGTTTTATTGGATAACATTCAGTTATGCATTAATTTTGACAGATGAGCTTGAAAGCTCTGTTCAAGTATATGCAGCAAAAAGACTCCTTATCCATGGTACAGCTAGTTATTAGTGACTGTTTATGTTATCTCAGGGCTTGCTAGCCAAAGAAACTGCATACACTACACTAGGCACTGAATAAGCACAAGTGCTCCAGTACAAAATCCATGATTAAACCAGAGTAACTATTAATCAGCTTGAATAATCTTACCCAGAATAAGGCCTTACAGTTAAGGCTATAGTGTTGCTTATGAGTCAAAACATGTCAAAGTAATGATACAATAAAGTGGGCTCAGCCTTCAAAAGTGCATATATATCTGGTTAAGATAATTTACAGCAAGAAAAGTTCTTCTTCAGGAAAAGTTTGTAGACAGGGATGGAGGCAGGTTTGGGGCAGAAGCTGTACCAGACTTACCAGATGCTTAGACTACCTTGCCTGAGTGCTGTTCTAGCAATTCTTTTTTGTCTCTGGCAAAAGTCTGCACCTTTTGGGTAACAGATTTATCTCAGTGTCTGGGCAGAAGCATGGGTATGCTCTGTGTGGCGGCTTGCTTGTAATCTTCTTCCCCTTATACTATTGTACAACCACACTATGCCGTGTTGACATCAAACACTTTCGACAGAATGTAATTTGAAAAGATGGTAGACGTAATTCTGGACATAGAAATGAGATTTTTATGCATGGAATGCATATGAAATGCATAAAAATGCATTTTTATCACTAACAATATCTGAAAATATGGTTTAGGAAACTCCTGTGTGACAGCCACAGAAAAAGTGTGTTTGCAGTGAATTTTGTATTAGTTTTCATAGAAAACATGATGAAATAGAAATGGAAAGCTGCATTTGCCAGCCAGCTTCCAGAGGCATTACATTTTGTTGCCTTTTAGGAAATGTGCGGGAGGGAGGCATTTTCAAGGAGCTTAGAGCGTAGCACTCAGCACTCATATTATACGATGAAGTGGTTAAAGGCAGATGAGCATTTAATGGAGTGATCGTGTCAACCAGCTCTGCTTCTGTATTTGAAGAATTCAGTGGCATCAGGGACATCCTGGCTGCCTCAAGCCCAGTGAAGCTATTTCCTGGGTCCTCTGTGCTTGGAGGCTTAAACTATCAAAGAGTGATAGTGCTTTGCCCTCCTGAGCTCCTTAAGGTTTCATGGTTGTAGAGGCAAAGTGACTTACAGCTGTCCTACAGCCTTTAAGCATTTTTATGCATATAAAATTTGAAGTGCTGAAGTGCTAAATTGGCTGAGCTCTAAGCCAGTTTACCTCTACAAGCATAATAGTTTAAGCAGTTGAACGTAGTCAGAGGTTCCTGTTGAGGACAAAGTGCCTGCAAAGCATCTGTGGCTGGCAGATTTCCCATTCTTTGGTCTAGCTTTTCCTGGCCACTTCCTGTAGCCTGACATAATTGCAAAGATGATGTTGCTTCACCAGCAGGGACAAAAATCTGTTTGTCTGAAGACTATTGTACTTTTAATTTGTTTTAGAGCTCACTTATGTAGAGTTCTGCTATCTATGTATGAATGTGGGTATCTAAATAGCTTTCCTTTGCAAGTCAGGGTTCAGGGCTAAAACCCCCACAATTTGCTTATGAAAGGTATGGTAATGTTGAATTTGTTGTGACTTGAAAAAATGTGTTTTAAACAGCTGGAGGTATGGAATAAATTCTTCCTCTCAGCCACCTCAATATTTATTCACTCAGGAATTTAGAAATGGCAGTTTGGTAGCCAGCAGCACAGAAGGAAGAAGATGGGCTTTCTGAGTAGCAGAATGAATATTGAGCCAGAGATCTGAAGGGCAATGATATTATTTTTAAGCTTATCACCATCAACTTCGTGATCTACAAGAATAAATATTGTGCAGATGAAGCCCAGCTAACAACACTTTCCTTCCATGTGCACGGAAGAGAGGAGAATCTAGGTCATTCCTTGTGATGGAACTGGAAATGCAGTATCAAGAGAAGCACAAGTGAGGGGTAGGGGTTTTTTGTTGTTTTTGTTTTGGGTTTTTTTTAGTTAGCTAATGAGCAGAACAGATTCTCATTGCACACAAGGTGAATTTCTGTTGAGTAATGAAACACTAGGTCTGTATGGGTACTTTTCTAACAATGCTCATAAAATCACTGAAATTTCTGTATATGAAAAGCCATCAAGAGTCCAGGAAGAACTAAGAAACCAGGAAAAGTAACAAATAGTTCTTTCCAAGCATGCAGTAGTGTGTCAGGAGCTGCTTCTTAAGGTGTTGTCTGCTGAATTATGAAACAAGTTGAAGCTTGTATAACTTTCAAACAGAAAATGATGCATTATGTGGTTGGCTTTATTCTTTGCCATTATTCGCTCTCTTTTCACATTCAGAATCACATATGAACTAATTCTGAGGTCTGAGATATATACTATGAAATTCACTATAACCTCACAGATGTATAGGTTTGGATGTCTGGAACACTAAGAGAGAAGATGGTTGTTGATCCATTATGTTTTTCTTCTTCCCCATCAGTGGTGGCATTTGCATGACATTGGTGTATCATCTAAAATTGGGATATCTCAATGGCACTTGAATACATGTCTGCTAGCACTGCAGCAGCCTAAGTGAATTGATACGGTGGAAGATCATTTCTCCTGTGCATTTAAATGTAAATGTTTATATGTGTTGTTCTTCCTTCCAAAAGCTGTAGGCAGTGGACTTGGACTTGGAACTCATCCATCTCATGATGTGAGTGACAGCTTTTCCCTCCATGGTGGATTGTTTGGGGTGTGGTGGTTTTTGCTTTCTTCTCTGCAGCACCTACTCCTGCTCTGTAGTTAGGAGAAGTCATAGTTTCACAGGCAGCATGGGCTCTCTGATAAGCAGGAGTTGCAGTGAATACAACCATGACATGTGTCCCCTGCCTTCTTGACCCCTGCCTCTCAGAAAAAACTCTCTGTATTTGTGTTGAACATTTTGTTCATTTGTTCAGCAAAGAACCTCCGCTTTATCTCAAATGATCAACTTTGCAGAAGGGAAAAATGACAGCTTGGAAACAATACTCACAGCAGCAATGTTACAGTCAAGTTAATTGGTTTGGCAAGTGGAAAAGGGTGAAGATGTGGGCAGCCTTCACTGGTGCTTTAAATTATTAGAGGAAGATTTCCGCTTGAGAGAAGAATTATTGCTAATAGTTTTTCTGAATTGTTGATTTACTTATGTCTCGTTATAATGTATTCTGGGAATAGTTACTTTCCTATCTCCTAAAAAAGAAAAAAAGGATGGTGCCAGAGTGCAACCAATGAATCATAAAGCAGGCATAATTATTTTGTATGGAATAATTCAACTTGTCTGTGCAATATGAATATATTGATATTTCGAAGAGATTCAGAATCCAGGTCTAGTTTTGTGTTTTGCAATAGCTGGCCAATATTTCTAAAAAACTAACCCCAGAGACTATCTCCACTGTACTTCAGGGATTTAATAGACACATGGGAATTCTGCACTTCTAAAAGTGTCGTATTTCAACATTTTTATTCTCTGTTAAAGTATTTGCTTCTTTAAGGCGGATAAATTTTGAAGGACAAGCAGAAGGTCCGTGATGGTGCTATTGAGTTCTATTTCCAGGTGTGCCGCTACCTGATTTTGAGGTCTTATGCAAGTCATACTATGGTCCATCTCACTCATTCTCCAACACTTTGGCCACAGAGTTTTAGACAAATGGTAGTTAGTATTCATAGCAACAATTTTCTACCACCTCATCTCAAACACAGGTGCTATTCTCAGCTTGTCAAAATACCAGTAAAAAGAATGGGGAAAGATTAATGAAGTTCAACTTCCAGAGTCAACCTAAGATGTAATTAGCATATTTTTCTGAGAAAAATGGTGCAAAGTAAGCAAATGACCTTCCAATTAAGAAATACACTTGCCCTTTTAATTGTGTTAATTGTTTCCAGCTAATACTGAGAGAAGGCATGTCTGATGTCTGCATCATGAGTTTCTGGTTAATAAATGAAGAATCCTTGTCAATTTATTAGCAAAATAATGTTTACTATTGAAAAAAGGGAGAGACAAATACCAGCACCTCAGAAAAAAAGATTAATGAGAATTATAACTCTGTAAGGCTCTATTTTTACTGTATGATTGCTTTTGCCTCTACTGAATTTTAAGAATTGTTTAAATTTTTAATATAATAGTTACAGAAGATGATCTCTCTTTTATTTTAGTTGCTTATATAGTTAGGTGAAATGTTCAAGCTTATAGTACTCAATTTCTGTCAAACATGGACAGTTGTCAAATGTCAAGGAAAATAATACCTCCTGAACCAGTAATCTGAATTTATTACTCCTGAGTGTGACTGAAAAATAAAACAGAAACTTTCAGCATTTAAGAGTTTTAGACTGTATTCTGTACCACAACATTTATGAAGCTATAAATAAATGCTAGATCAATTTGTTCTTTGCGTTGGAATATGATATTTTTTAACAGAAAATTGTAAATATACCCAAAGGGAAGGTTGTAACTCCTAAGAGTATGGCCAAAAGAAAAACAAATCAAGAGTTGTTTTAACAAAGAACAGGATACATTACTGCTAATTAAAACATCAGATACCAGTTTGGCAGAGATGTAAACTTTACTTCAAAAGGAAACATCTCCATAAAAAGCTTTTGTGATTGAGAATAAATTTTTGTATAACACAATATGCCTTTTAAATGAAGTATACCAAAGAGAAGAATAGTGTGGAGTTGAAACTTATGGTATCAAACCTTTACATTCTCTCATAAAAGTAGCTTTTTTACCTTTCCTTCCTAAATTTCTTGGTAATAGCAATATAAAACCAGATCAATTACAATAACGCTACTCTTCAGCTTCTAATCTTGACATTCTTCAAATGTTAATGAGAACAGTGATGATTTGAAGATGATTTCAAAAGAGAAAGGATACCTAATATAAAGGTGGTTGACTCTGGTGCCCTCTCAGACCTCAGTGTTTCTCTTGTCTCAGTCCCACAGATGCATTAGTTCCTTGTGCCCAGGTCCAGCAAACAGCAAGGATGAACATGTGTTCCCAGTACGCACACACAGAGCACAGAGACACAGACACATATACACACACAGAGGACCTCACAGACCAGCAGAGACAGCACAGTGCCTTTATCAGCCCCCAGACCTGTGTGGACACGACCAACATGTACAGCCATGCACTCTTCCTCCCCTTCATCTGACTGTGATTGAAGCTCGCTAGTGGTACATACACAGACCCTCACTCTCTGGATTTACAGACAGACACACATTCACGGACTCAAGTCCATGTGATATCACTGCCCAGATCCCAGGCCTCTCACTCTGTCACCAGCTCAGACCTTAGGTCTTTATAAGTGTTGGTCTCCTCCTGCTGTGTCTAGTCCAACTTGAAAGTTTATCAGCAAACTTGTACACAAATGCACACACATAGAGAGAATAGAGGGCAAGGTCACAAAGAAAATAGGAAGACAGTACAGACGACAGTGATCAGGTGCAGACCTTGGCCAGACAAGAGTACTGGTCAGCATCTTGCTTATGTGTGACTGACCATGGTTACTGCCCATTCAGTTCATCCTGCAACACTTGTTCTTCCCTGAAATTCACAGAATCATAGAATCATTAAAGTTGGAAAAGACCTCTGTGATCATTGAGTCCAACCATTAGCCTAACTGCCACGTCCACCTCTAAACCATGTCTCTAAGAACCACATCCACACAGTTTTTGAACACTTCCAGGGACTGTGATTGCACCACTTCCCTGGGCAGTCTGTTCCAATCCTAACCACTCTCTCTGTGGACAAATTTTCCTAATATCTAATCTAAATCCCCCCTGGCACAACTTGAGCCCATTTCCTCTTGTCCTGTTACTTGCTACGTGAGAGAAGAGACCAACCCCCACCTCGCTACAACCTCCTTTCAAGCAGTTGTAGAGAGCGATGAGGTCTCCCCTCAGCCTTCTCTTCTCCAAACTAAACTACTCCAGCTCCCTCAGCCGTTCCTCATAAGACCTGTGCTCTAAACCCTTCACCAGCTTCGTTGCCCTTCTTTGGACATGCTCCAGCACCTCAATGTCCTTCTTGTAGTGAGGGGCCCAAAACTGAACACAGTACTCGAGCTGTGGCCTCACCAGTGCTGAGTACAGGGGCACTATCACCTCCCTGGTTCTGCTCGCCTCATTATTCCTGATACAAGCCAGGATGCTATTGGCCCTCTTGGCCACCTGAGCACGCTGTTGGCTCATGTTCAGCTGGCTTTCAGCCAGCACCCCCAGGTCGTTTTCTGCCAAGCAGCTCTCCAGCCACTCTTCCCCAAGCCTGTAGCGTTGCATGGGGTTGCTTGAGGTAAAACACTGTTGTGTTTTGTTTATAAGACATTTATAAGACTAAACCACTCTCAGTCTGCCTCCAAGATGCTACCTGAGATGTCATGTGGCATGTAGCAGAATCAGAAAACCTACAAAATCAGGGCTATATTTATCAGGTTACTCAACTGATGGGTTTCTGCATCCTGGATGATAGCCTGAATGGCTCTGAACAAGAGATATTCAAAACTGTAAGACTCCTGCAGGCAATTTCTGCCGTAGAAGAAAATTCACCCAGCGTGCCTTCACACAAACTCCATATAAGCATGTAAAATATATGTAACATATATAGAAGTATATACAGATACCTGCAATAGACAAGTATCTAATTGCACGTTGGCTGGTGGGAAATGAAAGTTCAAGGGATTTAGGAGTTACAAAAAAGCATATAAGCAACTTAAAGATATAGCTAGTAGTGTGTTTTTCAACAGTATTTCAATTATCTGGTGCTTCAGAAAAAGAGTTTGTTTTGTTAAACTCTTTCTTCCTCATTTGAATCTTTTTATTTTTATACAGCCTAAAATAAACAAAGTGGATTGGGTGGTAATTTCTTCTTTTAGGGAGAGAAGCTGGTATGGGGAAAACGGTGCAGAAAACTACAGCAAATAACTTACCATCTCTCCTGGTATAACAGGAAAATTGATATGTTGAAATCTCAGTTACCAGAGAAAGACAGAGCATCAGAAGGAGAACAGCTGCTAAAATGGGCTGGAAATACCTGTACGTCAAATGAAATGCACTGGATTTAAGGCCTGGGAACCAATATTCCACCTGTTTTGTGAGATGTCTTGTTATTTTTATTTTTGCAAGCAGGTATGGCCTCTTCAAGATTTTAAGTTATGCCTCTAGTCTCTGGCAGTCTCCCTTGCTAGTCAGTAGCAAAAGGAAAGCACCATCTATATCTCTATTTTGGAAAGGTATAGCATAAAACAGCCAACTAGTGTCTAGATAGCTTAAGTAAAGTGCTGCAAATAGCAACTGTGGGTTACTGAGTGAAAGGACAAAGGACCATTTTCATCTCCTAAATCACTCACATGGAACATGTATTGAGCAAAGGTGAGATGTTAGCAAACACCAAGTTCAGTGTCAAAAGTAAAGCAGGACATAATGGGTTTTAGTTCATAATAATGTTCAAACGCACAGTAGACATGACCAGTCTTCAAAAGTCAGACATCATGACTCTCCAAATGTTGCCACCTGCAAGTGTACAACAGCTTGGATTAAATCAGAGTTGTGAACCTGAACCTTGCTTGCAGCTGAAATGTGTCAAAGATGTGTCTGAAAGAAGTATTTTACACTTGCATATAAAAGGGTACAGTTTGTTGCAATAGATGAAACTATCAAGGCCTTCAAACTTCATACACAACTCCAAAACAAACAGTGCCAGCATTTATGTTCACAGAGAAGTCTGATATTCATACCTGGGAAGCCAAACACTGTATACTGAAGCAGAATCAATGGCAACTGTCAGCTCTTGCTCGTTCTCTCTCTCCCCTCTCCCTGCCATGTTTTCACCAGCCTCCCTACTCTTAATGTGAGAAACTACTTCACCCTGTGGTAAATAGAATTCTGCTACAGAAATTGCTAGCTGGCATCCAACAATTTTTTATCCCTTTGTTCAGAGCCATTATGCTTTTTCTCCAGGATGGGAGAGCTCATTGGATGAATGGGCAATAAACACTACATGCTCTAGTCTGTTGGGAGAGACTGGAAAAACCATTAATGCTTACTACACTGCTCTGAGAATAAATAACAGTACATGAAGTACCACAAAAGTTTAGGTGTCCCCCTCAGTCTTGGTGGCATTCCTCCTTTAGACAGCAATGGCCTGGCAGGAAGCTAGCAAATGTGTGATGGTTTGGAGCCAAATTTCCCTTGGCAAGTGTTGGAGTCTTTATGGAATTGAAAGTAATAGGAAAAAGGGGGGAAAGGCATGGGGGAGACTGTGACCATGCCAAAGCTGCTGTACAGTACTTTGTGTTGTTATTAGAAAATTATTCTCTGAGCTGACGTTGTTACCATATATTACTCTAATCTTCACCTTGCTCTGCATAAATGCTTCCTCCTCTCCCTTTCTTCTCTTTCTTCAGTATCCTCAGGAGACTTTCTGGTGCAGTGCAGCTGCTATGTGCTATATTACAGCTATGATTTGCCTGCTCTAGGGGACTTTACCCTGGCATGCGGGTTTTTGCCTACTCAGCTGGGGCCCCGCACATTAAACCTTCCTTTTTACTGGCACAGATGGGAAAAGGAAAAACCTATTTCTGGTTATGTTTTCTGAACACTCAAGGCTTTGCAATATTGCCACCGTGAAGATACAAAAAATCAGTCAATCATATGCTGAATATCGAATTTTCTTTAGAACAGTTTTATGCTTTTAGCTAAGCTTCTCAAGGAAGTGAAAATAACATCTGCCTGCCCTTTTCTCTGTAAGCCTCTCAGTATCCTTCCCCATAGCTGCTGAAATCATCAGCCAATTTCAACAAATCTGCCAAAGGAGTACAGTCTCAAAGAAAATATTGTCATGAGCATAGACAGTTGAATAGAGGAGGGTAGCACAAATTAGTGCTTCATCTAACATAAATTTCGCCACCCAAATTCAATAATTATCTATTTTCTTTGCCCTGGTGGCAACTCAGCATATACGCACTGACCAACTGAGCAGTACAAGTGCAATCTGGAAGCATCCACATCCTGGGGGTCTTCTTGCTTAGCTGGTAATGAGAGAACAGAGGAGGCTGCAGAGGAGGTAAGGGTCCTGGTAGGGGACCTGGGTGAATTGCAAGAAGGCAGAGGCACTGCCATTAAAGGGTAGGGGAGCAGGGACAAGGGGACAACAGCATATAAAGAGAGGATAAACGACGTACATCCACAGGAACTGCATTTTCTTAATATCATTGTTCACAACAAAATGATGTTTTGTAGCGGCTCTGTATAGTCAGTCTTCTGATACTCTTAACTCAGCCTTTGTACTTTGATGGACTCTTTGCATTAACTGCTACCTCCAGGTATGTGTAACCTCTGTCTAACTTTTATTTCAACCTCTCTGGCCCAAAGTCCACATTAATTTTTTTTATCCAACATTTACCTCACTCCAACCCATTTTTATTTCTTCCTTGCACTCCAGTCCTTAATGTCTGTCTGGAAATCAGAATATGCAAGTGATTTCTGAACTTGATAAAATACAATATCTCATTGTTGTCTTTACTAGAACCAATTATATTTAAAGCTCACCTGCTTTTTTCATTATTTAAATTAATTTTAAGGTCATAACACTTTTTATCCTCTCTAAATGAGGATGAAAAATAGGATTGTCTGGAAAATACTCTGATAATAAAGTTTTATATCCCTAGGAAGTAAAGGGGTTGGGGTTTTTGATTTGTTGAGAATTAACTCTTAACTTAACTTTAACTCTTTCAATGCTATTTTGGCAATGTGGAAAACCCTGGGAAACACCATAATTAAGAGCATGGTAAGTAACAACAGTTCCTAACTATGAGTATTTTACTCGAAGAAAAAAAACATATAATTTGAGCTGTGGACCCTTCTTTATGCCCTTCTGCAGAGATTTTCTAACCGAGACCATGTTTCTGATGGTAGCCTACCATGTTTGAGACTGTAGTCTTAAATAATAAACTAGGAAAAGAAATTAACTTCATCCCATCAAGGTAGCAGCAAGCCCCATTCCACTCCATCATATACTACTAGCATCTTATATACATTAACAAGAGATATTGGTGAATCCCATCTGGCAAGTAGAAATAATCATAACTAATCTTTACCTAAATCAAGACAGTTTTACACCTCATTTACAGGTAAATCATCTAAAGAGCACTCCTGAAACTGTCACAGAGATATTAACAAATTTTAATTTACATTAGATTTCTTTCTGCTGGTGAAGGTTAGGTTTTGTCACCTTTCTAGGAATACACTGTCAAAACAGTTTGGCATAGAAGAGGATGAGCTGTTAGTTGCTTGGATTACAGCAGAATTTCAGTATCTCATTAAATGCATTAAGGGGCAGGGTGGAAGATTACTTTGGCAGCACTTTTGGAAACTCCATCTCACCAGTGATGCTGAAGTACTGGGTCTGTCTGTCACATTATAAAAATAACAGAGGTCAGGTGCTTGCTTCATTTTGAAGCTCTGTTGTATTTGTGTGCAAGGAGATGCGGAATATCTGATTTGTAAAGATATCTATCTGGTGAATAGCTGTTCAATATAAGAGACAAAGACAGAAAATGGAAAAATTAAACACACAGACATGCAAACTGCAATGGTCAGTAGGCACCAGAGACAGTCTTAAGGACAGCACCTCTCAAGTCATCAGCTGATGGCCCTGGGAAGCATCGCCAAGGGCAGCTGTGGGGACATTCAGCACAAATTTGTAGGTGATAACGAGGGCGGAAGCAAGATTACCATGAAAGCAAACTCACGGCGTACTTGGGACTGTGTAACATTTCTTATGGGATGTTTTAAGTGGATATGGGAATCTGTGAAATTTATGGAACGTTTACAGGAAGGGACAAAGGCAGGAAAACAGAGGGATCAAGGAATCACTGAACAGAGAGCTTCGTCTGGAACTCAGGAAAAAAAAGAGAGTTTACCATCTTTGGAAAAAGGGGCAGGCAACTCAGGAAGACTACAAGGATATTGTTAGGTTATGCAGGGAGAAAATTAGAAAGGCAAAAGCCCAGGTAGAACTTAAACTGGCCACTGCAGTTAAAGATAACAAAAAATGTTTTTACAAATATATCAGCAACAAAAGGAGGGCCAAGGAGAGTCTTCATCCTTTATTGGATGCGGAGGGAAACATTGCCACAAAGGATGAGGAGAAGGCTGAAGTACTTCATGCAGTCTTTGCCTCGGTCTTTAATAGTCAGGCTAGTTATCCTCAGGGTATTCAGTCCCCTGAGCAGGGAGACAGAGATGGGAAGCAGAATAAAGCCCCAAAAATCCAAGAGGTAACAGTTAGCGACCTGCTCCTCCACCTGAATGCTCACAAGTCCATGGGGCCAGATGGGATCCACCCGAGGATACTGAGGGAGCTGGCGGAGGAGCTTGCCAAGCCACTTTCCATCATTTACCAGCAGTCCTCGTTCCCCAGGGAGGTCCAAGCTGACTGGAAGTTAGCTAATGTGACACTCATCTACAAGAAGGATAGGAAGGAGGATCCAGGGAACTACAGGCCTGTCAACCTGACCTTGGTGCCAGGGAAGGTCATGGAGCAGATCATCTTGAGTGCCATCACACGGCACATGCGGGACAATGAGGGAATCAGGCCCAGTCAGCATGGGTTCATGAAGGGAAGGTCCTGCTTGACCAACCTGATCTCCTTCTATCACAAGGTGACCTGCTTAGTGGATGAGGGAAAGGTTGTGGATGTTGTCTACCTGGACTTTAGTAAGGCCTTTGACACTGTCTCCCACAGCGTTCCCCTGGAGAAGCTGGCTGCTCATGGCTTGGATAAGTGCTCTCTTCTCTGGGTAAAAAAATGGCTGAATGGCCAAGCCCAGAGAGTGGTGGTGAATGGAGCCAAATCCACTTGGTGACCGGTCACGAGTGGTGTTCCCCAAGGCTCAGCATTAGGGTCGGTTCTGTTCAGTATCTTTATCGATGATCTAGATGAGGGGATTGAGTGCAACCTCAGTAAGTTTGCAGATGACACCAAGTTGGGTGGAAGTGTCGATCTGCTGGAGGGTAGGAAGGCTCTGCAGAAGGATCTGGATCTGGACAGGCTGGATCAATGGCTAACTGCATGAGGTTCAACAAGGCTGACTGCCGGGTCCTGCACTTGGGTCACAACAACCCCATGCAACGCTACAGGCTTGGGGAAGAGTGGCTGGAGAGCTGCTTGGCAGAAAACGACCTGGGGGTGCTGGCTGAAAGCCAGCTGAACATGAGCCAACAGCGTGCTCAGGTGGCCAAGAGGGCCAATAGCATCCTGGCTTGTATCAGGAATAATGAGGCGAGCAGAACCAGGGAGGTGATAGTGCCCCTGTACTCAGCACTGGTGAGGCCACAGCTCGAGTACTGTGTTCAGTTTTGGGCCCCTCACTACAAGAAGGACATTGAGGTGCTGGAGCATGTCCAAAGAAGGGCAACGAAGCTGGTGAAGGGTTTAGAGCACAGGTCTTATGAGGAACGGCTGAGGGAGCTGGAGTAGTTTAGTTTGGAGAAGAGAAGGCTGAGGGGAGACCTCATCGCTCTCTACAACTGCTTGAAAGGAGGTTGTAGCGAGGTGGGGGTTGGTCTCTTCTCTCACGTAGCAAGTAACAGGACAAGAGGAAATGGGCTCAAGTTGTGCCAGGGGGGATTTAGATTAGATATTAGGAAAATTTGTCCACAGAGAGAGTGGTTAGGATTGGAACAGACTGCCCAGGGAAGTGGTGCAATCACAGTCCCTGGAAGTGTTCAAAAACTGTGTGGATGTGGTTCTTAGAGACATGGTTTAGAGGTGGACGTGGCAGTTAGGCTAATGGTTGGACTCAATGATCACAGAGGTCTTTTCCAACTTTAATGATTCTATGCAGGAAGATATGCCAGGGGAGGTTTAGGTTCGACATTAGGAAAAGGTTTCTTCACCCAAAGGGTAGTGGAGCATTGGAACAAGCTCCCCCAGGAGGCAGTCATGGTGCCAAACCTGACAACATTCAAGAAGCAATTGGACAATGCTCTCAGACATATGATATGATTTTTGGGGTTGTCCTATGCAGGGACAGGAGTTGGACTCGGTGATCCTTGTGGGTCCCTTCCAACTCAGGATATTCTATGATTCTATGATTAATTTCCTGCATCTTAGTTATTTCTAAGCTTTTTTCTATATATTCTTCTCAATTAAATTTTGTATTAAAATTTAAATTTCAATACAATTTTACATTGGATAGTGGATTTTTAGTTAAAGAATACAGGAAGAAATATGTTTAAAATATTTTTTAGCAAGGCTTAAGCACCCATAATAGTCTATGACAACTGCATTAATTTAATTCATTGGAGTATGCCATCTTGAAATATAAATAAAAAATGTGTAAACTGAAAAGCAACTTTGAACAAGTCAGAACAAAAACTAGAAGAGATTTGAAAATTTAGTCCTAAATTTTTAAACAAAAGTAAATACTCCTCAAGAGTTTGCAATATGAAGCAAAATAAAAATTATCTTGTCATCTGCTTGATAGGGATGTGCAGGGGAGTGAGAGTGTTTATGGCAGTTTTGTTTTGCAGCAAATGATATGGCAGAACAGTGGAAAAGGAACCTCTGTTGAGTGCAGATAGACTCTATCATTCACATATTGTATCGCAGTGTTGTGTTAAAACGCCCAAGCTGGCTCTGAGAAACTGGTATGTGCACTTAGCACAGCAAAGAGATGCTGCCTTGGGTCCCATCATCCGCATTACCAGATCAGTGCAGCTTTCCACCTTGCTGAGAAGCAGAGGTTTTACAGAGATCTATACAGCCTCTGGTTTGAGAGCAAATGTGAGTATTTCTGCACTTCATGGCAAACGCTGTGGAAAACCTGTGTTTATCCAGGAACAGGCTTGCTGTCAGCTTGATTGCCTGGGAGTCTGGCTCTCAGAGCAGACCTCTCATCTTGCTCAAGTCTTATCACAGGATACAATATATTCTGAGTCATGTGGCTGGGAGGATGGTGAGACCACTCAGCAGGAGCTCAGATTGGGGTATTTTGGCAGCCTGGTTTGATGCTTTGGCTCTGAAACCAGGTTGAGGTTGGGATGGGGTGGAGCCTTCTCAGATCCAAAAATGTTTCCCTGGGAGGGAAACCTTTGACGTAGCTAATACATGAAATACAGATGTTGCAGCAGGAACGTGTCTCTGGATCGAAGTGTGACACTGAACAAACCAAAGCCACTATGAAACACAATGCTGCAGCAGCTTCTTCTATCTTTGGCACAGGAAGCTCATGTTGCAGAGAGAAAGCAGAGTAAGCTTTCTGATTCCTAACTAGGTTCTCACAAAGGATAGGGAAAGTGTCCAGCAGAGGTAGATGAAAATTTGCTTGGTCTGCTAAAAGGCTAGCACAGAGTACTCTATCCAGGTGAAACTGGAGACCACACTGTGATGCTGAGAAGAAATAACTTTCAAGTTAAATTCTGCCCGCATAAAAGAAGTGCCAGAGTCTTGCTGGATTTTGCTCTTACTATCAATTATATATGAATGGTATTCATACCTGTAGGATGGACAAGGGTATAAGATCTGTAAGACAGGCAGAAAAAAATCAATAATATGAAACCAAAACCTACTGCAGTAGTCTTTTCTTCAGTGAGAATATTTCTCTGGTGAGAACTGAAAGTTCAGAGTATGGACAGCAGCATAAGATAACAATGATTGTAGATTATTATCTTGACTTTACACTGAGATATCATTTGGCTTTAGTTAAAAAAAAAAAAAAAGGCACAAGTTTTCTGCTTCTTTCAAAATCCAAAATTATTCCAATTACAGTTATCTCAGTCTGTGGTTCAGATGTGCCTCTGACTGCAATTATGAAACCACAAATAGTTTCTGAACAAAAGAGTTTAAAGAAATGTTGGCATCAACAAAAAATGAACTGAAAAAATTCTTATCAGAAAATCTCTCTTCATCTCCTCCTCATGATACCTTCACATTAATGTATACTTCCTTGCTTTTTGCTTTTTTTAGGTGATGGCAAATTCTGTTGAATTTTTGGAGACTGGGGAAAAAAACATACTTACCTCAGAAATAATAATGCTGTATGAACAGTGAACATCACTTTGGAGTGGTTTTGTTGTATCTCTTATTAATGCAACTTATGTATTTGATTCAAATATTAATTGCCTTCTTCTTTTTCAGTACTTTTTAATGAACTTGTTCAGATTCATTTATTTATAGTTATTGTGCACCCCCTTAATGACACAGAAATTTAGCCTGGGTGGAAAAGCATGATTTTGACAGCTTATTTGGATTTTTGAATGTGCTCTGACTAGTCTGTGGGGATATAGCCTGAATCCCAGTGCAGGGAGTCTAGCCGATCAAATGCATACATGTGGTGCAACTGACCAGTGGCAGGGAAGGCCACTTGTTTGACTAGAGAACATTTGCACAGCAAATGCATAAGAGATAATCAATGACAGATACATTGGATTTACTGCACATATTTTGCATAGATGTTCTTTGTGTATGTCTTAAATGTCCTGAATCCAGAACAAGTCAGGTTTACTTTGTCCATTGAGATGAACTGTGCAAATCCCAGCTGTAATGTATAGTTTATAGTATGGGTGCTCCTGCAGAAATATGACTCTTCCATTCAATCTCTGTGTGTATTTCAGAATCTATTTATTGCAACTGTCTAATGAAAAGCAAACCTCTTTGTTTTGCAATCACATTGGCATGCGTTAAGGGATTGGCTCTTTCTAATGATCTGTGTGTCGTCTTAAAAGGGATGAGGATGCTTCCCCAGTTCTCATCTTAAATTTGATTTAAACTATGTATACAGGGTATAAGACTGTAGATGGCATTTTGTTTCCTTTCATTGGCATTTCTGACAAAGCCCTTTTAGACTAATTCTAGATGTGGGTGTTGTAGACATCTGTCTGTATGTAGACTTGTTGTACCAGGCTCCTGTTACAGACCTATGGAAACAAAATCTGAAATAGATCAAATGACTCGTGCCTACAAGTACCTATTTCTCTGCACTAATTATAAAGGGAGCTCTGCTGTGTGATAAGCTTAGATGCACAGGTATTATTTGAAGATATTTAAAGTTTGGTGAGATGACACTTGACAATTCATTCCACGACTAGTGCAAAAACAATTGTTGCTTATTTTGTACAGAATAATCCATTTGCCTGATCACCTCTGTTTGGATGTCAGAACTACCTTTCAATGCAGGTAAACTAAATAGAGAGTTTCAGACACTGAGTGTTTCAGATAATAATTTCACAGTTCTGCTCTCAATGGCTGAAAGTGGAGAAGGTTCACCGGCTTCCTCACGTGTCTCATTTTTAAGTTCTTATAAAGATCTTGACAAGCAGGAATCAAGGCCTTGTTACTGCAGTATCTTCTGTATTAGCAGAGGGACTCACATCCCTGGCAAAGGAGCTCTGTGTATAAGAGGTGGCTTGCAGACACAACTTGCGTTTACAATAGAAATGCTTCTGTCATTATCTGGGATTTCTGAAGTAACTAAGCCCAAGTCTCCACTCTTTCCTCAAGAAAAAAAATGTCTAATTTTCAATTAGAGCTAAGTTTAGAAAACGTTAAGCTGGAAAATATAGCCAGCTATGAGGAGTCACTTTTGGAGTCAGGAAAGCCTAGTACAAATGAAAGAGGCTTTATAAAAAAGGTAAAAAGAAGTAGAAACAAAGGCTTGTTGAAATAATTTAATATCCAAAGGGACCAGGCACTTTCGAAACCTGATAATACCAATTTTCTTAATTGCTTTCTTTTTTTTCACTTCACACGTTTGAAAGTCCTCTCCCCACCCCCGTCTCCTCCCCTGCCCCCCCCCCCCCCCCCCCCTCCTTCCAGCAACCTCCCAAGTATGGAGCATTTAATTTTGTGGACAAGTATTACATTCTCTGAGTAGTAATTGTAGTTTGCCATTTATTTGCCAATAATTGCTTATCTTTCTGTTCCACTCTAGGGAGCATCTGAGGACACCAGCTGGCTGAATATTATTCTCCCTCCATCATCTTTATTTATAGACAAATAAAAGAAGCCTATAGGAAGAACCAATGGTTTCTTTTTACCTTTAAAAGTGCTTCTTGGGATAGCATGGCCCTTCTGTTTTAAATCCCATGCTTCCTGGTCTGAAATTTTCATTAGTATAATTCACACTACACCAGTGTGCTTCCCAAATACTTCAGTCTCCAGACTGAACAGCAGGCATTTCCTCTCACCCCAAATTCTCCTTGCTCTTTTGCTAATAAGCTGAAAATCCAATAGCATTATTTCACTTTTAATTTCAGTGAAGTGCCTCCATTGCAAAAAGACAATAAACCCGTTGCGCTGGTAGTTTGAACAGTCATTTGTCATCCATGGAGCAGTTATGCTGAGAAAGAGTTGACAGAATGGACCACTTTCTGCTAATAGTGCCAACGCTCTGCTTTAAAGCAGACACTATCCACAACCAAGCCCAGCTAATGGTATGTGTCAAAAATGATGTTTCTGAAGCAAAATCTCAGGTACTTAAGATATTCCTATTTCCTCCCCCAGACATCTGCTTCAGGTGATGAATGAGAAACTGCCACTCTCCTATATAATTATTGTCTGAAACAATATTTGCTGATAGCTGACTATCCTTAATACTGATTACCTGGAAAAGTCAGAATAATTCCTTGGTATTTTATTAGCTTTATAAATAGAAATGGTAAAGGCAAAATGTGAAAGGTAGCAGAGGGGAGATTCAGTAGAATTAAAAGGGTGAAAATGGAGAAGACAGTGGAGATATCTCAGGAAGAAATATCTGTGCAGAATAACAAGAGAAGTTTCTGTGGGGTGTATGATGTATACACATAATTAAAAGAAGCATTATGCGGAGCGAGACAGAAAGACAAGAGAAATCAAAACATGTCACCAGGAATAAACAAGAAAAGGTCACATTTTCCCTTAGATTTAGAAAGTAAGTATCTCAGCGGCATGCAGAAGAAAGAGACAAAATGTGCATCAACTAGCGCATGCAGCAGAACCGTGCAGAAATTTTGAGCTATATGAAGTGCCACAGCTATTAAAATTAAAAGAAGAATTTCAGTTAGCAGCAGCATTTTACACGCAATAGTCACAGTCTGAGACAATAATACTTTCAAAATGACTTAAACCATGAACTACCCCCAGTAGGTCATCCTGGTTCACATTTGGTTCTGTTATGATTTATACGCTTTCGCAAAGTTGTCATATGCTTTCTAGAGACCATCGCATTTAATCTCTAAACAGGTAAAGGTGCTGCTAGATTTTCTGCTGATTGGCATTGCCAAAGTGCTGAAGACTTCATATTTAAGTGGCTCTGACCACCAGTCTGCAGATGTAGCTGACAGTCATTAGTTGTAGACAAAAAGGGGAATAGCCATCGTTTGTTCTGATGACACTGTTGCACACTAGCTGAAGGCCACTGCCATTCACCAGTTGTTCCCGTCAATTAGGGAAATAACCATAATAAGTCCCTTCACCACTTTGTTTTCAGAACAGACTGGAGAGGGAAACCCTACTGTGAGGGTGAATAGCTGTCCCAGTTTACTATACCAGTGCAGAGCACAACAGAGTGGCATGCTGTGTCACCTAAGGTATCATTTTATTATCAACGGCTACAAGATACCTCAAATCAAATCTCTTCGTACTGCCGCTAAGCAAAACTAGGACCTATTTACCACACTGTATGTGCATTTCTTATGTTACTGCCATTTTTAAAAACTAAAGAAAGATACTCTGTAAGGCACAAAGAAGCTTCAGCTACTTTTGAGAAGCCATCCCTCCATGCTAATAACTTTTTTCTGCTGCTCTAATTTGTGTCAAATGTCAAGACTGAAGCAAAGAAGCCTAAGGATTGGTGGTATTAGGAATGTCTTTGAGCCTGGTACAGTCTAAGATACTTTTTATGTTAACATATAGACCATCCTCCAAAGGGATTCCAGTCCTTGTGTACAGCACTCCCATCCTTTCACACTCTTCAAAAATGGGAAAGCTGCAAAAAACAAACACCCCCAAAGCCAACGTCCTGCCCTGACCCCACAGTAAGACTCGCCTCTTTAAACTCTGTTAAAAAAAATTTCATTAAAGTTTTCCTTGAAAGAAACAACATTTGGATTTTGTTGTTCATTTCAGTTTCTACTGAAGAAATTTCAACTTACTTAACTTTGGCCATTTTGTGGAGAGCCTGGTGTTATTTTTTATCGGGGTGGCTGTCTAACTGTTTACAAGCAAGTATATTCTTCCTTGAAATTGCTAGACTTCAGGAAAGCAGTGCAGGGATGACATAAAGCTCTTTGTCCTACCTTTATGGAAACTAAATGCAATGCCTCTCATATCACACTGTTCCTCAGATACTAGGATGTGCAGCTGTATAAGAGAGCTGGAATACAAGGTAAATCTTCAGCAGTGAGGTGAAGGAAAGAGACTAAAGGTTCTGGCAAGATGTTTTTTCTGCCCAGTAACAGGACATTTTTCCCATTTCTCGTTCCAAAGCCCTGCAGTTCGAGTTGTTCTTGGATCCTTTAATGACTTGAGGATCTCAGATGGCGTGATCATCCAAGAATGCCATCTTACATTTACATCAGGCTAGGTACTTATTAATGGCCCTCTCAAAAAATTATTTTACCATTGCAATTATCTAAGCCTCCTTATCAGATCAGAGTACAGCCATCTGGTCTACACTGGGCTAACCCTGAAGCCCAAGAAGATGTTACAACTCATAGAAATCACAGCTGCTTATTTACTTAATCATATTAGATATAAAATATTATCTCAGTTCTTTCCCAGACGAATGAGTTTCATATTGTTTTCTGGAAAAATTTCAAGATGTTCCCTTCAGCCTGTGAAAAGATGTATTGGTGTTAAATACCTAAAAGACTGTCACTGATGAAATTATAATATAATGGAAATAATGTTCCCAATTTCAGCACCAGGTGGTTGCTGCAGATTTTTGTAATCGTAAAGCCCTTGACTGTGCTCGATTCAACCTTTATATAAACGTTTGACAGAACTAGGAATTTATTGAAGGGCATAATGAAAGCTTTAACTTTTTCAAAGGCTTGTGTTTTAGAGGAAGCTACTTAAATGAATATTTATGCTCAGGGATATTTGGTTTTATATACTTTTTTTGGGTAGATGACCTGTTCACATGCGGTGTGATATGTATGCATGAACATCAATAAAATGTACATTTAAAAAAGGAAACTGCAAGTAAACTGAAAAAATCCTGAGGCAGCGTATTTTCTCAAGTAAATTGCATACATTAAAAATTAAATCCTTAGGCATCAACAGTTTCAAGTTACTCTAATGAATTAAAAACAATGGGGAATATATAGCTGGACAGTAAACTAATGAGAAATGACAGAGAAAAAGAGTTTACATTTGGATATTTAAATTCACTGGAGGCAAAGAAAGGACTTTCTGCTAAGAAACTTGAACCCAAATCACAAAAAGTTCAGTATATGAAATGTTTTAAAAGAAGCTCTTCATCATGTCCTGGTTTCAGCTGGGGTAGAGTTGATTTTTTTTTTTCTTCTTCCTAGTAGCTGGTACAGTGCTGTGTTTTGGATTTAGTATGAGAATAATGTTGATAACACACTGATGTTTTAGTTGTTGCTAAGTAGTGCTTATACTAGTCAAGGACTTTTCAGCTTCTCATGCTCTGCCCAGTGCACAAGAAGATGGGAGGGGGCACAGCCAGGACAGCTGACCCAGACTGGCCAAAGGGCTATGCTGTACCGTATGATGTCATGCTCAGTATATAAACTGGGGGGAGCTGGGTGGGGGGTAGGGATTGCTACTCGGGAATGGGCTGAGCATCGGTCAGCGGGTGGTGACCAATTATGTTGTGTATCACTTGCTTTGTATATTATTATTATATATTATTATTATTATTATTATTATTATTATTATTATTATTATTACTACTACTACTACTACTACTACTACTACTATTCTATTTCATTTTACTTCAATTATTAAACTGTTCTTATCTCAGCGCACGAATTTTCTGACTTTCACCCTTCCAATTCTCTCCCCCATCCCACTGGGGTGGGGGGAGTGAGCGAGCGGCTGTGTTGTGCTTAGTTGCTGGCTGCGATTAAACCACGACAATCATCAGTTTGATATTCATCCCTGTTCCTCTTTATGCACTGCTGTTTTCTTGGCCCAAATCAGACCTTTTATATAAAGGCAAATCTGGAAACTAAGAAATATCAGGATGTGATATCTGGGTAGAGAAAATAAGACTTCTTCCTCTCAAATATTGGTTCTTTATATTGATGACTTCTCAAGGGTGATTCCTGACCAAAATGAAAGAGAGAAAGATACACAACATTTGTAAAATCAAAAGCAATTTTTTTCAATCCGTTCAGCTGTTGAATGACTTTTCTTCCTGCTTTTCTCCCACTCCTGTGTCTACATTTCCTAACATAATAGTCTTTAAAAAGACTGTGCCTGTTTTGGACTCTGCATTTTGCTGCAAAGAACACTCGTTACAGCTGGCAGAGCCAGAGAGCAATGCACCTCAATTTTTGACCACAATTTCTTGTTCAAAACATGGTTTGGCAGGTGTATTGGACAGGTGCTAAGGCCAAAAGCACGACTGTAGGAGCAGAATTTCTCCATCTCCAAGGGTAACTACTAGTTAACTACTACTGTGAAGGAACAGATGGGGTCTATTTGGTATATAGTAAACTGACAGCTCAACATTAGCTCAGGCAGATTTCTTAACCTGATGAGAGGCCAAGATAAAGATGAAAACGTTCAGGTGCTGTAATTTGTTGAACAAGAATGTACCTAAGTTCACACTGCTGTGGGACTTATAATACTAACTATGCACAGCTCTCCTTTTCGACTATAAGCAAATGCTGCTCTGTTTGGGAGATAGTAAGGCTTGTGACTTTTGGAGCCAGACATGGTCTGTGCAAAAGAAGCAACTAAGTACAGAAGGCAAGAGATGTTTAAGATCCATTCAAGGATTTAGCTACATAAATATATTTCACAATTATTCAGAAGTGTGTTTTTCAAGGTAGGCATCCTACTATCCAAATATTCATAGAGAACAGGTACATCCTCTGTTTTGCTAGCAAGTCAGTCTAGTTTATTCTCCTTTCATGTGATAAAGACTGGCATGGTCAGGGAAACAGAGTGCCTTTCTCCATACTTTTGTTTCAATTAGAATTCATTGATTAGGACCATGAGTGACACAAATTGTACACACAGTAATTTCTTCTCCAGTATCATTTCCAACTTCTGAGTTTTCTGCTTATAGCAGATATAATTTTTATTGTTCCTTAAGTGAATTTCAGCCTAATTCTATTATTCCAGATCATCCAAATTTAAAATCAATTCACATCTCACAATATGATGCCCTTATCCTCTTCTGCACAGGCAAAATCTCTTAACTTTATGTTCACATACAACTTTCTTAGCACACTCCTGCTTTGTTGTGCTGAGGTATCTAACTAAACTATAAGCCATTTTAAGGGCAGATTCTTCAGGATTGTAAACGTTTATCCAACAATAGCAGTTTGATTTTAGCTTAACCATTATTCCTCCTCATCAGGCAATTTTATATACTTGTTGTAAATCCTGTATTTGTCTTCATCTTCTCTGGTTGAACTATTTCCTGTATGTCCCCATGTCAGATGCTTTGCTGAAGCACAGGTAGATGAGATCTACTGCATTTCCCTGCTCTAGAAAAATCAGTTATCTTATCAGAGAAGTTATCAGGTTAATCTGTCAAAACCTGTCTTTGAAGGTCTGACAACCTGAATTCTATCACTTTTATGATTTAACTCCATGTCTTCAATTTATTCTCATATAATTTGTCACCTCCTACTTCTTTAGCTTTTACCGAGTGTCTTACTTTTGCAGTTTACAAAGCTGGGTTTGCTCATTTTCTTTGTCTCTTTTTCACCCCCTTTTTTTCCATTTGTATCTAAAGTGATAAGGTGATGGCCAGAGATTAAGTCTGGCTTTGAACTTATCACAATAGGCTGCAAGAATGACTGTAATCACTGTCTAAGTAGGGAAAGGAAAAGGGGAGCTCTGCAAGTGAGACAGTATCAGCTGAAGCAGAGGTTCATATCCCATAATTCAGTGATGAACTGCAAATGTCATACTCTCCATACTCACAGCCTGCTCTTCCTGGGTATGTCCATATTGATTCAAGTGTCTGATCTGGAGCTGGAAGCTCTGATCTACTGCCCCACCAAGTTACATGCCCTGCAAGTCTGTCTGGCTGAGAGGTGGAGAGGGGTCCTCAGGGCCTGATGAGTACCTCAGTCACATGTGTAGCTTTTTGTGTAGACAGTTACACTGTCCGTGAGATGTAGGCTCCTGGGCCTTATAGAGAACATGGGATTTAGATTCTCTTAAAGATGTAACTTCACTCTGATTTTGAAAAGTTTAGGATTGAAAAATGTCCACTGAGACATATCCAGTTGAGTCACTCTGGGAATATACATTGCTTTTGAGTTTGGCTTTAACCTGAGGTCTAGTCGTGCTCCCTTTGAAGTCAGCAGGAGTTTTCCCCTTCATAGTGCAATGGAAGAAGGATCGGAGCTGTAAATATGTGCCATGAGACTAGAGGCAAAATTTGAGCCCTTGGGCACCTTTGCCATGGAATCAGGTTTGTTGGGCACCTGGACAGATCAAGGGCTGCCATAGAAACAGTGTTGGCTTCTGTGCATGGTGAGCTATTTCATTCTTGCCTTTGCACTTCTTAACAGCCATCAGGAGAAAAAAGCTAACTACAAAATGCCACATGATCCAAATCTACTTTCTGGTATATAAATCTAATCATATCAGTGGAGCTGCTCTTGTACACCCATGTGAAGGAGAACTGCATCAGCCCTGAAATTGTAGCAAAAACCAAAATAAAAGAAAACAAAAGAATAAAGTAAAACAAAACAAAACAAAACAAAACAAAACAAAATAAAATAAAATAAAATAAAATAAAATAAAATAAAATAAAATAAAATATAATATAATATAATATAATATAATTTAAAAGGCACCATTAGTATTCAGGCTTCCAGTCAAAAATTAAATGAGGTTGTAAAACTACCGAGTAACACAAAGTATTTAACATTTCCTCTTGCTGAGAAGGAGAACAAAATAAGTTCCAGTAAGATTTTTAGTCAGCATTATTCTTCGTAGTAAAAACTAACCTGCTTCAAACAGCAACAAGAACCATAAACAGTATTTATCTTTCCAAGCTGCATATTAAATGCAGACATAAGCATCCATAAACAAGACATACTGATGGAGCATAAATGCTGTGGCTCTCTGTACAGAGTCCCAGTAACTTGAGAAATGTGCCACCTGACTGAAGACTTCAATATTTCTGTCTTGTAATTTATTCACACCCCAAATCCCCAACATTGCTAGGAATCATGAACTTAACTGTTTTTACTGCCTTCATCAAGCAGTGGTAGTAAGACAGCTAATGGTAAACAGTTTCTGGAAAATAAAAGTGTCTGGAGCCGCTGGATAATCCCTGTTGGTTTTTCAGACCAAATACTGCCTTCAACAGATCTACTGTATCAAGAGATACAAAAATTAAACAACATGAGAGGAGAGATGAAATGAGGGTACTTTATTATGTTTCCACCTCTATGTATTACAGAGAAAATGGCCATTTATTTATTTCTTTCCCTTTTAATGGTCTTATTATGTTGTCTTAAGCTTGGCAAGAGAAAGATGTACTGTTGCTTGCTCTTAAGAAAATATGATATTCTTGGTTTGGTAGAAAATACCTGTACGGATGTTAACCAAACATGGACAGTAATGAAGAATGATGAGGCGGATAACCAAGCATTCTCAATTGGCAAAACACTAGATTCTATCAGCCAAACCATGTAAAGACTAAGCAGGAAAACCACAAAGGAGCTATGGTGGATTTTCACACAACATGGAAAGCCTGCTATGGCATTGCTAGCATAAAGTATATATTTCTGGCAGTCCAAATCAGGCATAACTATAAAGTTAACATGAATTTGCAGTGAAGCTTGAAGAACTTTTTTAAAGAACACACATACACACACATACATTGTGAAGCTCCCTAGATGTAATTTAGAACTGGTCATATGCCTATATAAATTGCCATTCAGCTATAAAATGGCATTAAAAAAACCAAGGTCATTCTTTTTATACCTTTCTTAGGGCAAGAACATGGCACATTAACTTGCACATTAACTTGTGCCTAGCACATTAACTTGCTTTTTTGTCCAGCTCTGAGCTGGCCACAGTAATATTTAGACATTCATGCTGAGTGTACCAGTTGCTTCTATATGCCTGCGTTAGTCTGTGTTATCTACGATGAATTTAATCTGCTGTAATGATGCTCAGCTACTTTGCTCAGTCTTTACTTCTTGCCATCATCTTGTCTTGAATAATCTAAGCCATTTTATGACTGCTGTGGGTTTTTCAACTTCACTTTTTAAAAAAGTAAGACATCAGTGCTACAAAAGAAGTGATATCTAACATTAGAATTGCTTTATATGTATGCACTTTGATACAGGTGATCTTCAAATTGAGAGATCTGCTTGTGATCTGGGAAAAATGTTTTTTTTACATGTAGGTGTCTCAAGGCTGAGTCTGAGATTTTGATAAATGCTATTAAGTATTTCAACAGGGACAGGATTAACAGTGGAAAAAATAGGATTTGTTATTACAAGTGTAGAAGAAGCAGCATGTACAAGAATGAATATATTATAGGCATATGGTCTAAACAGTAATGGAGTCTGACAACATGTTATAAACCAAAACTTTATTGAGGCAGCAGGACAGATGAGCAACAACACAACCATAGAATGGCTCACCCAATCCCTGACAGTAAACACAGGATCATAAGTGATGCCATGGCTCCAGTGGACTGCCAGGGACACTTGGTGTCCAGGTCATCTGGCTGCAACAGCCAATTGTGCAAATGTTTTTTGAATACAAGTAAGAGTCATGCCGCCCCTTGGCTCCACCAATGGTAGTGTGATTTGAGAGAATTACACCTTACGTGAATAACGTGGGTTGCATCCTGCCTACACTGCCAATGTCGGTCAGGGAGCAGGGTGCTGGCAGTCAACGGCAGGGTGTCAGGAGGCAAGGTGTCAAGGTATGATGTTGATGAGTCCCAGAGAAAGGTCTAGAAAAATAAGCTCATTTAAAAACAACACCCGCACAAAGCTACTTATCATTCAAACAAGCTTCATCAACTGGGTCCTTCAAATGTTCAAGCATTAGATGCACATAGGGTCTAGTGTTACATAAAGAGCATTTTCTAGACAGTTTCCTTCCTGTTGCTCACCTATGGCCTCAGCAACACTCCCTAGACTTGTCTGATCTTCCATTTTGGTCTGTTTTCAGCCACTTGGATATTTCCCTTAGCCTACTTTGAGATTTTCTGCTTGGCACTATTTATGCTTCTCAGTATTCAACAAGCATTTCTGGAAATCCTGTCCTTTTTGCATTTTCAGACACTTCCAGTGTTTTCTGTGCTGCAGACTACAATCTGTCCATGGTACTTCTGGACACCCACTGTGCCTCCCCTCCATCTTGAACGCTCTCTACAACAATCCTATACAGCTTTAACACTAACCTACTATTTTCTTCCCACAGAAAAAAATCTGACCATTTTTCTGAGAGTTTGTACTTCAGTTATTTTAATTCCATATTTCCAACTGAGTAACGTTTCCCTGGTAAAATATGAACCTTTGTATGGCTGACAAATTTAGTGAAAAAGAGAGAAAAACAAATGACAGAGCTGAAAAAAATTTGTGACTCAACATGATCTTTGATAATTCGGAGTGGAAAACCCATATTTCCATTTGGTTACTGCATGTTAAAGGTACCTAGGAGGGCTCCTGAATATCACAGCTGAGGTAACAACTATTTACAATTACATGAGAAAAACTGCACAATAACTTTCTTAGAACGTGTGGTCACATATTCAGGTGTTTGCTTTCAATAAGAGCTGAGTGACCAAGTGCTTTTGAAAATATCACCAGATCCCTAACTTAAATACTTTTTGAAATATCATAATATATGTATGCCTAAATTGTTTCTGAAGATGGGAATTAAATGATGTGGGCATTGTAATATTGAGTTGGATATTATCTAAATATGCTAAATATGTTTAAAATTCTGGGTCTTAAATCTCTGTTTCAATGTTCTTTTGTCAGAATGTGCAGTTATTTGGGGGTTTCTGGGGAACTTTGTCTCTCTTGTATGTTATCCTGTAAGTTTATTTGGCCTGGAAGCTGCCCCTTGTTCAATGTTTGGACAACATCATGCTGACTTGCCTTTTGGTTTTACTGGAGAACAAAGGGTATGACACCAGAATGTAACTCTTGAAACTTTCAACTCTTGAAAGGAAATTTTGGTTAGACATCATGCTGGGGAGATGAGAAATGGGTGACATTTGGGAATGAAAAAGAGGAAGAAAAATAATTTAATTAATGCAAAATTATTAATAGAAAAAGAGGCTGTTCTTCCTCCTCACCCCTAAAAACGCAAACCTAAACACATTTCATAAAGTCATAGAAACATAGAATCATTTAGGTTGGAAAAGACCTCTGAGATCGTTGAGTCCAACCATTAACCTAGCACTGCCAAGTCCACCACTAAACCATGTCCCTAAGTACCACATCTACCCATCTTTTAAATACCTCCAGGGGTGGGGACTCAGCCACTTCCCTGGGCAACCTGTTCCAATGATTGACAACCCTTTTGGTGAAGAAATTTTTCCTAATATCCAACCTAAACCTCCCATGGCACAACTTGAACCCATTTCCTCTAGTTCTATCACGTGTTACTTGGGAGAAGAGACCAACCCCCACCTCGCTACAACCTCCTTGCAGGTAGTTGTAGAGAGCAGTAAGGTCTCCCCTCAGCCTCCTCTTCTCCAGGCTAAACTACTCCAGCTCCCTCAGCCTTTCCTCATAAGACTTGTGCTCTAAACCCTTCACCAGCTTCGTTGCCCTTCTTTGGACACTCTCCAGCACCTCGATGTCCTTCTTGTAGTGAGGGGCCCAAAACTGAACACAGTACTCGAGGTGCGGCCTCACCAGTGCCAAGTACAGGGGCACTATCACCTCCCTGGTCCTGCTGGCCACACTATTCCTGATACAAGCCAGGATGCTATTGGCCCTCTTGGCCACCTCAGCATGCTGCTGGCTCATGTTCAGCTAGCTGTCAACAAACACCCCCAGGTCCTTTTCTGCCAAGCAGTCAGCCTGGCAGTCAGCCTTGTTGAACCTCATGCAGTTGGCCTCGACCCATCAATCCAGCCTGTCCAGATCCCTCTGTAGAGCCTTCCTACCCTCCAGCAGACCAACACTCCTGGCCAACTTGGTGTCATCTGCAAACTTACTGAGGGTGCACTCGATCCCCTCATCCAGATGATCAATGAAGATATTGAACAGGACCAGCCCCAGTACTGAGCCCTGGGGAACACCACTTGTGACCGGCCGCCAACTGGATTTAACTCCACCACCACTCTTTGGGCCCAGCCATCCAGCCATTTTTTTACCCAGAGAAGAGTGCACTTATTCAAGCCATGAACAGTCAGTTTCTCCAGGAGAATGTTGTGGGAAATCGTGTCAAAGGCTTTACTAAAGTCCAGGTAGACAACATCCACAGCCTTGCCCTCACCCACTAAGCAGGTCACCTTGTCATAGAAGGAGATCAGGTTAGTCAAGCCAAGTCACTGAGGTGAGCAGCTCTGGGGCAGGCATGGTTGGCAGCAGAGCGCTCTTGCGCAGTGCACAGGCGGGGGTCCCGAACCTGAGTAGTCTCAGGGGGAGTTGAGAGAGCCACTAAGAGCTTGCAGTTTGCACAACAGCAGCTGATGAGACTTAGGTGGGGCCAAAAGCAAAGGCAGCCAAGCCCCCTCACACATATAGAAGAAGCCCTTAGGGAGCGCTAGTGACCGGAAGTGCTGCAAATAGGGCAGGCAAACAGGGTGTGGCGCATTAGCAAGGGCACGGCAATTTGAGCAGTAGTTCATGTGGAAGGACATGCAGGAAGGGTGCTGAAGCCCTGCCAGCTCAGCCGGAGAGCAATGGTATCAACCTGCAGAAAGCCATGACCTCTCTAAGCTCTGCACTCACCATGACTGACACAGCTTCTCAGACAGAACGCTGGTGGGAACACGCTACCACCCATGTGTCAGGCTACAGGGTGTGCCCTACCTGTACATCAGTACGAGATGGCAGCAGTGAGCACACCTGTGGGAGGTGTGCCCAGTTAGAAGAAGTCCTCCGCTTAGCGACACAGCTCCAGGAGGAGGTGAGTACGTTGAGGAGTATCAGGGAGAGCGAGAGAGAGATAGACTACTGGAATCGCACCCTACATTCCCTGAGACAGGCCCAACAGGCAGACAGGACCCACGGTACAAAGGATTCCCTATCCTCTCTCCATCTGACTGAACACAGTGAGTTAAAGGATAGGGGGCAAAGACAACAAGTTCCTGCCTGGCGCAGCAGGTGCATCTCCTTCATGACTACTCCACCTTCCCAGGTGCCCTTACATAATAGGCATGAGGCTCTGCAAGTGGAACTGAACAATGACAAGGACAATGGCTCATCTAGTTTAGACATGTCACTGAGGTTAAGTCAGCCTATGCCCTGCATGAAAATCGCTTCCATAAAGAAAAAAAGAGGGGTTATTGTCATAGGAGACTCTCTTCTGAGGGGAACAGAAAGTCCAATATGCAGACCGGACCCACTTCTTAGGGAAGTCAGCTGCCTCCCCATGGCCTGGGTTAAACATGTGAAGAGAAAGCTTCCTACCCTGGTACAGCCCTCAGGTTACTATCCAACATTGATTTTTCAGGTAAGCCGGTATGTAGTTGCAACTAAAAGTCCAAGAGCAATCAAGAGACACTTCAGGGCCTTGGAACGACTGGTTAAGGGATCAGGAGCACAAATAGTGTTCTCCTCTATCCTTCCAGTTGCAGGGAATGATGAGGAAAGACACAGGAAGAGCCAGCAGATCCATACCTGGCTCCAAGCCTGGTGTCACTGGCAGAATTTTGACTTTTTTGATCATGAGTTGGTTTACATGACACCAGGCCTGCTGGCACCAGATGGTGTACAGCTTTCTCAAAGTGGGAAAAGGACCTTTGCATAGGAGTTAGCAGGGCTTATTGAAAGCTTTAAACTAGATTTGAAGGGGGAAAAGGATAAAAACAGGCTTGCCAGAGATAAGCCTGGGGACGGCATGCTAGTGAGGTCCTTTGGTCTGCCGTCTCAGCGGAGGTAGGGGATGGAGAGCCATGCTGCAGCAAAGGTGCAAGGCTTATGGATGTGTCATAAACCACGGAAGTGCCTGAGAATGGTTATGTAGGAATTAGCGATTCTACCCGCAAAAAGGATGGGTAGCCCAACTGAAATGCATCTACACCAATGTACGCAGCATGGGCAACAAACAGGAGGAGCTGGAAGCCATTGTGCAGCACAAAAACTATTATATGGTTGCTATCATGGAAACATGGTGGGATGACTCGCATAACTGGAGTGCTGCAATGGACAGCTATAAACTCTTCAGAAGGGAGAGGCAAGGAGGGAGAGGCGGTGGGGTAGCGCTGTATGTTAGGGAATGTTTTGATTGTCTAGAGCTTAACGATGGTGACAATAGGGTTGAGTGTTTGTGGGTAAGAATCAGGGGGAAGGCCAACAAGGCAGATCTCATGGTGGGAGTCTGTTGTAGACCACCCAACCAGGATGAAGAGGCAAATGAAATGTTCTATAAGCAGCTGGAAGAAGTCTCACAGTCGCTAGCCCTTGTTCTCATGGGGGACTTCAACTTACCAGATGTCTGCTGGAAATATAATACAGAGGAAATGAAGCAGTCTAGGAGGTTCCTGGAATTTGCAGAAGATAACTTCCTGACACAGCTGGTGAGGGAGCCAACTAGGGAAGGTGCCTCGCTGGACCTGTTGTTTGTGAACAGAGAAGGACTTGTGGGTGATGTGACAGCTGGAGGTTGTCTTGGGCATAGCGATCATGAAATGATAGAGTTTTCGATTCTTGGAGAAGTAAGGATGGGGGTCAGCAGAACTGCTACCTTGCACTTCCGGAGGGCAGACTTTGGCCTGTTTAGGAGCCTGTTGACAGAGTCCCTTGGAAGGCAGTCCTGAAGGGCAAAGGAGTCCAGGAAGGCTGGACATTCTTCAAGAAGGAAATCTTAAAGGCGCAGGAGCAGGCTGTCCCCATGTGCCGAAAGATGAGCTGGTGGTGGAAGAAAACCGGCCTGGCTGAACAGAGAGCTTTGGCTGGAACTCAGGAAAAAAAGGAGAGTTTATGACTTTTGGAAGAAGGGACAAGCAACTCAGGAGGACTACAAGGATGTTGTGAGGTTATGCAGGGAGAAAATTAGAAGGGCCAAAGCCCAGCTGGAACTTTATCTGGCTACTGCCGTAAAAGACAATAAAAAATGTTTCTATAAATACATTAGCAACAAAATGAGGGCTAAGGAGAATCTCCATCCTTTATTGGATGCAAGGGGAAACATAGTGACAAAGGACAAGGAAAAGGCTGAGGTACTTAATGCCTTCTTTGCCTCAGTCTTTAGTAGTCAGATCAGTTGTTCTCGGGGTACCCAGCTCCAAACCCAAATTAAATTTCCCTTAATTTCAAGCTAAATACATTTATTCTTCTACAGAGGACAATCTAAATTCTGATTTTTCTTTTTCTCCTGAGAAAGGAGTGAGAAGTATTTAGTTGGAGCTAAAGATTTCCTATTCTGTCTTGAATGCTGCCTTTGGAAACCTATTTGAAGCAGAGGGCATAGGCAGCAATTCCAGGAGCCAACACAAAACAGAAGTCTATTAGCACTGGAGACCACCGTTTTGTTGTTGCTGCTGTTGTTTTTACATTATGTTATTGAGATTCAAGGCATCAAAGCCCAAAGGAAAGGTATATGTACTGTATTAGAGACGTTAGCTGATATTTTACCTAACAGTAGAATCACCTTTATTGTCTCAAATTACAAAATAGTAGGAAATATAGCAATGTGCTGCCTCTTTTAAGATTTTGTTTTTGTTTTCCAGACTTACCATTCATCTGATCTGATTGAATTGTAATCCCCAAAGCATATATCAATGCTAGAGAAATGCTGAGATTTAGAGTGAATAAATTAAGAACATCTAAAGTTTTTAGGCAGGAGTGTGTCTTTCTATTCACCCTGGTTGACTCCTTGACAATGTTTAGATGCTTAACGGCATGGCTCTATTACATCTTTGGATTAAACTAAAATAAAATTTTGTAAAAACAAAAGGACAAATGATTGAGTCTATCTAGTCAGGAATCATCAAGCCTTCTGGGACAATACAGCTGTATTGGCTAGTCCAGAGATTTGAGCTTGACAAACCACAGATGCTCTGAGAGACATCTGTCCTTAGATCCCTTGATGGAAGAGATGGTGTCAGGCAGTTGACTGACTGAATTCTGCAGGCAGCAAAATGCCCATTTTACCTTCTTGCTTTGCCTACTGGCTTTCCTCAGTGGAGCTACTTCTTCCATTAAAGATCCAACAGGAAGTTCACAAGTCTTGGAAGTTAGTAGTTTCTGTCTTTTTCCTCCCTATCTTCCTCCCCTTCATCTCTCCCTTCCCCTTCTGCCTCCCACCACTTGCACTTTCTCTAAAGTGTCATTACTATGAAGTCCAAGGATCATAATAGTTAGCTCTGAACAGGTATGGTTAATGACATCTGACTGCTGATTTCCAGAGCAAGAGATATAGGAAAGCAGTCTCTGGGTTTGTGTTTTTTAAAAGTTCCTTTGGAGACAAGGTTATGAAATTCTTGTAGAGCTGACTTTTTTTTTTGTCAATCTTATTTACTCTTCTGACTAATCTATACTCAGAGACAAAACCACTGGGTCAACCTGATGTTATTTGTGTGGACCTATGTCTAAATAAATTTCAAATACACACATAGCATATTATGTCATAGGTGTATTGGGTACCCTAAAATGAAAATAAAATATGCTATCAAGACTTTAATAAGGAATAGTAGATTTAGAGAACAGCAAAATGTGGACTCAGGCAAGACAGAGGCTTATGAAAAAAGGAATTATGAGGTAGCTTCCTTTTATAGAAGGCCCAGCTCTGAAAGGATGAAATAGTAGACGATGCCTTCAAAGGGACCTCGACAGGCTGGAGAAATGGCACAACAGAAACTTCATCAAGTTCAAGAAAGGGAAATGCCAAGTTCTTCTCCTGGGGAGGAGTAACCCCAGGCACCAGTACAGCTTGGGGGCTGTGCAGCTGGAAAGCAGCTTTGGAGTAAAAGACTTGGAGGTACTGGTGGATGCCAGGTTGAACATGAGCCAACAGTGTGCCCTTGCAGCAAAACCGGCCAGCAGCACCTTGAAGTGCATTAGGCAGAGAGTTGCCAGCAGGTTGAAGGAGGTGAGACATACCTAGAGTGCTGGGTCCAGTGCTGGGCTTCCCAGTATAAGTGAGTGAATCCAGTGAAGGACCATGAGGGTGATTAAAGGAACTGGAGCTTTTATCTGGCATATGAGGAGAGGCTGAGAGAGCTGGGGCTGTTCTTCCCCTGAAAAGGAAGCTTGTTAGGCTATGTCTACCCTAGCAAGTATTTGGTGGAGAAAAAACGGGTCCGTCAATACAAACAATTGTTACTGAGGTCCCTACATTTCTACTATTTGTGGTTCAGGTGTTTTACTTCAAACTAGATTTAATCTACTTTGAACAAGATATTGATTCCTTGATCCAAACTGCCTTACCATGCATACACTTAAAACTGTTGGAGAAATCAGTAATTGGATAAGCTGCTTGTGCGCTCTTTTGGGATTTTGATTAGACTTGGTGCCCCCTGAAACAGATCACCCTGTTTAATGTCTTCCAGAAAGAAACAGTTTTTCATGCACCAGAACTGTTGTCTCAACCAAATCACTGCTCAGTAAGTGGTGGCAACTCAGGGAGATCCTTCACCATGGTATTACTGCTCAGGACCAACACAGTGACATACAGGCACAGCCTCTCAGTCTCAAAAGGGAGCAGGAGAGAAATGGTGTCATCAAAGCAATGCACTTCACCTTCCATGAGGAGAAGAGAGAGGTTGATTTCTAATCCCATTTTGACACTGCGGTGTATGTAACTTGAGCAAGAACACAGGACCATAACAGGAATTAGCCTCTTCCTGATAGTCTAGTGGACTTATGCAGGAGCTATGTTGCTTCCTTTCCTCTTTGCAATTGATGTGAAAAAAAAAATATCAACCAGCTTCTCAGGAGACAACAGTGACCCAGTACTAAACTGACTGTTGGTAATGAGTCCCAGCAGCCACAATGCCCTAAGCAGTGCTGCGTGTCACTGCCACCCTCCAGCTGTGAATTCTTCCTTTTTCCTGAGGAAGAATGAAAGCATTGCAATGATCTCAAAGGCATTAGAAGCTACCTGTGTCCCTACAACCCAATTATCACATAATTTCTATTTAGGGACCTATTTCAATGTAGGTTTCAAGATATATTAAAGAACATCCAGCTGGAAGACAAGGAATTGTTTGGTTCAACTCCTGTGGCAATCAAATGAAGATTGTTTGACCATAGCTGAAATACATACTAGCACTGGGATAGTATCATTTAGATTGTGATTTCAATTCCAAATCCAATCCACGTTCAGTCTAGTAGGTAGAATCTTCATGTTCCTTACACTGTTTTGTGAATTTTACTACATACATAAGAACTCAAAAATGTTAACTAAATATTCACTAATTTCCTTGTTCCCTAAAATTTAACTTCCCTCCTTTCATGTATGTTTGCAATAACAACGGCAAAAAAGATACATTCCCACAGCCTATGATATCTCCTGGAAGTCTTAATTCTTTATGCTGACTTCATCACCATACATTTGTTATCAGCTACAATATTTATGCTGCTTCTATTGAAGTCAGATTGATTATATGGAAAGATTGTTACTATGGCTATGCTATTATAGTGATATAGATGTCAATATACACCAGCAACATAAGACATGCACCATTTACAACTGTATGCCGCTTAAGTAATAGTTTCAATAACAGAAAAAGAAATTGCCATAGCAAAATTTGCTTTATGACAAAATACACAGTCTTGGTTTTTAATACTACAGCTTTTATTTTCTATACAGGATATATGTAATCTTAAGTGTACAAATTCTCCTTATTAGCACAATATGTAGTTCTGGAACCTCTCCTTTCTCTGTATATTTTGTCCCTTGATGAACAATCAGTAGTTGTCTCCTAATTTAAGAGGATTCTTTTGAATTGCTATTTTTAAAGAAAGCTTCCTTCTTTAGAAGGAATAAATTTTCAACTCCAAATTGTCCTATTCTGGTGTCATTGTAATCATGTCATCAACCATTCTGAGTCACTTACTTCTTTGTGCCTTCTGCATTGCACATTACGATTCACACTTCTTATCTTGCCTATAAGAGTCTAATTCACGTGGCCTCTAAGCATCTCTCTGACCTGGCTTTATTCCTTCCCAAATTTGAGATGTTTTTCAAGGCAGGGTTACAGGCTTGCTAAAAGGCAAAAGGAAGAGGAATGGACCACTGATCAGCATTTGCTGTGAAGCCTGAAGAGGTCTGCCATCTCCTCAACCTGCTTGTCTGGTTCTGCTCCCAACACAACAGTTTCATAGAAATGAAGGGAATCAGAGGAGCAAGAACACTTCAGTAACCATTAACTGTAAGAAACAGTCTTTTGTCCATACAGGGCGAGGCCTTGCAGCACCATTTGCCCAATTACATATCTATGAGAAAAACTGGGGGATAGACAGACATGCCAATCTGTTGGTCTAAGCTTTAAACCTCTAAAAACTGTTAAACATTATTCTTGCTAACAGACATGCTAATGATGTCTTGCCTTTGCTAATGATAGATGTGCTTCTCTGGAACTGGTTTAGGCTTTTTTCTTTAGAATTTTCCCTACCCAAAATCTGCCTCAAGCTTGTCCTAAGTGATCCCAGGCACCAATTTGAAATCAAGCTGTTCCTGAGTAGAAATCAAACCTTTTAGGCCTATCCAAATCTCACATTTTTTCACCTTCTACACTACTAACTTCAGCTGAACTGTTCCAAGGAATACAATGACAAGACAAACACAAAACTCAAATTTTACCCAGATTCTTGGCTTTTGGATTTGACTGGAACTAATCCTCTACAGAAAAAAATAAAGATATTGTGTTTGTTTTGCCTTTGTCTTTCACTTTCTAGTTGATGCATTGCTTTCACCAGCTTCTGACTTTAAGAATGTTGATTCAAACTAGAGCTTGAATCAGAGAGAAAAGATTTCAGGCTTTGTCATCCTCTACTAGATTAACTAAAAGGATCCACTTTCCTTCGTATATTCTGCCTTCTAAGTCAATCTCTTTCCCTTTGCTAGCCCCTCTTCTTTCTTTTCTCCTAAATGAGACAGGGCCCCATCTGCTGTTGTGGAGGGAGTAGCATCATTTCCATCAGGCTTGCTAAACTAGTTAGGAAGACAAAGCTAGGTTGTTCAGGGATGGTGACCAAAGCCTGAAGAGAAGTCATAGTACAAGGAGCACTGAGGAAACACCCACAGGACAGCATGATGGGGAAGCTCCCACATTCGCCTTGAAGGCGGCACAACTGAGAGTCCATCTCAAATGCCTCTACACAAAGAACAAGCAGGAAGAATTAGATGCCCATGCACAGTCATGCTGGAAACTGGTAGGTGGGATCACATGGGAGGCTTCCCTGAGGTCAAGGAGGCCCAAGGCAGCTGACTGATCAAGGTCTGCCTCCTCAGAGCAAGGAACAGTTCACCCTAATGTGTAGGTTATCAAAGGTCAGGGGCAGAAGGCTAGCACGGCTGAGCTCAAGCATAAAAAAGAAGTGTTCAGAAAGTGGAAGGGGTACAGTCTACCTGATGGTAACTTAGTGATCTTGGCCAGGCATATAGGGATGGAGTTAGGAGAGTTAAAGCTCAACTGTCATTTAAACTAGCAAAAGATATGAAGAGCAACAAGAATAATTTCTATAAGCATATCAACAGTAGAAGTATGGCTAATGTGGCTCCAATGCTCAGTGGGGCTGTGGACCCAATGATCAAAACCACAGAAAAAGCTGAGTTACTTGTGGTCTTTTTTGCCCTGGTATTTACTGGCACAGTTTTCTCTCTGGCCTTCCAGGTCCTTGTGCCTAGTTGCTGAGTTTGGGAAAGTGAAGAAGTCTATATGGTAGAG